>NC_034012.1:16745966-16750743 GCF_000346465.2 Prunus persica
CATGGCCCTACATGGCAATACTCCGGCTTTCGTACTATTGGTGTTTGACTACGAAACAGATTCTTGAGAACATCAGCAAGTTCACAAAGGTTGGAATTAGGGTATTGCCAATGAACCATGTAGTCAACATCTCTAACGAAACTAGAGGGTCTTTGTAGGTAGGGGTGTGGCTGGACAATGCAGGAGTCGTGGTTCAATGGTATACAGACCATTGAGGCTGTGTGTGGATAATCATCAACTAAGTCGATCCCCAAAGGAACTATAGTCAATGGTTCTTCGTCCACTACTAGGTATCTCTGCAGGTGCACAATGACTTGTCGGCCATATTCATTAGTCAAGCTACTTTGTGCCGATATACTCATGCAATAATTGATGCCCACAAAATTTAGAACATCAGAAATTATATGGAGTCTATCTACTTGGGAGCATGCAGAGCGTGGTTGATCTAGAATTGCAGTTACGGTGATAAGCGGATTCATGTTTGAAATCAACTCTAGTATTTTCAAACTCACAACTCAACTCTCTAGTCTCTTCAAATTCTCTAGTCTAGTCTCTTCATATATATAGAATGAGAATCTGTTTGTTAGTGGGCATATCATTTACATGCAATTGAGATTTTGTTTCCAGTCAAACATAGACTACAAAAAGGCATGTAATGCAAATGACCTGACTCAAAAAAGCTGCTAAGATATGTTTGTTGGAATAAAGTTGTCATAGTTTTATTATGTCTATGCGATATTTCGTTTGTATGGCGTGAGAACATTGTGAAGGAATAATGTACGACCCCCATATTTGGAGAGTTATTTTTCTATATATGGTTTTAAAGCACAGGATATGAGTGCCCGTAGAACTTGGAAGCTATAATAAATTTTCTAATTGCTTAAATTCGTGTTTTATATAGTTTGCCTTTTCCTAGCCACCTTTTGGAGAATATTAATGCTTTTTTTGTTGAATGGGGAATATGGAAATTATATCATGGTATGTAATTTCAGTCAGCAAAGAGATGGGACAGATGGGGGTATTGATTTTATCCATTTGTTAATTGCTATATCAAGTGATAATGAAACTATTATTCACGTGATAAACATCTTTACATTCTTGTGTAAAGTGGTTAGTAAAAATAATCTCTATAATTAAATTGTTGGGCAGATGACTCATTGGTTGATTATATGGATAGTACATTGAAGTACCAACAAGTTTTCTACAACATAAGAACTTGCATCTTATATAGGGCTCGTCAATGGGCCGGGCCGGGTTAATCAGGTCCAAATTTAATGGGCTTGGGTTGGGTCGGGTTGGACTTTAAAGAGGAGAGAGAAAATATCAGGTCGGGTTGAGTCGAGTTTTTTTAGAAAATTCAAAACTCAAGCTCGACCCATGGGCCGGGCTTGAGAAAGCCCTTCGGGCCAGGCAGGGCCTAAAATGGCCTACTTCATTAAAAAAAAATCATAAACTTAATCATAATGGCATTTTAGTCCAAATTTAAGATTAAACTCACTTAATTTCAATATTTTCACATCAAACCAAATTTATAAAACACCTAATAAAGTCACACAACTTAATAAGATTTTTCACAAAAATAATAAAACGAAGTATTATTTTTGAGGTTACTACATAATTAGACCGTAACACGTTTAAAAAAAAATATTTTTTTAAAAGGATGGTATGAATAAATATGCAAATATTTAATGATGTGTTCAAGAAGAGCATGATTATATTTGGTGATGTGATATGTTGTTCATCTTTTATATATATATATATATAATTATTGAATTAATAATTGACACAAATTAATGTGTTAATCATCCAATTATAAACTAGGAATGAGTAAATAAAAGTAAATAAAATGAAACAAATTATATATGTGATTTAAGTGATATAATCATAAACCTAAACTCTTATTTATACATAATTTTATATGTATGCGGGCCTAGCGGGCCGGGCTTTTGTGGGTAGGCAAGGCTGGGCTTCAGACATCCAAGCTCAAGCCTAGCCTAGCCCAAGGCGAGCTGGGCCATTTCAAAGCCTATAACGGGCCAGACCGGATTTTTTTTGATGGGCCAGACGGGCTTCTATCGGCCCATGAGCCCGCGGGCCAAATGATGAGGCCTAATCTTATAAATGGAGCAATTACGTTAATTGTGCTTTTACTTTAATGTTGTCTTTTTTTACACAACAAAAAGGCTTATCGGTTAGAGCAACTCCACCCATTTGCCCTTTGCCATGGCAAGGGGGGGTTAGGGCAGCTACTATTCATGTGAATAGTAGCTGCCCTTGCAAAAAGCAAAGTGTGTTTCCACCCATTGCCATGACAACCACTATTCACATGAGATATGAGGAGAGGAATTTATATAGAGTTTTGGTGTGGAAAGTGAAAAATATGACTAAGTATTTATTTTAAAAAAAATTCTGAAAAGTTTAGTATTTTTTTTAAAATTTTTTAGATTTTTTAAAATTATTTTTGAGTTGCTGACGTCATCGTTGACGTCAGCAAACCCAGGTTAAATTGAGGGCTGGTTTTGCCTAAGGGCCAACCCAGGCTTGTAGAGCCCACCCACAGCCCGTGCAACATTTGTCCGTTGGAAGGTTGTTTTGGGCCAAACCCCCCTTTTGCCCGGGCACGCTGGAGTTGGTCTTAAGGTTATGTTCGGGCCCCTTTTTCACACGGCCTCGATTTAAGTCATACTGGGGCAAATTATGGCTTGGGCTTTAATAGTAATCGAATATCTTGGCCGGTGACGTACAACTTTTCAATAGCAAACTGACCGCAAAACCCCTAACTTTTTCAGTCAAAGATCTGGTCTCATTGTTTTATCTTTTATTGCTCTGTCAAGCTTCATTGGTATCGATTGTGAACTGATTCCATCAGTTGAAGGCTATTCTGATTTCCCTTTTTCGTTGTTCTGATCCATCAAATTCATAAAGACTTCTATTAAATAATATTGACCATTGACCATTGTAACAGCTGAAAAAAAAAAGGGAAATAGCCCTAAATGACACCCATTTCATAATTTTAATTAAAAATACCATCCCTTCCCAATTTTTGTACAACTATCACCTATAAATATAAAATTATTGTCCACTTATTGCTGATTTTTCACAAGTTCAGAAATTTTGGAGAGAAGAAGCTCACACAGCTCTCTCTCTCTCTCTCTGGCACAGCTCTCTTTCTCTTTGGTATCTGTCTATCACAGCTCTCTGTGTCTCTCTTGGCTCTCTCTATCTTGGCTCTCTCGCTCTTGGCTCTCTCTCTCTTGGCTCTCTCTCTGTCTCTCTAGCACAACTCTCTGTCTCTCTCTTTGCTCTGTTTCTCATAGCGCAGCTGTCTCTCTCTAGCTTCGTTATGTCCCTTTCTCCCCTATTCGATCTCTTGCTCTCTGTTTGGAATCGCGAACCCCTCCCTTTAGCTATGTCTTCTGAATAGCTGCTTGCAACCTTGAAGCTCTACTGGATTGCCGACCTCGAAAAGGTAGTGTTGATGGTTATTTTCTTAATATCAGTATTATGTGAAATGGGTTATAGTTTGATTGTTTGGGTTTGTGTTAAATTCGTTTTGGCTTTAATTTATTTGGGTTAGGTTTTGTTGAATATTCATGCTCATTCATCTGGGTTTGTACCAATTGCATTTAGATTGGTCTGGATATGTGAATCTTGAAACTTGGGAATTTCTATTTGATGTAGTAGATCTGTATAGTGTGATTCTGATGTGTTCCTCTTATTGTACAGTCGTATTGCTGTTATATTGCCATTATATTGCCTATATATTGCTGTTATATTGTGGTTATATTGCTATTGTATTGTATGGTTATTGTGGTTATATTGTGTGAATGAAATGTTGTTTTGTCATGGTCAGAAATGGAGACAATTGTTATTCTCGTGTGCTACAATGGAAAATGGGTCACCTCGAAGAAGATGTGCAAATACGAAGGGGGTGACTCAAAAGGCTTAATAGTTCCACGGACCATCAATTTTGCTGAACTGTTGGACCGTGTGCATCAGATTGGTAATACAAACAGCAGGGAAGACAAGGTTTGCTTAAAATTCTCAGTTTTGGTGGCCTCGAATGAGTGGAAGCGCATAAAGATTGAGGACGATGATGATGTCAATTTTTTTATGAAGTACAATTCCGAGGTAACACCTTCAAAACTAGCTCCCTTACTCATGAGTATAGAAGATAAAGGACTGACAAATGATGTAGTTCATAGTATGCATATCACGACAGATAGTAGTCGGATGGGTCATTCTTCAGTTGCCATTGTTGAAAGCAATGAAGTAACTTGGAATAATACAAATGTCACTGATTTGGGAGGTGAAGTAGGGACAGATTTTATGGATATGATTGATTTTAGCGAGGTGGAGGAGATGCATGGTGGTGATAATGGTACTGAAAGAAATGAAGTGTAAGTGTACTCTGCCCCTCCTAATTTGGGGTGCTTGAACACAGCTGCCCAGTTGCCAAAAATACGTTTAGGAGGAGAATCTGAACCCACTCGTCAACATTATTTTTGCCCAGTTGCCAAAAATACATAGAGATACAATTTTATTGTTGTTAATGTCATGTTGTACTGCTGTAACTTACAGCCAAGGAGTTAATGGTGTAGTTTTGAATCCCATCAATTTAATGCACCAACACAAAACCCAATTTACCTCATATAAGTTCGTACATATAACTGAACCTTCCTATATAGAACTGCAACAGAGGCACCTTCTTAACGGGAAAGGTAATTAGTCTTACTGAAAGGCAAATATTCTCCACTCAACGGGTCCGAGCATCGAG
>NC_034012.1:16753751-16787041 GCF_000346465.2 Prunus persica
TAGCTTTTTCTTCAGGGCGTCCCTTCTGTCTCAACTTGAGGCTTGGAAGGAGCTTTGGCACCAGGAGGCTGCTTCTTCTTCATCCCACTCACAATGTCATCGATTCTGAGAAGTAGGCAAGCAGCTTCTATGGCCGTTTTAAAACTCTGGCCCTTCACGTTGTAGGCATCCCATATCTGACATCATAAATCCTCAAAATGAACAGCCTTACCAACAAAATAAATTTATTGGGAAATTTTTTAATAACCACGACAACAGCACTTCCCCTCACATGAGTGCTGTCGAAATATATTGGGAGAAGCTCTAAACTAGAACTACTACTGAAGCAAATCGACAATATAAACCAGAAGATTGACACTTATGCCATATCAATAAAGGGACATATAATGGATACATTTGAGAACAATACTACATTAAAAGTCCTATTTCAGAGCTTTCAGCAAATATAAATCACCCAACAAATGTGAATATTGAGATAGCGAAGGAAATAAAAGAGAGCAACAATAGTAAGCCAAAAAGATATCCACCTATCTTTTTCTCTTTCACATCAGTTATCACACCAGTGTTACCATCAATGCCAATCCATGATTTTTCACCATTTGCATGCTATGGAAAAAAAATTGTGGTTAGGATCTAAATGATGCATCATATTCTGACCAAAATAATAATGATGCATCAGAACGTATATAGAAATGACAAATCATAAAAAAACTGAACAAAGCCATACAAAACAGATTCAAACCTTTCCCTGCAGCGCCGTCATTGTTCTAATCATATTCACCCCGCAATTCTGAGCCAAAGTACGTGATATAGCCTCAAAAGCTATAGCAGCAGCTTCATACAGCCACTGTTTTACCATAAAAACACGTGTAGCCATAAAACTCCAATAAAATGCATGTAAGGTGAAACCACAACTAATTCTTAATCTAAAGTATGTCAACGAGCATGTGAATTGAAGTGACAGCCAGTTTATTCACAGAATTTAGATTTCTACTTCCTATGAATTAGTGGCAACCACAGTACTGACTCTACTATGGCCCTCCTTTCAAATGTAAGAAAATGAAAGAAATTGGCACCATCCCTTCAGTTTTTTCTTAACAAAAAATGAAAGATAAATTCATAAATAAACCATCAAAACGGTATAAAATGTTTGTAAGACATGTACAATTACAAAATTATAAGTTCTCCTCAGAAACAGACTTCTCTAAGTATCCATACACAAACAACAAAAGCAAAAGCTTAAACAGTTAGCTTATAGCAAAATCAATGTCCCCATTTCTCTAAACCACAGCTGCTGCTGGTAGGTTCCCATCTTCACTCATTTCCCGCTTTCTTTTAAGCACACAATGATCAAGCACAAAACAGCAAACTTTTAAACAACTCATATTACACCACATATGGTTCTAAACAAAACTCATCCATATCCAATATGCAAGCCCTAAACTTAGTAAACAAAGTTATACAAAAATATGTCGAATTAACAAGCATTATTCTCAAACAAAAAGTATGATATGGTTGGGAGTTTACAAGTTCAAATATTTATACAATACTTGATTTTGTCAAACTCTGTCTTGAGATATTTTATCAATCTAGAAGTTTCTTTCATATATGAAAAACTACGAACGATAACAAAGGAAATTCTTTCTATGTAAATTATTCTTCGATTCCATCAGACAACCATGCAAATCCTTTGCACAATTGAGTGTAATGTGAAGGGTCACTACCTCGTTGGAAGATAAAGAGAAAAAAATTAAGGAATTTAGCAAGCCACCAACAGTTTGCTTAAGATATTTCAAAATGGTTGCTTCCATCATGGAGTTTTAGCCACAAATTCTTTTCATGGCCACATTTTCTACGTAAAATATAATCAGCGAGTATTTTTTGGTAATGATCCACAGAGAAGAAATCACCATACACAGGTTAATTGTCTTACACTTTAGATATCATCTTCAACAAACAAAATAGATACCAATTAGACTTCTAAGAAGGTTAAATGCAATGCTCATAAAGACTCATACTAAGCCACCAAATACCATTCAATAACTGCTACAAAAACCATAATAAAACCATACTAAAACTAAAAATACAACTGCACTAAAATGCCAACACAACATCACTACATTAGCAATACACTAGCAAAAAAACACAATACGACAGCAATAGCAACAGCAACAGCAACACAACAGCAGTGCAAGCATCAGTCCACAAAGAACAAACCCATTCACTGTTTGAAACAAGGAATCATCATACTCAGATCATTTCAGACAAACCCCTAAAACAATTTCGATGAAACCCCTAAACCAATTTCAGAGAAACCCCTAAACCTTCAACCAATTTCGAACAAACCCCTAAACTAATTTCAGCGAAACCCCTAAACCTTCAACCAATTTCGAACAAACCCCTCAGCCAATTTCAGAGAAATGCATAAACCCTAAAACAACTTGAGAGAAACCCTTAAACTGTAAGAAAATGCCGATGAACAGTACCTGTCGCTGGGAGAGGAAGAGAGAAGAGACAGTCGGAGCTGAGTGAGGAGAGACTGAGAGCTGAAGGACCACAGATTCGGAGCAAAGCCACCGGAGAGTGAAGAGAAACAGAGGGCAGCGAAGAGACAGAGGCGAGAGAGAACTTCAGCAAAACAGAGACAATAAAATTTCAGCAAAAGTGATATCTGTGCAATAAGGGGACAATAAAATTCTATTTATAGGTCATAGTTCCAAAATTTTTAAAAAAGGGTGGTATTTTCAATTACAATTATAAAAATGGTGGCATTTTGGGCTATTTCCCAAAAAAAAAAAACCTGAAGCCGAGTTGCGGTTCTCATCTATGAACCAAAAAAGGAAAATCCAATAAAGCCCCACACGCATCCAACTCTCTATGTCTAATTTATTTTTCGGCTATTTTTTATTATAGAAAACCAGCAGCCCAATTTGACCATGGTAAATGGATAAAATGGTAAAGCGACATCCCGTCCAGATCCAACGTACCATCCAACTGGTATCCAACTTTGGTTTCGCCATATGCTTCTCAGATTAACTCCACGCGCCCTACTCCTCCGCGCTCAGCGCGTAACAGTTCTGCACAGCCTTCGAAACAGAAACGTTCCCGCGGCAGGCACGTGACATTGCAACGTCAGCGCGTACGACAAAATTAAAAAAACATAAAAATAAAACACTATAAAACTTTAACGGACGAAATGAAAAAATAAAATAGAAAAAAGAATAAGCCTCTGTTTTTTTTCTCTCTTCCTTCTCTTTTTGCTTCCACCCGCTCGCGCTTCACCACTCACTCAATCCCACTTACGCAATTCTCTTCTGCTGCTTCTCTGTCTTCAACCTCGTGAAAACGCTGTCGTTTTGATTGGTATGACGACGACGACGCCGGTCGGAGCTGCGAACTCGGCGGTGCTGGGGGAGCCCAAGGCTCAGATTGCTAGGTATCATGGGCTGAGGTCAGCAAACTCGATTGGTCTCACAAGAAGCCGACGCGCCCCGATCTCGTCAGCTTCTTCTTCGCTCATTCGCGCCGTCGCCACGGTGCGTTTAATTACCGTCTGATTCTCTGTTTTGTTTCGGAGAGATTGATCTGTTTGGATGCTCAGAAAATGCGAGAAAATGAAAAAGTAAAAGAAATATGATAAAATTAACCTTCTTTTATGTGTTATGGTGAGAGATTGAGACAAAATATAAGCACTTTGTTTTAATTGTTTTGCTGATTGGCTCTCATTTATGTTGGTTTCTTCTGTTTGGATTATGGTGAAGGAAAGCGTGGGCTGTGATAAACGAGTTTAGACTGTGTTCTTTCAATTTGCTTTTGTTAATATCTGCCACAGTCACCGTGATAGAAGTTGGTTTCTCTTTTTTTTTTTTTTTTTTTCTCTTTCTAAAGGATTATTTGCCTCTTCAAATGAATTAGCTCATAAAAACCTGAACTTTTTGGTTGCCAAGGGCTATTGTGCTTTATTGAGTTTTGTCACTTGGTTTGGTTAGGAAACCTGCAATTTTGGAATATTAAGGCTCCTAAAGGGCCTCATGAATCAGAAAATTCTGAATGTTAGTTAGATTACCTATTGTTAGTTCTTGGTAGGAAAAGCACTTGTTTGAATAGTTTCTGTGTATTGCAGCCTGCAAAGCCTCAAACTGCAACTGAAACGAAGCGAAGTAAGGTTGAAATATTCAAAGAACAGAGCAATTACATAAGATACCCTCTTAACGAGGAGATTTTGACAGATGCCCCGAATATAAATGAGGCTGCTACACAACTCATCAAGTTCCATGGGAGCTATCAACAATACAACCGAGATGAACGTGGTGGAAGGTCCTACTCATTTATGCTTCGTACAAAGAACCCTTGTGGAAAAGTGTCAAACCAACTATACTTGACCATGGATGATCTTGCCGATCAGTTTGGAATTGGTACCCTTCGTTTGACCACAAGACAAACTTTTCAGCTCCATGGTGTTCTGAAAAAGGACCTTAAGACTGTAATGAGTAGCATCATTAATAGCATGGGTTCAACCCTTGGCGCCTGTGGTGATCTTAACAGAAATGTTCTTGCTCCTCCTGCTCCAATACAAAGAAAAGATTACCTTTTCGCACAGCAGACTGCAGAGAACATTGCAGCACTGCTGACTCCTCAGTCTGGTTTTTACTATGACGTATGGGTGGATGGAGAGAAGTTCTTGACAGCAGAACCTCCTGAAGTAACAAAGGCGCGCAATGATAATTCGCATGGAACAAACTTCACTGATTCACCCGAGCCCATTTATGGAACTCAGTTCTTACCCAGGAAGTTTAAAATTGCAGTTACAGTGCCAACAGACAACTCAGTGGATATTCTCACAAATGATATCGGTGTTGTGGTTGTTACTAATGATGAGGGGGAGCCTCAAGGGTTCAACATATATGTAAGATGAAGTCCTTCTCTAACATTTACATTTGAGCTCATTTTCTCCACAAATATGGTTTCTTATAATTTGCATTGCAGGTTGGTGGTGGTATGGGAAGAACACATAGGTTGGAAACCACTTTTCCCCGTTTGGCTGAACCACTGGGTTATGTCCCCAAAGAGGATATCCTATATGCAATTAAGGCTATAGTTGTTACACAAAGAGAAAATGGGAGAAGAGATGATCGAAAGTATAGTAGAATGAAATATTTGATCAGCTCGTGGGGCATTGAAAAGTTCAGAAGTGTAGTTGAACAATATTATGGAAAGAAATTTGAGCAATTCCGCGAGTTGCCAGAGTGGGAATTCAAAAGTCACTTGGGGTGGAACAAGCAGGTTTGTTGTGGTGAATTTGACATACAATTTTTGATGTTTTTTATTCTGTCTCCAAGGTTTGAAATTGCAATATCTTCAGTCTTATGTATGGCCTATTTGATTTATAACTCTAGTAGATCATACTATTTACACTGATGTCTAGTTTATTGGCTCCATTCCATCTTCCTGTACCTTTCTCCCCAAACGTATGTCCTGACTATTTATATTTGTTTTGGTAGGGTGATGGCAGTTATTATTGCGGGCTTCATGTCGATAATGGTCGTATTGGTGGAGTTATGAAGAAGGCCTTGAGAGAGGTTATAGAAAAGTATAATTTGAGCATAAGGCTCACACCAAACCAGAACATCATATTGTGTGATATTCGCACTGCATGGAAACGTCCCATCACCACAATTCTTGCAAAGGCCGGTCTGCTGGTAAGATGTTTTTCTTTTACTCCCTCATCATCAGACATCAATATGAACTTGTGGTTACTGGATGCTCACTTCCTATTCTGTGAAATATCTTTCACTGCCAAGTGAAACTTTTCAACTTAGTAGGACAGAGTATCTTATTCAACTGAGATGCTGTCTGTCTGGAAATGGTGCTATGATTTATCTGCATTAGATGGTTTCTACAGATTTTTGCAGTAATCTATGTGGAATCTAGGCTGCAAATTATTTTCTCGTAGGATCTAGTGGGGGAAATCATGTGGGCTCAACATGATCTCAAGGGATATCCTCCTTTTTGTTAGTTTGAATCGTTTAAACTCAGATAGTGGTCAGGACTTATGCAAACAATTATTGTTTAACTTATTTGGTCTTAAATTTCTTGAACTGTTTGGGTTGTGTCTATGATAAAAACGTTTTTTAGGTTATGAATTTTCATCATTGGGGATATTACTGACCAGTTCTGATTGTGGCAGCATCCTAGGTTCGTAGACCCCCTCAACCTAACTGCGATGGCATGCCCAGCCTTCCCACTGTGCCCACTGGCAATAACTGAAGCTGAACGGGGTATACCTGACATTCTTAAGCGGGTTCGAGCAGTATTTGAGAAGGTATTACCATAATAACAAGCATGTTCCACGAAACACTTAACTAATAAAATGTGGAAAATCAATATCATGTGTGGATAAGGAATCAGAATGCATGTAACAAGTATAACTTTTGAATTTCAGGTTGGTCTGAAATACAATGAATCTGTAGTTATAAGGGTGACTGGCTGCCCTAATGGATGTGCTAGGCCTTACATGGCTGAACTTGGACTAGTTGGTGATGGGCCCAATAGCTATCAGGTATTTCAATTGCTGGTTGATGTGCAATTTTTCTCATGCTCAACTGCAGATTGTCGTGAAAGCAACTCATATTTTATTCGTTTTTCTGCTTGTATTAAAATAGATCTGGCTTGGAGGAACACCCAATCAAACCTCAATAGCAAGAAGCTTCATGAACAAGGTCAAGGTTCAAGACCTGGAAAAAGTTTTGGAACCTTTGTTTTATTATTGGAGACGTAAACGACAATCTAAAGAGTCCTTCGGAGGCTACACAAACCGCATGGTAAGTGGTGAAATAAGATTCTAAGATTCTTATGTTATATTTAGGCCTGTCCCAGAAATAGAAGTTGGTTTAATCTCAAATTTGGGGAGTTTACATGGGTATGTGAAGAAATTTTGTCGGTCATTGGAATGGCTGATAGCTATGGTTGTGCTTGTGACCCTAATTGGTATATTGTATCAGGGATTTGAGAAACTTCAGGAGTTGGTTGACAAATGGGAAGGTCCAGAGGTGGCACCAGCTCGTTACAACTTGAAGCTTTTTGCTGATAAGGAGACATATGAAGCGGTGGATGAACTTGCAAAGCTGCAGGATAAGACTGCTCATCAGTTAGCCATGGAAGTCATTCGCAATTTTGTTGGTTCCCAGCAAAATGGGAAAAGCGAATGAGTGTGCAAAGCTGAATCAACTTATGAACTTGCAGTGTTGTTGCTCCCGGGCAAAGTGCCCAAGGTAAATGAGGAACAATGTCCCTGATTCTCTCTCCAAGCTGTTACTTTTCGGTAACCGAAGGAACAAATAGGATACTGGATTTGGTATTATTCTGTATCAAGGTTTTGCGTCATTTGATTTTTCTTGAACCCTGAGTTTGTATAATTAGTTTGGATTGTGTATCCTATTTGCGGCAAAAGTACTGTTCCTTAATCATTATATTTTCTTAATAAAATTGTAGTTTTTGGGTATTTAGATTATCATAAGAGGATCATATCTTAGGAGATGTTCTAGGTTCTGGATGAGCGTGCTTTTTGTGGCAGCTTTCGTGCGCTTTATGTTTCCTCACCTCCTGGATTTGATTTGATGGTACTCACCTCCTGGATTTGATTTGATGGTACTCGAATCCGTAGCCTCTGACCTTGCACAATTCTGACATCATATGAGGAAGAACAGAAAGAATTTAATTTCATAGTCATAAAAAACCAAAGTATTGAAATTATATGCAAATTGCAATTACTCTAATCAATCCTCGTTCTTAATTTAAGTCGCACCCTCTCGTCTGGTCTCATTCCCCTGAGACACACAAGGCTTGCCCACCTGTTATAATTTCAGAACAAAAACAAACCCTGTCATGAACCTTATCAGTTAGGAAAACTGGCTTCTTGCTGCCCATTTGCCATTTTTCTTCAAGCAGCCTTGGATTGGGTGTTTCAAGGCTCCCGATTTCCCATCTTGTCCAATACTCATAACTTCAAATCCCACTTCATCATTTTGGATGTAAGCACATACCAATTTGGCCTCACCAGTCAATGAAACAAAAGCACATTTCATTCTACACACCCAAAATGTGCATTAGGCAAATTCATGCGCATGGCTGATGGCCGGATTTGTGATGCGGCAAACAGGAAGAGTGATGCTTCTCGACAAACAAGCCGGCAACACAGGACATACACCAGATATTTTTATTGTGAAGAAGGGGGTATTTGGCCATGGTACCTTCCGTATCTACATTTTGTTGGCAGAGGACTAGCCAGATTCACATGCTTCACAATGTGGTGATGGTCTTCAATCAAAGAACACCATTTCTTGGAGGCAGACTTCACTCTCAGCAAAGCGTCTACAGTTAGCCAACTCAAAATCTCAGTGATCATCTCAAAAGGAAGCTTTGGTCCTTTTGTTACGCGTCCAGTCTTCTCCTTTGATTTTCTTCTTTGGTATGCGGGCGCCATGTTCATGTTGTGTGTATACCACAAATTTCATCAACATTGATTGATTGATACATAAAAGTAAAGCTGTTCATCACAGTTATATGATTGTTCTTAACCAGAGTGTTACATGATGTGGGGGCTTTTCTTCCGGCAGCTGTAAATAGGCTGGGCTGCAGTAAAGGGCAGATTGATGAAATTATCCCCTGTGTATGAGTTCGAAAATCAAGCCCCAAAAATGCTTCGAAAGGGCAGTAGAGCCTTAAGAAGCATCTTGGTTACTTTCACCAACTAAAATAACAGCAGCTTACAGATGATTTTTTAATGCTTACAGATAAATTTTCTAGCTTGACATGAGAGGCTTGTGGCATGGAAGCAAAATCGACATGAGTTTAGCACTGAAGAGAAAATTATGCTTTCTTGGGGAAAAAGGGAGTGTTAAGGTAAGAAAGGAAAGGTTTGCAAGAAGATTTGGCTGAGAAGAGAGAAAGAAAGAACAATGTTCTTTCTGGCAGCTTGACAGAGATTCTGAAAGTGGTCTGCCAGAAGAGGAAAATAGAGAAGAAGGGTGAATAGTGCACGAAATTGCTGGGTTTTCAGGCAAGAGAGGAAGCTTGCTCTCTGGATGTGGGTTGGTTTCGTTGGGTAAAAGAGGCCTCATTTTATAGCCGCTGGAAACCATCATTTCCCAAGAAACCCTAATGGGTTCTACCCAATTTGGCCAAGATTTTCCCTTCCTTTCTCCTCTCCTCCCTTGACTTTTCCTATCTTGGTGAAATTTCCTTTGTCTATTTGCACAAGATCAGGGATTTTTGGGAGCTCAAGGCCCCTTTCCCGCAGCTATTTTAGTGGGAGACTTCTCATTCTCAGCTATTTTTTCTTCTTCTTTCCTTCCTCCTTCCATGGCTAGATCTGATGAAGGAAAGCAAATGGATGTACGTGCTGGTTCGAAGGGTGCTTCTCCTTCTGGCAGTTTGCACGCTAATATCCCTTGGTTCCTTGAATATTTTTGCTTGAAACTTGCTCCCCCATGTGCTGGAACCTCCCAGCAGCTTGTTCAATGAACCTTTAAACCTCCCCTTCGTGGCTTTTGTTTTTCCAGCCGGGTGCTGGGGCCTTTGTAGCTCTTTATGGTAATTGTATGCGCCAAGGTGGTTCATTAAGTAAGTGGACTATTTTTATTAACGTTGGGCTTTTGGTTGAGTCAATAGGCTATTTTGATTGGGCTATTTTTGATTGGGCTATTTTTTCCTCTTTTGTGCTCACCCATATGTTTGGGTCTAAAAAATGGGCTTGAGTCCCGAGACTTCCCATTTCTCGGCCCATCAATGGGCTTCATGTCAATTTATTACCATCCATACCACAACCCACTCAAGCAAGCCCCAGGCATTTGAGTGGCTTGGGCTCACTTAGACTTGTACAATGGCGTATTGCTTATTTGCTTGGCGTGGCATGTGTGTAAGTGCATATGACGAACTTTCGCGTGCCCAAATCAGGTTTCTTCTCGGTAAGGTATCGCATTGGGCCTGGAATATATTTGGGCCGAACTGTGAATTTTTTGGGCCTCAACACATGATAATTCCATTACCGATCACATTAACATCATGTAGCGAGGAGTGCACCGAAGAATTTCTCTTGCTCTTAAAACGGATAATCTAATAACAAAACTTGCTACAATTACAAATCACTAGTCTCAAACCAAATCATCAACCAAACAGAATTTGAAACATAAAAAGATATCTACATTATATTTGAACAGAAATTTATTTCAGTATATATGGAGATCATCATGCTGATTCGGTAATCGCACTAAAACTTATGTAGTACAAATATATGGATTCTCAAAGGAAGAATAATGTTCATATATGTATGCAAATTAATCCTCAAACAAAATTTTAACAAAACATATGTTGCTCAAATTAAGTAATCTTTTATCGATTTAGGCACTAGAAACCATATATGCAATATTAATAATCTACAAATTTAATTCAAAATGGAGTCATTCCCTCGGATATAGCTAAAATTAAGTTTTTTTTTTACCTCATTGGTTTTGGATGAAAATTGAGATATGTGAGAGTGGCCGGTCCAAGAAAGTTTGAACGAGTGATAGGTCCAAGAGTGAAAGTAAAAAAAAAAACGACGGAATAAATAATAATCGCAAGGAGAACTTTGGGATTTTAAGGATAATTTTTTTTATCTTCATTAATGAATTTATACTTTTGTTTTCCCTCACTTATTGCAACCTTTTCTTCAATATAACTTTCATTAGCACATGTTAATTAAAATGCAGTACTTTCTAGAATCATCCTTGGCCCATGTACAATGGGAAGGAGGGATTTGGTCACCAACTCAACACATGATGAACTTGTTTGCTGCGATATCCATTACTTGAGAGAATAAAAGCAAAAAAAAAAAAAAAAAAAATTGATAATATAAATCAGTAGCTGGTTGCAATTGCATGGACAAATTAAAAAACGTATTGAGGGGATTAGATTTCCCAAACAATGTAAATAAATAGTTCTCATTCGAAGATAAAATATAAGATACAATTATTATCTAAAAGGCTTGAAGAAGAACCCAGAAGGAATATAAAAATAAAAATAATCTCTATTTGAAAAGAACAGAAGGCTTGACGAAACCCTAAACAAAATCCAAAAAAAAAAGGAAATTAAAATCAGAATACAACCATTAAAGGCCAGTTTTGGACTGCTTTTATAAGATGCACACTAATGCTTATAAGCGCTTTTTCTAAAAGTGCTTTTATTAGAAGAATGTCAAAAAAAATTATTGAAAGTGTTTTGTAGTCGCCTTTTCAGAACCTAAACAGATCCTAATTATCAGATTGATCTCTTTCTTCACTAGAAGAAGCAATCTCTGAATTATTATCCTTGGTGCAAGAGTCTTTCCTCTTCATCTCATGATCTATCTTCAAATCCAGTATCTTTATGAAATGTTTTAGGGTAGCTATTTTTTTATCTACTTCATCCACTCCCGTATGCTCATTCAACCCGTACTTATCTATACCATCTTGCACTGCTTTCTCTTGATTGGCTTCTAAATCTTCATCAATAACAACACCATCATCATCTTCATCATCTTCATCATCTTCATCGTCATCATCGTCATCTTCATCATCTTCATCATCTTCATCGTCATCATCGTCATCTTCATCATCTTCGTCATCTTCGTTGTCGTCGTCATCTTCGTCGTCATCATCAGCATCTTGTTCGCCAAGAAAGCGATATAAGACAGAGACCGCGGAGGGGTGACCGTATACATAGGGCTTGTTGGCTGGGGAAAAGACTATAACGGCCATCTTAAAACCAGACGAGGAGGAGGAGTCAAGGTCGGTGGCTTCGCGAAACAAACCCTTGCGGCGCTTTGAGATGGTGGCCTCCATCTCCATATCTATCTTCCTGCGTCCCATGAATGGTTTGGTTTTTAGATATGAAACGTACGTGTCTTTTTGATCCGACTAAATCACTGAAAGAAGAGTTGAGTTGTGAGTTGTTGTGAACTTGTGATCGAATACCCCCAAGGGAAGAACAAGGTATATATATAGGATGGCTACGGCTAGGTTGCCCATGAATCCAAAGGTTTCCCTTTCCTTTTTTTTTCTTTTTTTTGGGGTGCCTTCTAAATCAAAAAATGTTGGATTGTGGAATGTTTTCATTTTATAATTTGGGGATATATAAAAATAATTTAAAATAATAATTAAAGCAGGCTTTCTTCTGCACGTGTTTTTGATATAATTGGAAACAATAAAACTTTGTTTCCCAATCAAATTATGGAAAACGGGTAACTATTCTTCTTTCTTTGGAGTGAAATTTAGGCACGTAGGTAAAAGGGATAAGAGAAAGACGAATTAGAGTGAAAATTGCAAGACTTTCTATACATGTTTTGATGTGATCATCGAAAACAATTGTCTTCCTTATTTGAAACTAGGAAAGAATCTACAATGAAGGAAAAATCGAAATTATCACAACTTACTGGTTTTTTTTGTATGGGAATCTTTTGCTCCTGATTGGCTTCTTTCTGTCTTAGATATGGCGTTCCTATTTTCAGTCAATAATCATCTTTATCATTTGGAAAATAAATAAAAGAAGGAAAAAATCGACATTTTTTCCTTTCTTTTCAAATATATGTTTATAGAGTATCGTTCAACAAGTAATTAAAGAAGGTAACAAAAAAATGTGGGTTCGACCATAAATTTCCTTTTATCAAAGCTTTTCTTTGCAATAATGCTAGAGTTCAACCTTAAATTGACCTAGTAATTTCCTTCTTTGGATTCATAAAGATTAAACTTTAGAAATTCTAGGTAGAGAAAAAATAAACTTGGAAAATTTGAGTCCATTTAAATTCAATTTTAGTTGGTGTTTGTTCTAAAACGCTAAAACATGAAAGTTGTTAACGGGTGAAATTGGAAAGCCCGTGGTGTCGCAATTACACATGTAACACAAGAGTTTGAATGATTCATCCATAAATTGGGCTATGTTTTACGGAGTTAGGTCCTCTTGGGCAATAGCAACATAAGAAAAACTTAAATCCCACTGGAAATTTTCAAGAATTTATAGAATAAGAGGAGGAAGAAGCCAGATTAATTAATAGATTGTCCCAAGAAAAGATACAAAGAACATACAAGTTCTACAAATTTTACATTACAACCACCATAAGTGACTGAATCAAAGCAAATGATCATAAAACTGATCCCTCATCAGTTGCGGCAGATACGAGCAGTAGGCATCGTGACACAAACAGGAGCATACTTCTCCTTGGCTTCTTTTGAACCACGCTTTGGCTCATCGGCCATGGCAGCCTTGGCTATGGAGCATGCAGCCGCAGCTGCAGCAGCAAACATCAGATCCCTCCTCCCACTGCTGCTGCTGCTGCTGCTCTTCTTCATTTCCAAGCTGCCCTTCTCTCCTTCTGGGGCACTTGAGGCCTTGGCCACAATGAGACTCCTGCGAGCTGTAGAAGGTTTGGTGATGGTTGAGGCTGAGCCAGTGAGGAAGGAGGCTGCCATGGTCATGGAAGCCATCTGTGCAAATTTGGTTGGTTGATCTTTTTTCTTGCTTTTGTTTTTTGCCTCTCAATCTGACTTGCAGTATGTAAGCGAAGTGAATTCTGGCTTGGTTTAAAGTCCTAAGTGAAATGAGAATGTGCTTCTTAGAACAATAGCATCATCCATTTCCTTATCGGCAGAAATGTTTTGCCAAATGGGTTGTTGCCACGTGTCTTGCTTTATCCTTCTGAAAACTCTTGGCTCCGGAAGCCTCTTCACTTCATCTAGACAAACAAAAGCAGACTCGGCTAATTAGCACAGAAATGGACTTACCTGAAGTTAAAATAAATAGAAATTTATAGCAATCCCCATTTCTAGCATTAAGCACTGAACAAGATTTTATAATTATCATTATCATAGTGAGTTATGTAATGTGTTCTAAAAGTTCTTATTTTGTGATAAATGTGAAAATAATGAATTATCATGAATTTTTTTATTTACAAATCTCTCTCTATTTTCAAGTCAAACATGTCTAATTTGTGCAATATTTCACACAATGTAATATATATATATATATATATATTGAAATTTTTGTGAAGTACATGCTATTATGGAACATGATAACTTCAATGACGGGGACATAGGGCAATGAGGCCGATAGGGGTCACGTGCTGAGTACAATTTGTGAAGGATAACCAAGATATATGAAGTAATGATGTGATATGATTTGGATTGTGTGTTTTTAACCAATTTTTCACTCTTTTTATTTTATTTCATTCAATTCACCCACCATGATTCTGGAATTTTCTTTATTTTCGGATCGGAGTGTGACAATCTTCCTCCTAGTATTCCTGTGACTTCCAAGGAGGGTGTCGTATGCAAACTGTGAAAATCCTTATATGGTTTGAAGCAGTATCTAAGAGTATGGTTTGGAAGGTTTGCTACATCTATGAAAAAAATTGGCAGCTTTAATTATTTATGTTGATGATATGATAGTAACTTGAGATGATTAGGAAGAAATGCAGTGGCTTCAAAAGTATTTGACTTCTGAATTTGAGATGAAATTATTGGGTGAATTAAAGTACTATCTTGCGATTGAGGTTGCTAGATCTAAAAATTGTATTTTTCTATCCCAAAGAAAGTATGTTTTAGATTTTCTTGCAGAGATTGGTATGTTAGATTATAAACCGATTGACACTCCTAGTAAATAGAATCATAAGTTGGGGTTGTATCGTAATCAAGTTCTTGCTGATAAGGAGTGTTATCATAGGCTTGTAGGGAAATTGATTTATTTGGCTCATATACGTCCTGATATAGCATATGCAATTAATGTGGTAAGTCAATTTATACATTCACCAAGTCTTGATCACATGAGTGTTGTTATGCGTATTTTGAGATACTTGAAGGTAACTCCTTGCAAGGTTTAGTATTCTTTAAGTACGGTCATGTGGATGTGGAAGGGTATACAGATGTCGTTTGGGCAGGTTCAGTTATTGGCATGCATTCTACTTTTAGGTATTTTACCTTTGTTGGTTGTTATCTTGTTACTCAGAGTAGTAAAAAAACAAAGGTGGTATGGCTAGGTCAAGTGTGGAAGCCAAGTTTCCTGGCATGTCAAAACGGATATGTGAATTGCTTTGGTTGAAAACATTGATGAGAGATCTTGGGTTTGAACCCGAGAAACCTAAGAGTTTGTATTGTGATATTAGGCTGCTATTAAGATTGCTCATAATCCTGTGCAACATGATTGTACGAAGCATATGAAGATTGATCGACAATTTATTAGAGAAAAATTGGATGTTGGAATAATTGTTTTTCCATTTATGACATAAGAAGATCAGTTGATGGATATTCTTATCAAAACTGCCTATACTAGTGTTTTTCTGAAGTTGCTTGACACATTCGGCATGCGTGAAATCTTTGCTCCAACTTGAGGGGGAGTATTGCGTGTTCCTTATTCATTTAGGTTACTTATTTTTAGGGATTTAATTTTTAGTTTGTTTCCTATTTTATTCACGGTGCAAATAGGATTCCTTGTCTAGTAAGACGTACTTATAAAACATTCTTGTAACCTCCATAAATTGCCTTCATTGTGGAGAAGAGTACAATATGAAATTTTACCCCATGTTGTCTAACTTGGAATCATAGCCTGGTTTGAACGTTGATAAATAAAAAGAGGCAACATATTAATGTCTTCAAAACTAGAAATCCAAAAACTAAAGGTCCGTTGATAACCATTTCAATTTTATTTTTGTTTTTATTTTTTGTGCTAGAGTTTAGAGGAAAATGAAGGTGAAAACAAAAACTTGAAAGTGAAAACAATTTCAAATAAATTTTAGATTTTTGTTTTTGTTTTCACTTTTGTTACTCCTCCCCATCCTCCCCTCCAATCTTCCCTCTCAATTTCATCTCCACTCTCATTCTCACTTCCATTCTTTTTTTTTCCCTCTATACTCTAGAACAAAAAATGGAACCTAAAAACTAAAAATTGAAATTGAAATGGTTATCAAAAGGGAACTAAGATTTTATCTTCAATAAACACTAGGTTCTCTCAGACTAGGCTTCTACTTTATCCTATGTTGGGTTATCGCATTTAGGTCCCATGTTTAGATCGTAGAACTTGCGTTTAGACCCATGTCTGAGTCGCAATTCGAACCTAGGTCTCATGAAGTTTCAAAAAATATCATGATTTTTTATTTTATTTTAATACAGTCGATAGTCTAAATTACAAAGGGGATGAGGGTTGTTCACATGCACTACTAAGGTGTCATAGTAGTTCTAACTTGAGACCACTAGTCAAGACCCTTCTCCACTAGGCTAAATTTCGTTGGCAAAAAAAATACCCTCACTTTGTTAAAAGAAACAAAAAATAAAAAAAGTATCTACCAAACATGTTTTTTTTTTCCTTTTGTTAATGCGGGGCCCTAATCCTTAAGAAAACTGAAGGTAGCTCACAATAAATGTACACCATGATACATGAGGGGTGCAAGTTGGATTGGAAATTCCAATTACAAACGCTTCCGATTAGAAAATTTCCAATTTTGGCAAGTTCAAATCAATTCCAACATCCGAAAGTTTCAAAAAAAGAAAAAGAAAAAAGGATTGGAATTGGAATGTATCTCAAGATTTCAAAAAATTCCACATTCTGAAATATATTGGGGTTTCAAAGTTGGAATACACACAATGACTAATTTCATGTTGAACTAAATATGATTTAATGACCAGATAGACATAGACAAGTTGTACTTTAATGCCCTGTTTGGATGAGGTATTTGTGGGAGGGATTTCAAGCAAAGGCTTAGTTCCAATTATATATTATAATTATACTTTTTTAATTTCAAATGACTCTATGTAAAATGATATGTAGTGTTTGAATGAGAAAAAAAAACAACTAAAAAAAGGAACAGCTAAGAAAAAGGGAAAAAAAAATCTTATGTTTACAAGAAATTACCCAATCAAATCCCACCAACAAAATAATTAGCCAAACAAAGAACTTTATTAATCCAATCATTTTGAAGTGTCTCACCTTAAAATCTCATTATCTTGAAATCCCCTCACTTCAAAATCTCATCACTTCAAAATCCCTCATCCAAACACAACCTAAAGGATAACAATATCTAAATACTAGCATATAATAGTTTTAGAACTTTCGGTATGAGTTTTCAATTATGAGTCAATTTTAACCTTTCAAATGGTTGGGCATGTTTAAAATTTTGAACTAATTTCTGAATATTTTCAAAAAAATCATTTTGGGAAATGGAATCCCCTCATTCCGATCCATTCCGTCGGAAAATCAAGCCTAATGATGTGACAATGTTAGCAAAAAATAAAAATAAAAACAAAAACTTGCTTGACTTACGATTACACCTTTATTATAAACTTCCACTCATTTGGATGGCAAGAAAAGGGGATTGGGAATGGGAAATCATTTATTTTTCCATGTTTGATAAGTACATGTATTTTTTTTTAATATACAAATGATAGTGTAAACTAAATGGGGGAAGGAGGTTTCTCATACATTATCAAGGTGTCATTGGTGTTTGAACCTGAGACTATTGGTCTGCAAGTCAAGGCCCTTTCCCATTATACTAGACTCCGTTGACTTTGTTAAGTCCACGTTTGGGAAATGATTTCATGGCACTTGCGAAAATATGGGGAAATGCAACCCTCCATCCATGTTGGGTTTTGTTAAGCTCATAATTTCATACATATACATGCCCTATTTACTTACTCCTTTTACTTAGTTTCTTAGAATTCTGAGTAATTTACCTCTCTTTGTGTGTTTTTTAGGCTAATAGAGTAAGAGAGAATAATTCATGCAATTCAAGCATGTCAAGGCCTCATTTGGATGAATGGAAAAAGAGCTTAAAGATGAATCCATTTTTGGCTGCACTCCCTTGTCAGTCCAGTTTCGTAGGTCATAGTGCATGCCTATTTCAACAACCTACACACCTCGGATGAAGCAACATCCTTCATGGACATAGTTTCAATGGGTGTCTATTATAACATATCCAAAATGTAGAACCATTGGACAAAGCTGGAGTTCGTCACCCATCAAACACAAAACCATGCTCAATATGAAGTTTGTGTACGCTACCAAATGAGTTAGCAATTTATTTCGGCCTTAACTTCTTCCTCCAGCCTTGGATTGGCCCATGATTGGAAAGATGACATTCTGAACTTCAAGATGGAGGTCTCAAAATCATCATTTGCTTAAGGGAATCCCAATTCGTGAGCCCTTGAAGTTGCAGGTCATGCTGACCTAAGGATGAACTAAGTATGCTTGGTCATTCTGACCTAAGCATGAGGTGTTATTGATTGTGGGGAAGTTAGGTAAAGCAGATTCATTACTTATAATTAGAGTGGAGTTTTGCAGAAGCCAAAAGAAAGAAAAGAAGATGAAGTGGGAGCTGCAGCACTAAGCCTAAAGAGAAGAAGAATTATTTTCAAATTCAATTGTGTGTTAGGTGAAGTGGGTGTAGTTAGTGAACTCAATTATATAATATGAAAAACCTAACCCCATGCCTATAAATAGTGAGGTTCCCTAAGTCTTCAAACACACCCCAAGGGGGGAAGCTCTCAAACATCTCTCTAGAGCTCCTCTCTTTTCTCCCTTCTCCCTTCTCATTCTCTTCGTTCTCCTCCTCTCCCTTCTCTTCTTCTCCTTTCTCTTTCCCAAACACTTTCTCCTCCTTCTCTTCTTCTAAATTATTCAAACACCTCTCTCCTCCCTTCCAAAAATTCTCCATATTCTCAAACACCTTTCCCTTCTCTCCTAAAATTATCCAAGTTCTCAAACACCTTTCTCTTCTCTCTCTCTCTCTCTCTCTCTCAAATTCTCTAAGCTTTTATTTAATGTTCTCAATTGTTGTACAAAACCCTTTTGCTTCTTGGTTGTAATTTATTTTTCATTGTAATGTAAATTCTTTTCTTAAGTTTTCAAGTTTGATTAGTTTCCAAGTTTCAATTACGGATTCTGGTTCTTATTCATTATGCTTATTAGTTAATATGCTTGTTTGAATGATTGATCACCATTAAAACTTGTATGTTAGGTATCTTGGTTTGAATTAAGAGTAGACACCATGCTTTCATTCGAATTGAACTATAAATAGGAAGAGTATGTATGGACATTCGACAACAGAGATTAGATACATACCTGGTTGTTTAAAACATTCTTCTATGCTTAATGAATTTTTAATGCTTAATTTTAGGTTAGACAACAAATGATCAAATTATGAAATTAGGAATACAAAGTTAGAACCTGACACCATGACTTAATCATACTTTAGCTAGAATCAATCCGTGAATCTAAATTGATCATGGAAACTAATTTTCTTGAGTTTGGTTTTTCTTTCTTATTTTCTTTTCTTTTCTTTTCTTTCTTGTTTTCTATTTTGTATAGGGAAATTGAATTGGATCATTCAATCACCAATCCCTGTGGAATTGACCGCGCACTTACATATGCTAGACTACCAATGGCTCGTGCACTTGTAAGTATCACAAGTTCAAGATGCAGCTGAATCCATTTTGGTGTAGCTAAATCGATGCGACAAGTTTTTGTATTATGTTAAGCTCATAATTTCATACATATGCATGCCTTATTTACTTACTCATTTTACTTAGTTTCTTAGAATTCTGAGTCATTTGTATCTCTTTGTGTGTTTTGTAGTCCAATAGAGCAAGAGAGCATAATTCATGCAATTCAAGCTTGTTAAGGCCTCATTTGGATGAATGGAAGAAGAGCTTAAAGACAAATCCATTTTTTGCTGCACTCCCTTGTCAGTCCAGTTTTGTATGTCACATTTCAGGCCCATTTTCAGAAACCTACACAGCTCGAATGAGGCAGCATCGTTCACGGCATGTGTTCCAATTGGTATCTATTATAACATATCCAAAATGCAGCCTCATTGGATAAATCTGGAGTTCGTCAACCATCAAACATAGAACCATGTTCAGGATGAAGTTTGTGTACACTGCCAAATGAGTTAGCAATTTGTTTCGGCCTCAACTTCTTCTTCCGACCTTGGATTGGCCCAAGTGATATGTGGTTGGAAAGATGACATTTTGAACTGCAAGTTGGAGGGCTCAAAGTTGTCATTTGCTTAAGGGAAGCCCAATTCGTGAGCCCTTGAAGTTGCAGGTCATGCTGGTATAAGGATGAGCTAAGTGTGCTTGGTCATTCTGAACTAAGCATGAGGTGTTATTGATTGTGGGGAAGTTAGGTGAAGCATATTCATTACTTATAATTGGAGTGGAGTTTTGCAGCAGCCAAAAGAAAGAAAGAAGATGAAATGAGAGCTGCAACACTAAGCCTGAAGAGAAGAGGAATTGTTTTCAAATTCAATTGTGTTAGGTGAAGTGGGTGTGGTTAGTGAACTTAATTGTATAATATGAAAAACCTAACTCCGGGCATATAAATAGTGAACTTGAGAAAGAGAAGGGAGAAGAAAAAAAGGGAGAGAAGAAGAAGGAAGGGAGGAGAAGGAAGAGAGGAAAAAGAAGAAGGGAGATGAGCTCTAGAGAGGTGTTTGAGAGCTCCCCCCCTTGGGGTGTGTTTGAAGACTTGCGGAACCTCACTATTTATAGGCATGGGGTTAGGTTTTTCAAATTATACAATTAAGTTCACTAACCACACCACTTCACTTAACACACAATTGAATTTGAAAACAATTCCTCTTCTCTTTCGGCTTAGTGCTGCAGCTCCCACTTCATCTTCTTTTCTTTCTTTTGGCTGCTGTAAAACTCCACTCCAATTATAAGTAATGAATCGGCTTCACCTAACTTCCCCACAATCAATAACACCTCATGCTTAGGTCAGAATGACCAAGCACACTTAGCTCATCCTTAGGTGAGCATGACCTGCAACTTCAAGGGCTCACGAATTGGGCTTCCTTTAAGCAAATGACAACTTTGAGCCCTCCATCTTGCAGTTCAGAATGTCATCTTTCCAACCACATGTCATTTGGCCAATCCAAGGTCGGAGGAAGAAGTTAAGGCCGAAACAAATTGCTAACTCATTTGGCAGCATACATAAACTTCATCCTGAGCATGGTTCTGTGTTTGATGGGTAACGAACTCCAAATTTATCCAATGAGGTGGAATTTTGGCTATGTTATAACAGACACCCATTGGAACAAATTCCATGAAGGATGTTGCCTCATCCGAGCTGTGTAGGTTGCTGAAAATAGGCTTGCAGTGTGACCTACAAAACTGGACTGACAAGAGAGTGCAGCAAAAAATGGATTTGTCTTTAAGCTCTTCTTTCACCTATCCAAATGAGGCCTTAACAAGCTTGAATTGCATGAATTATGCTCTCTTGCTCTATTGGACTACAAAACACACAAAGAGATGCAAATGACTTAAAATTTTAAGAAACTAAGTAAAAGGAGTAAGTAAATAGGGCATGTATATGTATGAAATTATGAGCTTAACATAATACAAAAACTTGTTGCATCGATTTAGCTGCACCAAAATGGATTCAGCTGCATATTCAATTTGTGATACTCGCAAGTGCATGAGTCATTGGTAGTTTAGCATATGTAAGTGCGAGGTCGATTCCACAGGGATTGGTGATTGAATGATCCAATTCAATTTCCCTACAAACAAGAAAGAAAAGAACAGAAAATAAGAAAGTAAGAAAAACCAAAATCAAGCAAATTAGTTACCAAGATCAAGTTAGATTCACGGATTAATTCTAGCTAAGGTATGATTAAGCCATGGTGTATGGTTCTAACTTTATATTCTTAATTCCATAATTTGATCATCTGTTGTCTAACCTAAAATTAAGCATTAGAAATCCATTAAGCATAGAAGAATATTTTAAACAACAAAGTATGTATCTAATCTCTGTTGTCGAATGTCCATACATACTCTTCCTATTCATAGTTCAATTCGAATTAAAGCATGGTGTCTACTCTTAATTCAAACCAAGATAGCTAACATACAAGTTTTAATAGTGATCAATCATTCAACCAAGCATATTAACTTATAAGCATAATGAATAAGAACCAGAATCCGTAATCCTAATCAAACTTGAAAACTTAAGAAAAGAATTTACATTACAATGAAAAATAATTTACAATTAAGAAGGAAAAGGGTTTTGTACAACAATTGAGAACATTAAAGAAAAACTTAGAGAAATTGAGAGAGAGAAGGGAAAGGTGTTTGAGAACTTGGAGAATTTGAGGAGAGAAGGGAAAGGTGTTTGAGAACATGGAGAATTTTTGAAGGAAAGAGAGGTTTTTGAAGAATTTAGAAGAAGAGAAGGGGGAGAAAGTGTTTGAGAAAGAGAAGGGAGAAGAAGAGAAGGGAGAGGAGGAGAAGAAAGAGAATGAGAAGGGAGAAGGGAGAGGAGCTCTAGAGAGGTGTTTGAGAGCTCCCCTCCTTGGGGTGTGTTTGAAGACTTGGGGAACCTCACTATTTATAGGCATGGCATTAGGTTTTTCAGATTATACAATTGAGTTCACTAACTACACCCATTTCACCTAACACACAATTGAATTTGAAAACAATTCTTCTTCTCTTTAGACTTAGTGCTGCAGCTCCAACTTCATCTTCTTTTCTTTCTTTTGGCTACTACAAAACTCCACTCCAATTATAAGTAAAGAATCTGCTTCACCTAATTTCCCCACAATCAATAACACCTCATGCTTAGGTCAGAATGACCAAGCACACTTAGCTCATACTTAGGTCAGCATGACCTGCAACTTCAAGTGCTCATGAATTGGGCTTCCCTTAAGCAAATGATGACTTTGAGACCTCCATCTTGAAGATCAGAATGTCATCTTTCCAACCACATGTTATTTGGGCCAATCCAAGGTCGAAGGAAGAAGTTAAGGCCGAAACAAATTGCAAACTCATTTGGCAGAGTACATAAACTTCATCCTGAGCATGGTTCTGTGTTTGATGGGTGACGAACCCCAGAGTTATCCAATGGGGCTGCATTTTGGATATGTTATAATAGACACCCATTGGAACAACTTCCATGAAGGATGTTGCCTCATCCGAGCTGTGTAGGTTGCTGAAAATGGGCCTACAGTGTGACCTACGAAACTGGACTGACAAGGGAGTGCAGCCAAAAATGGAGTTGTCTGTAAGCTCTTCTTCCATTCATCTAAATGAGGTCTTAACATGCTTAAATTGCATGAATTATGCTCTCTTGCTCTATTGGCCTACAAAACACACAAAGAGGTGCAAATGACTTAGAATTCTAAAAAACTAGGTAAAATGAGTAAGTAAATAGGGCATGTATATGTATGAAATTATAAGCTTAACAGGTTTCATTTTCCTTTCCCATGGAAAACCAAGGTAGACATTAATTATACTTTTTAATGACCAATCTGCCCTTATTAACAATTAAAAATACAAAGACAAACATTAATTACATTTTTTTGCATGCAGATTTCTAATTTATGGGTCTAATTGGAAAACTAAATAAAGTTTGTTTCCATTCCATGCACAAACCAAACATGGTATAGAATAAAATGCATTTTACTAGTTCCTTTCCCAGTATTACTAAATATGGAGAAAGAAGTTACAGACGTGCGAGTTAAGCTAGTTAGTCACATTATATCGAGAAAAAAAAAAATTTCCATTTCCCATTCCCCGGGAAAAACTAAACCACTGCCAACTAATATGTAGAGTAGTCGAATGCTATCCTTCCCCCAGAATTCTTTATAGGGTAAAGCAAAGGGTTGACGGCATTGAGCTATAAATGGAATGGATACACCAGTCATCGGTTACAAAGTTGAATCACGTTTATTAGAGCGATGATGCTGTGCGGGGTAAGCATGGGCGGACAGATCCCTCAAGTCTCTCGTGAACATTCTGTCTTGTTATGGTCACCGTTCAACACCTGGGAGGGAGCCATGCAAGTTCTGGTATTTTCTTCTATTTCCAGTGCTATCTGACTCTGTCTGATCTCATCACTCTTATTATCCCTTGTTTTCCTTCTGATCTGGGTGGGCCTTAGTTCACCTGCTTGTATATTCATCTGAGCCCATTTTATTTTTATTTATATATTATATATATACAATCCCGATCTCTTGGACCACAGGAGTCCAAGAGATTGTGGTCACCCACCGTTGAATTTTAATCCAATGGTTCAAAATTTTTTTTTAAAAAGAGTGAAAGAGTGAGTGAACCGTTGAATTTACATCCAACGGTGAGTGACCACAAATCTCTTGGACCCTTGTAGTCCAAGAGATCAGGATTGTATATATATATATATATATATATATATAAAATAAATTATGTCTTCTGAATTTTTGTAAAATACTTATTTGTCCATTAAGGGGAAGAAAAACATGGTGGCTCACAAAAGTATCTCACAATTGCTTAAACAACACATACAACAAAGCACAGAGATGGTAACACAGGAGTGGTTAAAAAATAAGGCTACTTCTTTTCCTGACATAAAAAAAAAATCTCTACAACTGGAATAGCAGTAAGCAGTGAGCATTTTGAGCTTTTTATATGACTACTGGGAAGATGGCTTCTGCTTGAACCAATCTTTATTTCTGAATCTTTGGAGACCTAAAGTTTGCACAGAACCCACACACAGAAATTTAATTAATTCTTTGAGAAAAATGTCATAATCCACACTATAAGAGCACTCGAAAGATAATCTTGTGAACACTATAAATAGTTTTAAAACTAGAAAACATAAGACATGTATGAATTGCCAGAGAGATACAATGACCGAACCTGTCTTAATTATGAGTTTATGACCAACATTCTACTACAACTATCATGGAATATGCATTTTATGTCAATAACAGGGCTCCATAATGTGACATAACGATAGATTATCCATAATTTTAAACAGAATGCACACCTACTACCAGTACAGAATTACATTGTAACAAAGTAACAACAGCAATATCAGCTATATAGTTTATTACTTTGGTCCTGAATCAATCAAGCCGTTACATAAGTAGTCGAGATTACCATGAATTCAACTCAAATCTACAACAAAGTATGCACTTTCTCATAATATATGGAGATATGAAGTTCAAAGCACTGACTGGAAACTGAATCTAGAACGATTTCATGGTGATGGTTTAATTTTGAAACCAATCAATGTCAAGAATACATACATTATCTGAAATCTTCTAAGGATAGTAAATAAAACCAGCATTCAATGATTGCAAATAATTTGATTTTTAACTTCACATCCACACAAACCACATTGAGATGGACTTAAACCAAAAAGGGAAAAGCGAAAAATGATTGCTCAATTAAGGAAAGAGCTAAAGTTACTTCACATCAAGGTCCTACATTAAATCTAAGGACAAGAAAAAAAAAACTAAGAAAAATATGTCCACTGAGATTAAGATCTGCAGAGTAACACTCTTGAACGAAACATTCATATAGAAGGATTGTGCTGGCAGGGATAAAATGTTGTCAGGCCTCCATTATGCTCAATCCTAGGCGAAGACAATTCTTTGGCCCTTGATACATTACTTGACCCAAAGGAGTATATGCAAGGCATCTTTTTAGCCGTCCAATTTTCTCTTTGCCTTTTTCATCTTTGCATGAAAACTCATATGCCCTCCTAAGGAATTATAATTAGGGAATTCTCTCTTACAGATCTTGCATGTGTATTTTACATCACAGCGGCCATTCTTCAATGAGCTAGGACCAAAAGTTTGGTTCTTTTCTGAACTGTGACAATTAGACCGAGGAGCTTGGGTTGATGTTTCTACTTGGTTTTCCACTGGGACAGGCACATTTGATGTAATTCCTGTACCATGGCTAACAGCCTGAAGGTGGCTTAGACCATGATTTATGTCCCCATTTGCACTACCCCCAAATTTGTAAGCCACTTGATTCGACCGAACAGACAAGCCATTTTGTAAGGATGGTGAATCAGTGAAGCTAGAAGATCTGATTTCCTGGTTTCTCACAGGGTGACAGCCACTTGATCCTAAAGAAGATGAGGATCCAGAGCTAGAAATTAGACCGAGGATAGTAAAGTGGAATCCCGAGCAGACATGATCTTTGATGATGTAATCATCTGAATTTAATCGAAATGCATTTGATGAAGTACAGAAGTGAGTTAATTGTTTACTAGGAGGGATGTAGACACTTGGGCCAAACCCAGATGTATTAGGAAATCTGGGAGCATGGGTTGGATTGTTTTTCAAACACAAGGACTTGGTTGAACTAATGGACGGTGAATTGGTAGAGTTAACGGCATGAGACTCTTGATTTCTTAAAGGAAAATTAATATCTACTCCCTTCCAAGAATAGCTAGCAGAGGTGGGCGCATAAACATGTTGATTCACCTCAGGAAAGGCACCCTCAAATTCAGATTTAAGTACACCAGTTGATCTAGGAAAGTGGACCTTGTGGTTACCTATGGAAGTACCTTCTTGTGGATTGACTACTGGAACAAAGTTGGCTATTGAAGTCCCCATTTCCATGATTGGACAAGAATCCACTTGATTTCCAGCACAAGGTCTGATTGTCTCCAGGTCATAAGAATTTTCAAGTATATCTGGAGTATGAAGCTGTTGGTCTTGCAAGAAAACCAAGTTGTTGCTTTTGTCACTCCATCGTGGGTGGATAGGAGAAGAGGCATTTGGCAGTTCAAATTCTTTCCCACATGGATTAGCCACATCAAACCATGCTTCATCAAATGGTTGAATAGCATTGTCTTGTTGGCCGTCCATAGAGAAGACAGAACTCACTGATCACTCATAGAAGAACAGAAAGTTATTTGGTTATCTTTGAGAATTGGAGGTAAAGTATCGGAAGAACAACTGGAATAAAGGATAAAATCTTACACAGCCTTACTTCTATCCTTTTAACCTTTAGAGAGAGAGAGAGAGAGAGAGAGAACGCTTCTAACAATTCACATCTAACTTGATATGGCCACAAAGCATGCCAGATACGATAATTAAGAAGAGGTACAATACAATGCATCGCAGTCCATGTAAGTTCAAGGGCGTACCTGTAATGGCAATGCTTGATTTGGACAAATCAAAGACTCTAGTCATTTTCATTTGACATTCCCTAACCTGAACCATACAAAACTTGACAAATGCATAATATCTCTAGCCTTGAATGCACTCGTTCACAGTTGAGAGGACTGGGATAGGTAAAATAATAAATGAGAAAGATTTTGGCAAGGCCCAGATAGCCTCTTAATGAATAGAGAATCCCAATTACCAAATATGAATTAGCTATGACTTATAAAGATAAGACTCTGACACGTCAATTAGGAAAGTATTCTGTATCGACCAAAGTCGCGGACCTTTGACAAAAGTATGTACGTTACTAAGCAAAAGAATATTTTTGATGAAAAACGGCAAAGTAAAAGATGCATTGGAGACAGTAATGGCCGGTTACTGCCGGTTTTTCTTTTTGGCCAAATAACATGCATAATTCTCATAGTATTCTTGATTTCTACTTTGTTCCATGTAGTTTCAATTTGGCAATAAAGACATTAGCTTACTTAAATGGAAATCAACAACAATGCATTAAATTTGTCAAGGATGAAAAGATAACGAGAGCAATACATTAGCACTTGCAGGGATAACATAGACAATTTGGGTCAGGCAGAAAACACTTCCATTTGCTAAACACGTCATCTTTCGGTCAACTCGTTCGACAGACTTAACGAATTAGAGTCGATTGCAAACTTGATTAAACCAGAGGCCCTTAATTGCAAATATTGGAACTACATGGACCAAGGTGAAAAATTGGAGAAACTACAAGGACTATAAATTTCATTTCACCCTTCCCTTTTCTTTTTCCTAGGTGTATATATATATATATATATATATATATATATATATATATATACTCTCTCTCTCTCTCTCAAACACAAAAGTCTAAGTTATCTTCAGGTTTCACTTCAATGACCAAAATCTATAACTTCAACGAACAACATATAGTGTAATATGACTATACAGACATATAAATCCATCATACAATAAACATTTCATAGATCAGAGGCCAATAAACTTGTCAACAAACTAAACCAAATGGGATTTGTATGTGTGCCTCAAGTGAGTTCCACAATTATTTTAAATTTTCTTTTCTATTGTCTTAATCAAGGGAAAATAAGCCAACTATTTATCTTACAACTACAAAAAAACATGTCACACTTGCATCTTATAAATAACTAAAATACAGATAACCTAGCGAACTGTATAATTACTTAATAAAATATCTAATTCTGTTTGAGTTAGGTCGGGTTGGGTACCCAACCTCTTAAGCCAAGAATCGAATTTAATTGGTTGGTTCTAGAATCTTTAGACCCAAACTGAAGCAAAAAACTAATAAGCAAACCAAACGAAGGCAAATATGCAGTTTGGCACAAGTCTTTGGGTACTGGAGAACCAAATTGTGTACCTAGACAAGACAACAATATAAATGGAAAAAAGCGGCATGACAAGTGAACAATATAAATAGAATGATGGAAACAAAGCATGCGAAAACTTGAGAGGCACTTTACAATGAACAAAAACCAAAAAACCAAAAAACCAAAAAAACCAAAAAACAAAAAACAAAAAAAGACAAACAAAACAAAAAATTAGCAAAAAGAGTTGCCATATATGTTTGAAACCAACCATATCTCAGACACAGTGAGAATATGACTAAATAATACATTGAAAATAAGTTAAAAATATTGATTTCCAGTTGGGGTAAGAAGAAGAACCCAACCGAAAGCCCTTCACTTAACAGAAAGTTTGCTGGCTATTTCCAGTCTACACTAAATGATTGCAAGATATAGAAAGATTATATCCTCCAAAATAAAAGAAAGCTTATAAATTATGTAAGACAATCATTGAATATTAAAATGAAGCAAAAGATCTTGGTTACATTAAACTGCGATTATTTTGTCTAGAAAGACATTATGAATATATGATGACTTCCAAATAGTTTTAATTACAAGCAATTCTTCAACTCCTACCGCATAAATGCCATAAAGAATGAAAACACATATTTGATCCTTTTGACCAAAACCTTTAAGATTATGAAATCAATTCACATACTATATGAAGATGCTTGAAATACTATCCAAACACACCAAGACGAAATTCTTATTTAATTATAGAAAGAGGTACCATGGGAAATAATAAAACTAAAATTTAGCTTAGAGTAAGCCAAAGTGGGATTAAACAGAGACAACAAAATCACTAGTAAGTAAAGATTAGCCATATCCTCGTTTGTAATGCTTACTACGACCCTAACCCATTTTTGTAATGCATATGAAACTCAAATTTACATCAGCTATGTTCTAATATATTCTTTGGTCTATGTAGCTTGAGTGTTATCAAATAATGCTAAGATCACTCCAACCTTTTTTGTAGAGAGCCAGCTGGAAGAACTACATGAGAAGTTTATATCTTCATTTTTGCAAATTTATGATAGAACTATTGGGTCTTGGACCCCCTTTGTAACCAAAAAAAAAAATGAAAAAAACTTATCATGGAATTATCATATTTTCCCATTTGCATTCCATATAACCTCTAGTGTTGTGTGTTTCATAAGAAATAAAAATATGCATCCCTTACTCATCTGGATTTTTTTTCTTTTGGTTCATTAAAATTCTTTATGTACTAATATATGTTCAATTCAGTTTTCATTAAACATGAGTATTTTCAGTTAGTTGTACGGATGCACAGGTTTTATATTCTGAACATATATTTCCAAGATTTGATACAAAAGAACAGAACAGATTAAAAAAGTGAAAATTAATGTTTCATGGTGGATACATGAGTTAGTTAGAAAATATGAGCTCAACCACAAGTGATGGGTAATAAGGTTCAAGTCTTGAAGATCAAACAAGCCATAACTCGATATCACCAATGAAAAAATTATGGAATTAACTACTCTAATTTCTTTCCTAATGATCCTGGAATAATGCAGTAACAAAAAGACTTCAAAAATATAAATAACATTGAATTTAACTAAAACTGAAAACTGGAGGAAGATTTTTAACAGTAGAAGCATACCACAAAAGAGAAAATCTACTCTTTATCAACCTTGTGGAACGGTGGTGCCCCTTGCCCTGGAGGGAGGACACCCTCTATGTCCCTTGATCATTTAAGAAAAACAAAAGGAATTAATTTCCAAAGTTGAATATTTGGTAGATTATTATGGACCCTCTATGTTGTACCCTTCAGCGTCAAGCAGAACCATACCTGGACATTATTCATAAAACTATCTATTTCAAAATGAAGATTGAGTAGCTCTTGAAAAGGGCAAATGAGGAAACAGTATTGAATATGTCCCCAAAACAAAGAATATGTTCAATTAGGAATTAGGTTTAATACAACAACTAATGTGAGAAAAAGTACAAGGAGCTAGGTTCAGTCCCACCACCGAAAAATCTGATGTCAAAATTTCTAAAAATATGAATGAAAAAGAGAGGGCTTGGGGATTAATTATGTGAGGGCTGGTGAAGGAGAGAATATTCTCTCAGGAAATAAGAGTTGTCACTCAATGCAACACCCTGAAATGCTAATATAACATATCAATTAACTTTGTTCCATTCCCTGATAAAGAAAATAATTACGGTTTTCAGGTTGCATAATAAATAAATAAATAATATACAAAATTTGGTACAGAGAGTTCCATTTACCATGTTTTACCCAGCAACTGATTGGAAATGCCACTTTTCTCAATTAACCCATTCTACAGCAGTAAATAATCTTTGTTTTGTGCAACCTCCACGGGTACAAACAAAGAGAAATAGTATTTGGTCATATCCAAGAAATTCGCCCCCCAACCAACCACATCGTAAGCAGCCAAAACATGGTTCATCCCAGTGTGGTTCATGCAAATCTCTGTCAAATAGCAGCACAGTCATCACGGTAAAGCAATAAGCATGGAGAAACAGAAAGATACTGACCAGTGAACAAGAAATTGCCCTCGACCCTAGAAGCAGCTCCAAGAGAAGAAATTCTGATCTGATTTTGTGGCTTGATGTGCATTTTTTAGGGAACCCAAGCATTTCAAATGGATTTCAGGCAGGCCTCGCTGGGCCAGAATTTAAAGTTACGATGCATTGATCTGGGCCTAGGCCGACCAATTGCACTAAAAAAGATCTCAATTAAACGGTAACATCTGGTTTTCTGATGGAACCCAAATGTGAAATACTAAATGGAGAGCAGATGGCCTCGTCGACCAAAAACATGAGTTTTATTTGGTCTGGTGAATACTTTGATGTAAATACCCTTTTAAAGGTGGTCATGTGACCAAATTGGTGGATTTGAGGACTAAATGAGAACTTTTAAATGTTTAAGGACCAGTTATGATTAAAAAAAGAATAATATATAAAAAAACTTGAAACATTTTCCAACACTAAAAGGAATAATACCGTCATTGCTGACATTTACATGGCAAATCTAACTCACTGCTTTAGTTACTTGTAATCCCACATGCAACAAAACACAAGTACTGCACTGAGCACATAACATAGGGGTAACAAGCATTTAGGTCAAAGAAGTCTACTCATTTTCTGGATATAAAGAAAAAAACTTTACCACTAGAATAGTGGGAGAGCTAAATAACACTACTCACCTAAGCTAGTGACCTGGTTCAACATTTTTCCGACTATTCACTCTTCTCTCAAGAGCATTTGAGCTTTCTATCTGAGACTGGGAAGCTGGCTTCTGCTTGCTCCGACCTTTATATTTCAACATGGATGACGTATGTTTGTGTTTAAACATACACAATTAAGTGAATTCTCTGAAAAAGATGTATGAATCCACATCAGTGCGTTACTTCAGTCACCTAATCTCATAAACACTATAGATGGTTTTAAAACTTCAAAAAGTATAAGACATGTATGGAATCTCAAGGAAATGCAATGATTTGTTTATGTAAATTGGAGTAAAAATAAAAACTACTTCCCCAGACAATGGTATGCAGTTTCAGAGAGACAGTCTTAATATTGTTACTTAGCATTAAGGTCCAGAACTAAAATCATGTCATTCTAAAATAAATCCAAAGACAAAAGAAAAATGATTGCTGAGATTAAAAACCGCTCACTGCGTTGGTTATTGACTTCTTATAAATAAAAAAACAAAGGTTTTCATTAAATAGAAAAGAAAATTACCACACAGGGGACAAGGTGTTCCCTAAACTACTGCCAACTAAAACAGAAAACCAAAAAACCAAAGAAATAGATTTTTTATATAAAGAGCTAACATACACAGCACCCATAAGAATAGAGAGACTGAATTGTGGCAGTTCTCCATTCTGAATTGCATAGTAAGAGGCTTGTTCTCTCCCCATAACTCTGTGGGATGAAAACATCCATTTCACTATCTTATCAGGAGTATGAATTGATTTCCTACATGGTTGGTAAACATTTGAGGTAATTCCTGTACTATGCCTAACACTCTGAAGGGGGTTTGGAAAATGATTTATGTCTCCATCACTACCTGATATATGTTAGTCTAACCGGAAAATAAGCCACTTGATTCCACTGACCAAGTGAGACATTTCTGAGAAATGCTGGTGAATCAGTAATAAAATATCTAATTTCCTCGTCATTCACAGGAGGATAGCTACCTGATCCAAAAGAATATACGAGCTCTCAGAGCTACAAAAGTAGACATAATAATTGATGATGCAACCATCTGAATCTCACCGACCTGCATTTGGTGAAGTAAAGATTGTAGGGGTTAGATATTTGAGCCAAATCAAGGATTATTAGTGAATCTAGAAGCATGGGTTGGATTGTTCACCAGATACGATGAACTATCTGAACTTAGAGTTAACAGTAAACTCTTGATTTCTCAGAGAGGAATTGATGGCAGGGGTGGGCATAGAAACAAGTTGCTTTTCCTCGAGAAAGTGTACCATATGGTTACCAAAAGAAATACCTTTTTGCATATCGACTGTCGGAACATAGTTGGTGATTGCAGGCACCATTTTCAAAGGTGGAAAAGAATCCACTACGTTGCCAGAACATGAGGAGCTGGTCATCACTAATTCATAATTGTTTACAAGTATATCAGGCTGTTGGTCTTCCAGGAAAACCAAGTTTTCATTGTCACTCCATTGTGGGTTGATAGGAGTAGAGATATTGGGAAGTTCAAATTCCTTCCCACATGAATTGGCTACATCAAACCATGCTTCATCAAATGGTTGAAGAGCATTGTGTTGTTTGCCGTCCATGGAAGAAGAGAAAGCTCGTTGTTTACTTGAAGAAGAAAAGATGACTATTTGGAGGTGAAGTATTCAAAGTACAACTTCAGTCAAGGATGAAATTGTTACAAAGCGTTGCTTCTCTCTTTTTACTCTTTAAAATTTACACAGAGAGGGGAGGGGGGGGGGGGGGGGGGAAAAAAAAAAAAAAAAAAA
>NC_034012.1:16788402-16856871 GCF_000346465.2 Prunus persica
TGGGGGGGGGGGGAGAGAGAGAGAGAGAGAGAGAGAAACCGCTCATTTAAATTTACATCTACCTAGATATGGCCACAAATCCAATACCATATAATTAAGAAAAGATATAATACAATACACTCAAGTCCATTTAAGTTTGAGGGCATACATGAACTGACAATGTTTGATTTGCCCAAATCAAAGAGTCAAGTCATTTTCATTTGACATTCCCTCTCCTAAACCATACAACACTTGGCAAATGCTTAATATCTAGGCTTGAGCACACTCATTCACAATTGAGAGGACTGGGATAGGTAAAATAATAATGCGAAACAATTTCGGCAAAGCCCAGATGGCACCTTAATATGGGTATAGAAAATCCCAATTACTAGATATGAATAAGCTAGGACTTCCATATAAAGATACAACTTCCATATACATATATGAATTAGTCTAGTAATAGCTGGTTGCTATTGTTTTTTTCTTTTTGCCAAATGACATTTATAGTGCCTGTAGTTCTCTTGATTTTTTTACTTTGGTCCGTCGTTTTCTTCATATCAAGATATTAAGTATTCATAACAAGATATACTACATGATCACAAATTTACAAGATATAAAAAGACTAATATCCTCCAAAATAAAGTTAAGATATAAATCATGTATGTCAATCACTGAATATTAAAATGAAGCAAAAGATGTTTGTTACACTAAACTGCGACTTCATTTTTCCAATAAAGTAATTATAAATGTACAAGGACTTTCAGATAGTTCTAATTAGCAGTAATTCAGGGTTTGCTCAACTCCTGTCAAATAAATGCCAGAAAGAAACAAAGGAAATGAAATCAGATATTCATCGTTTTGACTGAAACCATTTCAGATTATGTAATAAAACCAAACATTAAGCATAATAATAATAATAATAATAATACCAGTAGTAGTAGTAGTTATGAAAGAGTTATCATACTTTCTGATATATAAAAATTTAAGATATTTTCCCATATACATTCCATCTAACCTCAAGTAATCTATGTTACAAAAGAAAAGTGCAGCCCTTTCCCATCTTGAAATTTGGTTCATTTTGGTTCTTGAAATTCCCTATACAGTCCTATATGTTCATTTTAGTTTTCATTAAAAATGAGCCTTTTATGATATTTGTATGTAGACATCTTCTTTTTTTCCAGTATCTAGCACAAAAGAACAGAAAAGATGGACAAAATGGAAAACCCTTTAGGATGGATACATGAGTCAGTTAGAAACTATGAGCTCAACCACAAGTAAAAGGCAATGAGATTCAACATCTTAAAGTTTAAAGAACCTATAACTTAATATATATATATATATATATAAGATGAAAAGTATCAAAGAATTAACTACTCTATCTTCTTTCCTAATGATCTGGAATAATGCAGTAACAAACAAAAAACTTTAAAAATATAAATGAGATTGAATTGGAAACAAAACGAAACTCGAGAATTTAACCAATACGAGCAAACCATAGAAGAGGAGACCTACTCTTTATAAGCTTAGGGTTCTCCCTCGCCCTCCGAAAGGGGGAAGTACCAGGTCCAAATCATGGAAGCCCTCTAAAACAAAAGAAATCAATTTTCAAACTTGAATGCTTGATAAATTAATATAGATTGAAAATCAATAATACTATCCAGATGAATAAAACTATCCAGATGAAAATGAATATTGAGCGGCTTCGGAAAAGCACAAATGAGGAGAAATTATGCTCTCAAGATTTCTAGAACTGTGAATGATAAAAAGGGAGCGGTGGTGGGGAGATTAATTATGTGATGGGGTGATGAAGGAAGAAATCATAGTCAACACTTAATGCAACACAAATGCTAGCATATATTTCTTTGCTTTGAATGGAAAATATGTATACATGAATTATCCTTTTTCCACTCCCTGATAAAGAAGATAACAATGGTGACTTAGTTTCCTAGTTGGAAAATTTAAATGATTGGGTCAGAGAGTTTTCAACCATTTTGAGCTGTAAGAGAGAGTATAACTATGGTGAATTGGTTATCTTCCGTTTGACAAACATAAATTTCCATTTACCATGTTTAAACCCAGCAACTGATTGTTGCAAATTCTACTTTTCTCACTCTACAAACACCAAATAATATGAATTTTGTTACAAAGCACAGACTCAGAAATATCATTTGGGCACATCACTGAAAGTCCACCCTGTTCAGGTAAACATGCGTGAATAACAGTAAAGGGAGTAGAGAGAAGAGAGATACTGACCAAGAAATTGTCGTCGACCTGAGAATCAACTCTAAGAGAAAAAAAAAATTCAGATTTTATTTTGTGGCTTTGATGCGCGTTTTTTAGGTTGGGCTCTAAAAGAGATTGACAGGGCCCCATTTAGAGCTTCAATGAAATTTGATTTATGTGTTATTTTTGTTTTTTTAAGTTATTTTGTTTTAATATATTTTTATGATATGTTAGTTTTTTTTTTTTTAAACATCTCATGGAAAAAAAATATATCAAAATTTTGAAAAAAAAATATAGTTGTGTTGTAAATAATTAGTTGTGGAGCCCACATGTTCCCTAGGCTTTGCCGATAAAAGGGTTCATCCCTTCATTGTTCAATACACATAAACGAGCCTGAAAAAAAAAAAAAAAAAAAAAAACAGAGAGAGTCTGCAACCAGCAATCCAAAGCAGAGAGAGAGAAATACCAAGCGTAGCTGTTAAAACCTACATAACTCCTTCCTTCAATCCATCCTCTTCCTCCTCCCCTTGGGTGGCCCATGCAGGTCTCCAAAGACAGCAACGACCAAGTTGCCTTGTCATGGCTGGCGGCCATTGCAAAAGCCCCATCCAAGTTGAAAACCGGCGGAACCAGGCCTTGTGGTGCCGCGGGCCTTACCGGAGCCAGACCCGACGACTGCGAGACGGAGTCGTTCTTCACGTCCACGAACTCGGAATCTTGGTCGCGGATGAAGGCGAGGAGTTGTCGTCGGCCGAAGCGGAGGCCGTGGTGGCGCGAACGGATTAGAACAAGTCTTCTTCTTCTATGCTGTAGCCAGGAGCCACCGTGTTGGCTCCACCACCCTGTGAGTTGTAGTTGTGTTTATGGAAGGCCTTGACCAGCCCAACACCAACAATGGTTCCCTCATCACAGTTTCTTTGATCAGAAAATCAAACCACAGATCTGCAAAGGAATGGTTCTCAAGTCACAGATCAGTTTCTTCAGTCACCACCGCGACTGAAACCGAGGCAGAGATCGAGACAGAAAAAAAAAAAAAAAAAAAAAAAAAAAAAAAAAACGCCGGGGCAGAGACGGCCGTGACCGTGATCGGGACCGGAGCCACCATCACAACCGTAGCCCATCTGCGGAGGCACGCAAGCGGCAGAGGCGCGAGCCGACCACCAAGGACGAGAGCCGTCGTCGTCAGTAGCAGCAGATGGAGACACCAAGATGTCATCTGCTATCTCTGTAAAGGTGATATCAACCATGCAGACCTTGCCAACACAGCGGCACAGCTTGGCCAGCGTCTATAGATCTGGTAGTTTTGGGGTGGTTGCAGTCCCAGACACTGATGAAACTGGCAGAGAAAGAGAAGAATAATGGAGGTGCGTATTTTGGGAGAATAGTAAGGCACAGAGTGGAGGTGCCAGAGCAGCAGCGTAACTCATTGTTCGGGCGACAGCTTCCCACCCAGCGCACTTGCTTAAAGAAAAAGTTTTAAGTGCGCATGCGTGAACCACTAAATTATGATAATTATTAATATTATTACTATTGCTTGCAATCTCACATGGAGGCCACGCCAAAAGACCAAGCAAAATAAAAGGCAGAGGGGAATGTGTCGCTTTGCTTGGGCTTTGATTGCAAAATTGGTCAGAAGAGAACAGACAGAAAGGATAAGCTTCCTTTCATCTTTTCAATTATTTCATTATTATTCTTAAAAGCCAATAATGGAGGTGGGAGGTGGAGCCAATGAGCTCAGTCAAGCAAACCCACCGAAAGGATAAGCTTCCTCTCATCTTTTCAATTATTTCATTATTATTCTTTATTATTTAAATTGAATATTAAGATGCAGGTCTATAGTGCAGGTACATAATTATATTATTTTAATATTATATCATTATTAAAGGTGTGCAGGGATACAGCAAAGCCGATCGGCCAATATCATAGCGTTATCCCCACTACTGTGATATCATGTCATTGTCGAAAGACAATCACTCGTCTCTGCTTTTTACGTCATGGAAGGGCATGTAAGTAAACTGCTAATTTGAAATTCAATTAATAGGCAGGTACAATTATACTTACAGCTATAGAAAATGCCTGTTTGCGGGTTTATCGTCCATACCAGTAATTTACTTATCAGTAATTTATTTTATGGATTAGTTGTGCTGTATGATGAGTTTTTACAGTATACAGATCAGAACAAGAAGTTCCTTGATCCTCGTCATACAATTACATCAGGACTTGAAGATCCTTGATGATGATATTAATATGAGAGCTGGCAGTCTCTCCTGTACTATATTTATAGACATGTGATCGGACTTAAGAGTCCTTGATCCCTGACATGTGAATAAGGACCTGGGTTCCTTAATGATGAAACAGTACCGTATTGGTTAATAGTGCCATACACATGGATGATAACTGTACTGACAGATGTACTGTACACATGAATAGTACTGGATATGAATAATACTATTCACATGAATAGTGACGTATGCATAAATATTAACCATTTTGGGTGAACCGTCACTATATACAAAAGGGAACCTGCAGTTCCTTAAACTCATGGATGAGCAATTAAATGAGATGCCAGAAGTTCCTCAAAATATGGACAATTATGTAAGGACTTCAAGTCCCGAAATATGTACAGAAAGTTGTAAACATGTCCATTTGAAAAGGGCAAATAAATTCTGAGTTTGCGCCCAGGCCACAAGTTCCGGGCTACCATGCGTTGAAATATGAAATTTGGAGAATCGATGTGGTTATTTGAACCTATAAGGCACAAGGTTCAAAACCGTCATTTTGAAAAGACGTAAAAACCACAAGTGCAAGTTTAAGAATGTGCGCAATTATTATTACAGGAACATACAACAGATAGATTTTTCCACCTGCAATGAAGGTGCAGGCCCTGTAAAATCTATACAATTACATTATGTTCTGGAAGCCTCTGAAGGATGAGTACGGCGCCTCTTAAGCTTAGCCATGAGCTTCTCGTGGTCTCCCAAAATTCTTTCATTGGAGACCTGCAGCATGTCTAGCCTTCTCAGTGTATCAACAGAGTATGAACTCACCAGTTTCAACAAGGCATTATTCTCTCCTTTAAGTTTCTCAACCTCCTGTTGAGACTCATGAAGCATTCTTTGGAGAGACGAATTTTCAGTAGCTAACCTCTCAACCTCGTTTGCTCTGGCACGCAAACGATCTGCCATGTTAGAAACAGAAACAGCACTCCGAATGCTGAAAGCCATTGAGTCATTAATAGCCTCTTCCTCTGATCTCCCTGTCAACAACATTTCATCCATTGGAGTAATGAAATTCCTAGCTACTGTGACAGCAGTAGCATCATTCATCATCACAGAATCATTAACTGTGAGATGACGATTTTTGGATACAAAGGATGGACGCCAAACTTCGGCGTCACTGGTTGTTGTGGGAGCATCATTTAAATTGAAATAATTTGGGCAGGAAGAAGAGGAAGCCATTTTAAAGAAGGTTTCGAAGAAAGGCTCAGGAAAACTAAAGTTTCAGAAAATGAAGGAAGTTAAGGTTGAAACGCAGTTGCTCCAATCAAGGTTTGCAAAGGCAATATCTATAAGAGGAAATATGGCTACTGTTTTTCAGGATCCCAATATCTTCTCGGATCCCCATATTTCTCCTTTTCTTTCCTAGAGTCCAAAACTTCACGTGGCCTCTAATAATGCCTGTCGGCACTTTCGGCGTTTTCAAGCATTATTTTCAAAGCCGATCTTGCTTTATGGATTTCACGGAGCTACTTTTTCAAAAGCATCCCGGGAATCTCGCAATTTTCCTATGGTTAATTTGAAATTCACCGGTTCTACCTATTCATTATATTTGTGTATAAATGTGTTACTAATGAAATTTTCTTTGCAGAAGACATCCAGTTTACTCCATATCTAGTTATGCGATATTTACTTGTTTTTCTTATCAGTGAGCACTTAATGTGCCCGAGAAGCAAGACTATCTCTGATCATCCATTCAGGAAGCAAGACTATCCCTGATCATGTTTCTGCAAGATCAGGGAATTGTAGAGGCGGCCTTATGCTCTAATCTCCTGAGGTCCTTCTAAACTAGGGGATATGAGAGCTTATTGTCTGCTTCCACCAGCTTCCTTCCTTGATTGCTTACCTTACCTTGCAATCAATATCACAATCTTTGTATCTTTTCTTTCTTTTTATAACTCTCTGTTCATAAGAGATTTTATTTCTTTAGAATGAACATCTGAAGAATGAATCCATGCAGTGATCCTAACTCTGAGAGTTATTTGTTTTTGACAGAGAAAAGAATTGTGATTTTTGCTCTTGCAGGATATAACAAGACCATCAAGCGCTACATTATATTTACTGGGCTGATATGAGCTTGAATGATACTTGAGAAAAGTTTCTCCCACCTAAGGATGTAAGCAATACTTGTGTTATTTTATGCTTATATACCTATTTGATATTTTATCTTGAAAGGTAACCAAATGGGGAGATAAGTCCGTTCCAAAAGAATGACTTCTATGTATCCATGAATTATTAATGCAAATTTTACATATTGCAAGTTGGATACATTGATAATACACTGCACAGATTAAAAGTCCCATAAGAACATAACATGGGTATAGCAGTGATCAATATGATGCACGCCTGTTGCGTAGCAAATGATGTGGATTGAAGTCCCAAATGGACAATTCTTTGACATGTCAATGTTGATATTATGCACGCCTAATGCGTAGCAAATTATATGGGTTAAAGTCTCATTAAATGGGTTAAAGTCCCAGAAATTAATTGACATGTATGTATTAATCTGTGGCATGCCTGCAGCATGACAGATATATGGGTTCTAAATGTTCCAACTCTCTAAATAGAGATTATTCACGCCCTACTGTAAAATAACGCTTAATTGGAGGTTATAATCCACATTCTCACATAATAAAAGCCCCCCTGAAGTGGCTTGGGTACCCAAAAGCAAAGAAATGCTTATAATTGATGCATGCGCATGCACATGAGAATGGTGAGATCATGAATTGATGAATGACAATTTTTGGTTTTGGAGTAGCTACTCAAATCATCAATGGGCTTGTGTTGATTGGAACCACGTTCAATTATTAAATGTCGACAATATCATTGGCCAAAATGGAAAGAGGTAATTCCATTATAGATGAGAATGAACGTGAAAGAACAAACCCACAGTACGAACCCCAAAATTTGTTAATACTGAATTTATACTTGGGTGTTCGGAATACAAGGGAATATCCTTATTTTGTATGACACACTGTTTTCTGGCAGAAACAAGGAATGTTGGGTTTTCTCCATATTTACAGATTCAATTGTGCCCCCCCCTTATTACACAATTATGGAGACCAACATATTATCTTTAAGGGTTATTAAATGCACAGAGCATATCGCCAGAAGCGATTCCCTAAAGATATATGAATAGCTGGGATAAAGCTATATAATGTGTCATAAAAATTAATCCCTTTTAGACAAAATCCGTTGAGAGGATTATCATTGCATAAAGCAAGTCCCTAAAGGACATGTGCTTGAAGCACAAAATTTGTACTCAATATTAATATGCATAAATTACCTCAGTGAGTACATTAATGTGATTGCAACACATTAAAGATTCTGCAGAATTCACGAAATATATGTCTCGACTTAAGGATCGAGCATTGTGCCAACGAGATTATTGCTTATACTAAGAAAGTATTGAAGCATTTTTATGAGGATTATCCGTTGGTCTTTAAATGTTTTTCGGAAGTATACTAGACCAGATAGAGCTTAGCTCCACACTGTACTCTTTTTCCTTCATCCAGGTTTTTATCCCATTGGGTTTTTCCCGGTAAGGTTTTAACGAGGCAGTGTCGCTCAGGGGGTTTAGAGTATACTATGAAAATTTTTATGGTCGCTTACTGGACAAAAGCTAGTCCTCCATTTTCCAGGGGGAGATATTCATCAGGAGGAGCATGGTTTTGATAAAGACCTCCATACACTGTACTCTTTTTCCTTCATCCAGATTTTTATCCCACTGGGTTTTTCCTGGTAAGGTTTTAACGAGGCAGTGTCGCTCAAGATTGACTCACAGAAGCAGTGTCGCACGCGCGTCAATATACACAGAATTTTATGTTACACATGATTATGTACTCTTTTTACCTTTGACCAGTTTTTGTCCCACTGGGTTTTTACTGGCAAGGTTTTTAACGAGGCATATTCCATATCATTTGTGGTCTCCAAGGGGGAGTGTTGTAAATAATTAGTTGTGGAGCCCACATGTTCCCTAGGCTTTGCCGATAAAAGGGTTCATCCCTTCATTGTTCAATACACATAGAAATGAGAATAAGAAACTCAGTTTCTCTACTTTCTCTCTCTCTCTCTCAATTTCCTCTCCAAATTCTCCAGTTTTATAACAAGTTGGTGGGTATTTATAGGAAGAATTGTGTATGAGATTTAAAAAAACAAAAACTCATACTAGCCGTTGAGCCCTTGTAGCAGTTGGCCTACTTTACAAAAAAAAACAACAACAACAATAATGAAACTAGCTGGTGAGAACTTGAGAGCTTGAAGCCATTAGTCAAATTATTAAAAAATATATATATTGTTATAAAATAACCTAGAATATGTGCGATAATTCAGAGCTGCACGTAAAGTAGATGAGACACAGCATTTAACGAGGTTCGGCTATGCCTACGTCCTCGGAGAGCAGCAGCAGTAACTTTTTCACTATGTAAAATAATAGGGCTACAAGTTTAGTGTTTACAATATATGTGGCTCACTGAATTTTCTCTCTAGGAGAATTTCTCTCTGCTCTCTCTTCTCTCTTTCTTCCTTCTCTTCCTTTCTCTTTTTCTTCCTTCTCTTCCTTTCTCTTTTTCTTCTCTTCTTCTTTCCCTTTCTCTTCTTATTTATAGGCTGAAATAATCACTATTCATCACTATTCATCACTGTTCACCCGTGACAGACAGACTCTATCAAAGCCGCCAAATGAACAGTAATGAACAGTAATGAAAACTCTATCAAGCCGCCAAATGAACAGTAATGAACAGTAATGAATAGTTAGTGGGCTCCACATGTTTATTCTTTTACAACACTCCCCCTTGGAGACCACTAATGATATGTCGGTTGTATCATTAAAGACTTGCTTGGAGAAAACCTAGTAAGGTAGAGAACTGATGAAAAGAAGAGTACAACAATCTGTATAGCATACTTCTGGATGCTCCCCCTGATTAATATCTCCCCCTGATGTCTTCATGACTATCTTTTGGATTGAGAATCTTTCGGAGTGAGTGGATGATGTAGCCACCAACAATTCATATAGTAAATATATTTCCAGTGAGCTATCTCTATGTAAATCATAGAAATTTTCAGAGTCCGCATATCTAATAACGCTTGGGCTATTTATAAGTTCACTTGAAAGAATATGCCCATACATGGTGTTATGCGGAAATAGCATCAAATATACCTCACATCATCCCAAAATGATGGTGATGGAGTTGAGCCTTATTTGGAAAATATGATGTTCGGTCCAACATACTTCCGGAAAATTCTTAAAGTGCCCAACGGATAATCCTCATAAAAATGCTTCAATACTTTCTTAGTATAAGCAAGTATCTCGTTGGCATAATGCTCGATCTTTAAGTCGAGACAAATATTTCTGGAATTCTTGAGAAGCTTTAATGTGTTGCAAACACATTATAATCAATATACTCACTGAGGCAATTTATGTACATTAACATTGAGTACAGATTTTGTGCTTCAGGCACATGTCCACAGACTTGCTTCATGCAATTTCAATCCTTTCAAGGATTTTGTTTAAAGGGATTAAACTCTATGACACATTATATAGCTTTAACCCATCTATTTATATATCTTTAGGGAATCACTTCAGGTGATATGCTCTGTGCATTTAATAACCCTTAAAGATAACATGTTGGTCTTCGTAAATGTGCAATAAAGGGGCACAATTGAATCTATAAATATGGAGAAAACCCAACATCCCTTGTTTATGTCAAAAACATTGTGTCATACTGTGAGTTTGTTCTTTCACGTTCATTCTCATCTATAATGGAATTGCCTCATTTCATTTTGGCCAATGATATTGTCGACATTTAATAATTGAACGTGGTTCCAATCAACACAGCCCATTGATGATTTGAGTAGCTACTCCAAAATCAAAAATTGTCATTCATCAATTCATGATCCCACCATTCTCATTTGCATGCGCATGCATCAATTATAAGCATTTCTTTGCTTTTGGGTACCCAAGCCACTTCATGGGGCTTTTATTATGTGAGAATGTGGATTATAACATCTATTGGAGCGTTATTTTACATAGGGCGTGGAAAATCTCCATTTAGGGAGTTGGAACATTTAGAACCCATATATCTGTCATGCTGCAGGCATGCCACAGATTAATACATACATGTCAATTAATTTATGAGACTTTAACCCATATTATGGGACTTTAACCCATATAATTTGCTATGCATTAGGCGTGCATAATATCAATATTGACATGTCAAAGGATTGTCATTTCGGGACTTCAATCCATGACGGTTTACCCAAAATGGTTCATATTTATGCATACGTCACTATTCATGTGAATAGTACTATTCATCAAGTCATGAATACGTATCTATTCATCTGCCAGTACAGTTATCATCAATGTGTACGGCACCATGAAACTGCAGGTTCCCTTTTGTATATAGTGACGGTTTACCCAAAATAGTTCATATTTATGCATACGTCACTATTCATGTGAATAGTACTGTTCATCAAGTCATGAATACATATCTATTCATGTGTACAGTACATCTGCCAGTACAGTTATCATCCATGGCTCATATTTATGCATACGTCACTATTCATGTGAATAGTACTGTTCATCAAGTCATGAATACATATCTATTCATGTGTACAGTACATCTGCCAGTACAGTTATCATCCATGTGTACGGCACTATGAACCAATACGGTACTATTACATCATTAAGGAACCCCAGGTCCTTATTCACATGTCAGGGATCAAGGACCTTTAAGTCCAATCACATGTTTACAAGTATAGTACCGGAGAGACTGCCAGCTCTCATATCAATATCATCATCAAGGATCTTCAAGTCCTGATGTAATTGTATGATGAGGATCAAGGAATTGCTGGTCCTGATCTGCATACTGTAAAAACTCATCATACAGCACATTTAGTCCATAAAATAAATTGCTGGTAAATAAATTACTGGTATGGACGATAAAACCCGCACCACACTTTAAATAAAAGTAAAGGCGTGGACGATAAACCCGCACCACCCTTTTAAATAAATGTAAATGTGCGGTAATTTAAATTCATAAATTAAACGTGCGTGTATGGGCACTAATTCTGCTCCATACTTTTAAATGAACGTAAAGGCGTGGACGATAAACCCGCACCACCCTTTTAAATAAATGTAAATGTGCAGTAAATTAAATTCATAAATTAATTTGTTAGTATTAGTAACGGTCTCCCACTGATAATATGTTTAGTATTACCAAGGGTCCATTTTTGTTAATGGTTAGTAATAGAAAAGCAGATAAATATAGTATATTATATTACCATCAACTTTTCATATATATATATATATTATACTGATATATTAGTGGAAAGCTAGATGCGTTGGCTTTTCTTCTTTACATCAACATAATGGTTAGTATTATAAATAATAGTGCAGCACAAAAATTATACCTGAGAGCTTCTCGTGCTGATAACGTGTTATAAAATAACCTAGAATATGTGCGATAATTCAGAGCTGCACGTAAAGTAGATGAGACACAGCATTTAACGAGGTTCGGCTATGCCTACGTCCTCGGAGAGCAGCAGCAGTAACTTTTTCACTATGTAAAATAATAGGGCTACAAGTTTAGTGTTTACAATATATGTGGCTCACTGAATTTTCTCTCTAGGAGAATTTCTCTCTGCTCTCTCTTCTCTCTTTCTTCCTTCTCTTCCTTTCTCTTTTTCTTCCTTCTCTTCCTTTCTCTTTTTCTTCTCTTCTTCTTTCCCTTTCTCTTCTTATTTATAGGCTGAAATAATCACTATTCATCACTATTCATCACTGTTCACCCGTGACAGACAGACTCTATCAAAGCCGCCAAATGAACAGTAATGAACAGTAATGAAAACTCTATCAAGCCGCCAAATGAACAGTAATGAACAGTAATGAATAGTTAGTGGGCTCCACATATTTATTCTTTTACAACAATATATATATATATATATATATAAAGTGGTCAACAACCATTTTTTAGGCGAGTATATATGTTGTAGTCACAAGAGGCGTCACCAACAACACGCATGAATTGACAGCTTTTCCTTCTATGTAGTCCGGGTCCTACTAAGTTTTAAGGACTTCAACCATGTACTTACATTTAGATTCAGCTCAGGCGAGGCTCAAGCATTTAGAGCCTCAAAATTGAACCGCTAGGGATGGTTTTTTTGCATGGGTTTCTATTTATTGGAGCCCAAAGGTGGTGCAGCCCCCTTTAAAGTCCTCATTGAAAATGGCCTAATAAGGATAGACTTATATATGATCTTCAAGTGAGGATCTAGTTTTAGCCGTTGGGTTGTTTTGATCTTGCCAAATTCTTTGTACCGACCATTATGCCCTTGCTTCGGTCCTTGAAAAAATACTCTCGCTTCTTTGGTGGAGTCAAATCCTCTTGCCTTCTCACATTGATGGGTGGTCACTTTTTAGAAAAGTAGATTCTTCATTTTGCTCCTTTGCATGGGATTTGGTTACGTCTACATCTCTTTGCTATTGGGAGATTCTTTAGGATTCCATCATATTTTCAATGTTATGCAATTCTTCTTTTTGTTACATAATCCTAATAAGCTGCATTATCTTTTGTTAGCTGATTATAGAGTACTTCATAAATCTCTTATCCTGCATTACTGATCTTGAAATTAGTTATGTCTTCTGGCTTCTTTATTGGAACTTTTGAATAAATCTTTAGAAGTCTATTATGGTAAAAAAAAAATGTAAATGGATGTCGCTGGTTACTAGTGGGTTAAATAACCTCTTTTCTTTTAGTCATGTCTATCACGGGCTCAATAGTCTCTTTGTCTTTGTCTTTTAAGATCATGCTCATCTTATTAACCTGTTCTGCCAACTGTTTCATGGCAATGTCTTCGTCCCGTTTAAATTTATTTTGTTGTCCCTGCATAATAGAAAGTTTCAGTTGTTCTCTTGCCTTTCCATTTTCATAATTATAGATCAAAAATTCCTTCTCAAGTGCTCTAATCAGCTTCTCTTGCCATTTTCTCATGATTTCACTAGCAATTTTGATGTTCCAGAAATTTTCTAGCAAATTTCTGTGCCTTTCTGTCTTCAAACTCTAGTGTGATTTTAGCACAAGGTTCACAATCTCTTGCACAGCTGTTCAATTGTACAAGTGGGTAGGTACTGGTGGGCGTTTGTCTAATTATGCTTAGTGGCATCCCACTGAGGAATGGTGTACCACTTTTCTTGCTTCCTGATGATGAGGATCCAAAGTATTCTATACCTGTCATTGGATAATTCTTGATAAGACATCAGCCAAAGTATTATTATCACTCCCTTTAATATGTTCAAAGATTGGCGTAAATCTATTTCCTGTAATAGAATCAACAAAAGTTATCCATGTTTGAGATGCTTGCTTGTTATAGTAAGTTTATTATAATGAGAAACTACATTTTGATAGTCAGTTCTAATAGTGAAAACTTTATTATGTAAAAATAAAGAAAATACATAAAGTGAATTGATAATTCCTAAAATTTCTAAATCATTGCTGGTAATCTAGATTGTATATCACTAAATTTTCCTGAGACATATCTACAAATGTGTTCCCCTGATTTCGATGATTCTTTATGCTTTTTCTGGTATAGTATACATGTTCATCCTATTGATGAAGTATATGTTTCCACTATTTTATAACTATTATCTAATGGTAATGCCAAAGGCTTAAGTTGAGTTATTTCTTGCTTAATATTTTGAACTAATTTGATATCTTCACTATTTAAATATTTTTTTTCATGTCTTGCCGGTTATACTATGTAAGACTGCTATTCTTCTTCCTAAATTAGGGATACAATTTTTTTTTTCATAATTTAATAATCCTAAAAATGCTTTTAATTGTTTTTTTTTTGGTCTTCTAATTTATCTGGAAATTCTAAAACTTTCTTAGCTATGTGTTCTTGCAACTGTATAGTGCCTGACTTACATTCCGAAGAATTCTATATCCTACTTCTCTAATTCTGTTTTATTTTTACTAATGACTATGTCATTTTTAATAAATTTATATAAAATTATTTCTAAGTGTTTCCTATGGTCATTCTTATTTTTACTATGTAGAAGTATATCATCTATATAAACATTACAAAAATTATCATACTTCTTAAAAATTTGATCCATCTTCTTTGAAAGATTGATGGAGCATTTTTCAATCCAAATGGCATGACAAGCCATTCAAATTGTCCATCTAGACAAGTGAAAGATGTCCATTCAATTGACTCATTTGCTAATCTAATCTGCCAAAATCCTGATTTACAATCAAATTTACTAAAATATTTACTATCCTAAATTTTATTTATAAACTCGTCTTTATTTGGTAATTTATAGCTATCTTTATATGTGTTATCATTTAACCTTCTATAATTATCTAAAACTCTAGCCTTACCTCTTTTTAGTTATGAATGTTTTCTTACTATGAAGGATGTTGATCTATGTCTAGATTTTGAAGGTCTTATTGCTTTTTAGTTTAATCATTTTTTTACTTTTTGTTCAAAATTCTTGTTTGTCTAATAAATTACAAGGCATGTCTACTGGTTTTATAATTAAATTTGGATAAATTATATCTAAATTGGCTACTATTTTATTCTTGTTTCAGTGTAATTGGGGGTCATCTCCTATAATTCTAGTATGTTCAGCTAGTTGTAATAATTCTTCTAATGTCTTAGGTCTATCTAACTGCATTATCTCGAATGCTTCCAAGTCTCCTATGGTTGGATATTCATGATCAAATATTGATGCGTCATATTCTAAGCTATTTTGCTCATTTTCTTTTTCTATGTCTACATTTAACTTCTTCATTTCTTCTTTTGATAATTTATGTAGAAATTATAAGTTTTATATTTTTCTAAATATTGTTCTTCATCTAAATGATCTATATGCCTTCTATTAGCTGATCTACTATATTATCAAAATTATGCTCAATTATATTTATTTCTAAATTATCAAATGCCATAAGAATATGTTCCTCTAGTTCACTTTCTAAATCTTCCAAGTTATCTAGGTCTTTATAATTACTAAATCTAACAGCTATTTCTCCTAGATGATTTTCAAATATTTTTGCTTTATCTGGTTGCCTACTTTTGCTACTTATAAATTAAGTAGTGTCCATTCAATTCCTTCTAAGAAACTATTATCTACAGGTTTAGCTTCTATCATGCTACCATGTTTGCTTCCAAAGTCAGTACTAGATTATGAAATTGAATATTAAATTTATGATTAAATCTATTTGAAACTTTTTCTACGTATATGAGACTATTCTCCTTTCATATTATAATTTTTAGTTCTAATACTTACTTTAATGTATTTACTAATTCTTTAATATTCATGACATAATTAGGGATAGAACCTATGGCTACTATGTTCATGCTAAGGTCTACTTTTGTTGTTACTATGGTTGCTTATAAATGGTTATCTCATCTATCATCATATATGTATACTAATACCTTAATGCTTACTTGTACTCTGGTTAATCCTGTAATGCCTATCATTCATATATGGATTGGCTATGTATTTAGATTTTCGAAGTTATTCTATTGTTGTACCACTAAGTAGAGTTAAAGTAATAACTTCTTTATCTATACAACTTAATTATGTTGACTCATATTATTTACAATACTATTTTTATTTTTGAATATTCCTGTTTGAATATAATTAACTTCTTTATCTTTGTGATTTTTTAAATCTCCCTTCCTTAAGGAATTCACTTCTGTTGCTTCTTCTTCATTATCATGTATATCTTAGGGAGATTCACTATTATACCCAATATAGGAGCCCAAATTATAAAAAAAAACTCTATATAAAATGGACTTTAGAAACACACACAGCCCATTTACAACACAACAAAAAGGCTTTTAACTTCTTTTGAATTATAAAACTGCCATTAATTTCTTAAAACAAACTAAACCCCAAAACCTCAGCCCAAAACATTCAATAGGGCATTAAAGTAACTTAATAATCAAAATTAAATTAAATAAGGTGAGCTGTCATTTTTTGGGTTTTTTTGGGTTTGTTTATAGAAATTAAATGATGTAGGGTTTATTTATAGTTTTAGTGCTAAAAATGAGTATATGACTAAATATCTCTATATCTTATGCTCTAACTATTTCTTTTCCTTTCTTTCCGAGTAGGTCCATTTCATATTATCAAAGCGATTTATTTTAATTTTTCTAGGCTTACTACTTGATACTACGGTTAAACTTTCTAATTTATGTATGGTGGAGGAAGTGTCGAGGTGGTATTATGTAATAGCTTATTAATTTCTGTAATTTTCTCTTTTAATTCATATACTTCTTCTACTAAGTTTTAAATCAATTGAATAATTATATTGTTTTGTCTTATAGGTATATTGCTACTTGCTATTGATGTTGTATATTTTGTAAGACCTACTGGTTCCTTATCTAAATTATCAATCGACTCTAATGCTTTGATATATTTATTATTAATTCTAAAATTTGACAAACTAAAAGTCTATCTATTTTGCTATGTAATTTTTTTACTTGTTTTGTTAAGATCTTTTGTACTAATTTCATTCTATGGACTTCTATTTTTAATTGTTCAATTATTTCTAAAGACTCGAGTTCAATTTGTGTTGGCTTATTGTCTATTAAATCTATAAGTTTTTTCATTTTTTTTAAATTAGGAAACCTCTGAATATTTTTATTATTATCTTCCCGTTGTGATGTGCCCATAAATTTGACATTTATCTATGATATTTCTCCATGTTTATACTTTTGTTTTACCTTTTTAGGTAATCACAAGCGAATGGTGGAAAATGAGCTAAAAAGAGAAAGTTGAGTTTGAAAGACCTGTGCAGATCAGTCAAGTTCACGGATTATACTGTACTGACTCAGGAAGAACTAGTCACTGAGCCACATATGTTTGGAAAGCTACGGATGTGTATTTTCTAGGGAATTTTACGGTTCATGAATATCATTTTTCTAGAGGAAGTTATGGTGGTTTTTTCCAGGACCTGCCTCGAATTCCTCGAAATCCAGAATGAATCCTGTGGAATTTCCGACGTTGCACTGATGTCGGGCCCACTTACTATAACTATTACCTCCTTTCCCAAATAGGAATAGGGGCACTGATGTCGGGCACACACAATGTAATAACACACAGTTTACAGACAAGGCTTCCAGCCTTCAAATAAATCAAAACAGGACAACTAGCAATGCAATTAAGGAACTCAAATCATTTTACGAATACTATTGTAATAAATATAAAATTAACTTTTCAAATTTCAATCATGCGAGGTTTAACCTTCTAAGAAAAATGCAAGTAGTTTTAAGGCCTCAACCCAAAACGTACAACGATCCACAACGGGTTCCAAAACTGTCTTGATCACAACCACATTTCAACAACACCCACCTAGTCAAATGGGAAAACGAAAAATCAATCAATCAAGCCTAGTTTTCAAACGAGTTTAATGACTAACGACAAGGTCGAAACCGAAATCATTCCAAGACCAAAATAACTTTAGTTCGCAACTGCACCTGGATGGAACCCCAGGCTACCTACGTACTCTTACTGAGGGATCAAGCCACACGTAGTTCCTCAACAACAGTCACAACTCCGGTAATAAACAATCTTTTTCCTTTTAAATAAAACCAACAAATGACTTTAGACTCCTTATTATATCAAATTCAACAAGGCAACCCCTGAACACTTTATGATTTCCTTTCTTTTATCAATTCTTTCTGTGCAACCATACCCTATCCCAGGCGTATGTTGCCAAACAACACTCCCCAAATCCAGGACTCAGACATGCATACCAGTGCAGGGTAAACACAAAGCACAACCTCACGGATCTCAACCCAAAAATGAATCCTTAAATATATGTATTTAATATGTATAAATATAATTACACCCACCTCCCACCATCATCATGTACCAGGGAAAACAATCAAATCCGGGGATTGTTTGACTAGACCACCTGGAGGAATCCTTAACAACCACGTGGCCAGGGACGAGCCGTCCAACCAGGAGACTAACTTCCAGCCAGCACGTACAGCCGAATCCTCAAGACTTGTACGCCTGTGACAAGTCCTACGAACGTAGACTACGCAAATCAAGGGTCTACATATCCACATCAATGTATCCATTTCCGTGTATCCACGTATCCATATCCACTGTTTTCAAGTATCAGTATCCAAGGGAAGGTACATATGATGATGCACATCATGTACTGGGGGAAAACATTCCAACTGGGGATCGTTTAACTAGACCACATGGAAGAGTCCTCAACAACCATGTGGCTAGGGAATGAGTCGCCCAACGGGGGGATGAACTCTCAGCCAGCACGTACAGCCGAATCCTCAAGACCCGTACGCCTGCGACAAGTCCTACGGGCGCAGACTACCCCTATAAGGGTCCACGAGCCCCTTTCAAGGGCATTCGAGTTTCAACATATTCAAGTATCTTCCATAGTTCCAAACATCCATTTCCATTTCCATTCCAGAATCCATATCCAAGGAAACCCACACGCTTGAAACACGGCCCGTGTGTGTATAGTAACCAAGGAAGGTACGTATGATAGTGGAGTTCGTAACCATTATAACAATATTTTAAAGTGACATTTTATTCCTTAATTCAATTGTTCCAAACCTCTATACATAGTATAGACGATAAGCTCTCAAGCATAAAACCCATATCCGGTAAGGTACCTAAAATTTAAAACTGACATTCTGAACTCATTTCTTTTCACAACCTCACAACAACAACCTAAGTACCCCACAAATAGCCCACATAGATAGAGATTCTCAAAATCAGTATATACGTACTCAAGATACTCAAAAATGCCCAAAACCCAAAAATACATATTACAAGTGCTTTATAAAACGACAAGTTCAACAATTGAATATATACTATATTCAAACAACCATTAAAACACTATGCATAATTTTTCAATTATAACACCATACTTATCTATTCCATAATTTCAATTATTAAAATAATATCCAAGAATTTTCATACGATAATATAAAACAACCTCAACATCCCAACATAGTCAACATACTCAAATGACGGTCGAGACTCGTTAATAAGGTCGTTCTAGTACTCCTCGAAGGGTGGAACTACCTCGGAAGACTCATAGTCAACCGAAGGGTCAAACTACCCACACTTGGTCAACCAGGCCCAAGGGACCCACGACCTCCGTTTTACGATTTGAAAATTTCTACGGGTTCCACAAGGTTTAGGACACACGTCCTATAAATCTGATTCGAATCGGACAGTCAGATCGTTCACGATCAGATGGTTATCGTAAAACGCAAACTTTAAGTTATTAAATCGGAATATTGGGGCTCCGATTCACAATTCGCGAATTCCTACACGATCCTAAAAATGTGTAGATTAAAATATATTAAATTCGAGACTATCTAACGATTCAAACCTATCGAACCCAGATAATGCACAATAGGCGAAATCCGTTCGAGGTTCAAACGTTAACCAAATTGGAATCCAAAAGTACCTACGTGCTCGTGAGGACCAGGAGATCACATCGGGACATAATGCCCCATTTCTACAGTGCCCACGCACCGCCACATGCGCCGGCAGCACGTGGGTGTTCAAAGCGATAACGGTCGTCGAAAAATCTCAAAATTACGGCTCATGACTCCTATCCTAGGTGTAACACCCTATTTCAAGTCACTTTTATTCTTGGGCCTACCCCAAAAAGTGACCGGAAGTGGTCGGAATTGCGATCTCAAAACTGGCCAAAATCTAATTCGAAAATCGAACTACCTAGGCTCAAAATTGATAAAATCCTACCCAACCATCAGCTAGATCATGGAAAATAGGTGAGACAGCGTACCTCACTCATCGGAATTGGTGGCCTAACGATGGCAAATGAAGCCGACGAAAATCGAGCAAAAAACCGACCGTTTCTCAGCTTTTTTTCGACGGCTAGAGTGGCGGTCGACGTCGGAAATTGGCTGGAACGCATCAGTGAGGTTGGGCCGATCATTTTGGCACCAGTACAGTGGGCTGCGGTGGCCGGAGATGGTGGCTGCGTTTTTACAGATCGGGGAAGGGGTTCCGTGTCGCGGGTAGGAGAGAGAGAGAGAGAGAGAGAGAGAGAGAGAGAGAGAGAGAGAGAGAGAGAGAGAGAGAGAGAGTTTTCTGTTTTTATTAAAATCCAATTAAAATTAATTTACGATTATGCCACTGAGTGTAATTTGATCGTATTTTCTTCGTTACAACTCCGATTCGAGCCCACTACGTGTCTACGGACTCATCTCAGTACGATCTAAATAATAGTACCAACCATCTCCCCAAAATCCTTCCGAATTAAAAAGTGACCAAATTACCCCTACTTCGAGGGTGAAATCATAATTTCGCATTTAAATTTAATTTAATTCAAACTTATTAATGTTTTTGGGTCGGGATGTTACAGTGTTAGTACAGATAGTTTAGGCTAGTGTATAATAAGTAAATAGTTTAAGTGTAAATGCAATGGATAAAAAAAAACCAAATTATCCTACACACACACACACTTAACATTTGTAACATAATATAAAAAATATATTATATATTATAGGCTTATTTACTGTAGTACCCTCTGAAACTATGGTCAAATCTCACTTTATCCCTTGAAAGTTAAAATGACCCACTTTGTCCCCTTGACCGATGTTTTGCATAATAATTAAATGATTTTCCACAACACCACCACCCTAAAATAAAAAAATTACAAAAATAAAAACAAAAAACGAAAGAGAAAACTAAAATGAAGCAGCCACTCTCTTTTCCACACCCCGCCACCCCCTACAATCATCTTCACTAACAGATCTCCCCCACCCTACCCTCTCCCTTCGTACCTAGCCAACCCAGATCTTGCACCTACCCCGTGTGTAACAACCCGAACCTAAATTAATATTTAATTATAAATTCGTAATGGAAAAATACTATTTTGTCCTTAGAATATTTTATTAGGATAAAAGTTGACTTTTTGATTGGGAAGGAATTTGAAATTTTTAATTGGACCGTTGCATAGAGCACGTCAAGACGAGTCTATAGACACCTAGTGGGCTTGAATCGGAGTCGTAATGAAGGAGTTATGATTAAAAAAAAATGTCTCAGTAGCATAATCGTAAATAATTCGAAGTTCGTTTTAAAAAAATCAGGAAGCCTCGCTCTCTCCGGGGACACACTCAGCTCCCTCTCTCCCCCCCCCCGATACCGTCTCTCTCTCTCTCTCTCTCTCTCTCTCTCACTCTCTCCTCGATTCACGACTGTCTGGCCACGGCAAGACGCGAGACCGTTCACGTTCGAACCGGCTCGACGTCCCGGTCACGCCGCACCCAAAATTTTGGCCGAAAACCTCAAATTTCGGCCACGGTCTCGACTGGATGAACCAGAAACTTTTTCGTTGTCGCACCGCTCCGATTGCCGCCCATTCACGGCGGATCAAGTATGGTTCCTCACCCATTTTTTGAGCTTTAGTTGTTTGTTGTGTAGGGTTGGATCAATTTTTCATCTTGGAATCCGATTTTGAAATTTAGCTTTTGGCCAAATTTCAATTTGAAATTCCGGCCTATTGCCGTCCAAATTGGACCTCCTCACAATAGAATAAAATGATCCCCGCCTCGAGTAGTAGCTAGGGTAGGAAGGGTGAGTGGTGCAATGGAGTTTTTCCGTTACCGAAAATTACTCTACACACCCACTCACTGCCGGCGCGTGGGCAAGGTGGTGAGGCCAAATTTTGTTCTGCTGTCATCCTCGTGTTGTCACGAGCGTGTATGTATACCTGGATATGAATTTGGATATCGTTTGATTGTCGATCGGATATCGCATATTAGGCGTTATCCGGGTTTGATGGATTTGAACCGTTGGATCGACTCCATTTTATTATATGTTAATCTAGGCATTCCTAGGATCGTGTAGGAATTTTCGGATCGTGAATCAGAGGCCTGGATGTTCAGATTCAGTGACTTAAAGTTTGCATCAAACGATAATCGTTCGATCGTGAGCGATCAGACCGTCCGATCCGAACCAAACTTGCAGGACGTGTATCTAAACCTTGTGGAATCCATAGAAACTTTCGGATCGAAAATCGGAGGTCGTGGGCCCAGTTGTCCAAGTTTGGGTACACTACTACATTTTACGATTTGTGCGACAAAGACAATTTCGTCGCGCCGAGTTACATTTAGTCACACAAATTCAAGCGCAACAGAAAATGAAGAAAGACTTTGCGCTACCAATTTTTTCATTCGTCGCGCAAAATTGTGCGATGGTTACCCTTCGTTGCACAAAAGGTTCAGGGACGACACAACAATTCCTTGCACGAACTTATGCGCGACGAAAGAAGGTTCGTCACCACAACAATGCACGTCGATACGTCTCGTAGACATTTGCGGTACCAAGAGTTCTTCGTCGCGCAATTCGTGTCTACACCTTTTGCGCGACGAAACACTTCGTCGCGCAAGAATAAATTATATGTATTTTAAAAAAATGTATCATTTTTATTTTGTAAAATGTGAATTTGCACGACGAGAAAGGTTTCGTCGCGCAAAATTAATATATATTATTTAATTTTAATATTATGTTTGTTTTTTTTATTTTACAAAAAAATAAATTTGGTTTTTTTTTTTTGGTAATAAAATGAAATTCCAATAAAAAAAATGAATTGTAAAGAACACATTTATTATATAAAATAAAATAAATGTATACTGCAAGAGAAATATTTAAAAAATAATTATGAAAATGAAAAAACTAATCAAATAATGTTCCAAAATCTACATTGTCGTCTGGCACATGCGATTCAGAGGTCTGGGGGTCTACAGGGGCCGTCGTCTGGTGGGGATGCTCGGGATGGACGGGCTCGGAGGTCGGCGCATCAAAATGCGGGACTGGAATGTCGGACTGTGCGAGGGACTGCAGAATGACCGACATCTAACTCTGAAGAGTGTCCACTTGTGCTGTCAAAGCAGTGACCTGACTGTTTGACTGCGCTGATGAACGAGGTCTGGGTTCCCTCTACCTGGCATTCCCCATCCCTCGACAATATGTCCCCGGTCTCCTCCCTAGAGTCTTATCCAATGTCTCTGTCAAGATCTGAAACCTAGCATCCTATGGAGGATCCACAGATTCGATCGGAGTATAGGGAGGAAGTTGGGAGGCGGACTCCTGAAGAACCAATTGGCTCCTCTCCACCATCGTCGTCTGTTTAGCATAACATAAAATATAAATTAAAACATTCATATAATAACCTTTAAACTTGAATGCGTAACATAATAATTAAAATTAAATAATACTTACATGAAGGGACTCGGCCAACTCATTCCCATGTCGAACATAAACATCGCCAAAGACGTCGATCTCTGAGAATTTGGACCCCCCCTAAATTGAACAAGAGAAGAAAAATATTAGTACAAAAAATAAATTAAGAATAATGAAATATTAAAAATTAAATAAAAATTATTTTATTATTACCTGACGCCGTGCATCCATCATATAGGAGAAGGGCCTGGAACCTGAATGATGGAGAAAAGTCTTCTTCTTCCTATTGCCCTTATTGACTTTGGCTTTATTCTGTTATACAAAAAATAAAACGTATTAGTTGAAATTGAAATGAAATATAAAAAATTAAATAAACATTAGTAAGAAAAATATAATAAATTTGAAATTCATATTACAAATTACCACAAAAGTGGGCGCTTGAAAATGAGCGCAGAGCCACGCCCAACTATCCTCCCGCCCCTCAAGCTCCTTCGGGCAACCCTCCTGAAGAGCGACTTGCGGATCATCAAATGCCTCAAAATAGTGGTGCAAGTAGCTCTTCCACTGTTTGTACCTCTCAGAGAAAAGTCTGTTGACGTACGCCAACGACTCGTCGTCGAGGTCCTCCAAGTTGTAGTTCGTCTGCAATAAATTAATTACATACATTTAATAATAGAAATATAAAGTTTGAAAGAAAAAGAATTAAAAGGCCTACATACCAACAACTGGCCGCGAACCTCTGTCTTGATCTCGTCAGGCATGACCTTCCAAGACTTCCATTTCATCGGGCAATGGCTCCGAACGACATGACCAATGTCGTGGGCCAAGGAGCTATGCAACTCCGCCGTAGATGCAGCCCGATGTCGCTCGTCGTATCCGATGTTGATACGACTGTTGGTCACCTGGGTGACCTTTGCCGTCTTCAACTGCCGACACTGCCCTCGGGTGTTCTTCTTGGCTGCAAAGAAAGATGACATTAATGTTAAATAAATAACAAATTTAACTATAAAATATACACACAAAAACAAAAACAAAAACAAAAACAAAAATAAAAATAAAAACAAAAATAAAAAGAACTGGAGTTTAAGGAAATCTATACCTGGCTATGACCCCGACGCATCAGTCGATGTGGTGTCGGTGGTGCTAGTGGGCCGATGACGCTGCCTGACGCTAACAGGTTGCGCCACTGATGAAGCTGATGAAGCAGGCGCCTGGGACCCCGCGGGACCAATTGCCAAGTGGTCCATTAGTGCTGGCGCAGTGGCAGCAGATGTCGGCTGAGCCGGGGGCTTCGAACTCTGTGTAGTCGTCACCGCCCTACGACGTTTAATCAGGTCTGACATGTGCACAATTTCATTAATACACATACAAATTAATAAAATATATGAATATTTGTAAGCACATACAATTTTATTAAGATTCTTGACCTAGGGTTTGCGAGTTCGGAGTATCCGGGACTTCGATCCATGATCCGTCGAATCCTAAACGATCCTAGAAATACAAGGTACACCATACGTGAGTTTGAGTTCGATCCAACGGTCCGAACATAACAAACCTGGAAATCGCACAATAGGCAAAATCCGTTCGAGACTCAAACGGTAACCAAATTCCAATCTGAAAAGACCTATGTGCTCGTGACAACTAGGGGATTGCACTGGGAACCAATGCACGACTGCTACAGTATCCCACGCGCCACCACACGCACCAGCAGCGCGTGGGTGTCCAAAGCGATACCAATCGTCAGAAAATTCTAAAAACTAAGGGCCAAGGTTCCTACCTTAGGTTGAAAACTTCAATTTGCTGTCATGGCTCTTCAGTCCTGTAAATTTACCCCCGTCAACATTCACGCAACGTGCGATATTAGAAGCATACCCATCAGGAAACTTTACATACGATACAAACTTTAGAAACTCTTTTTTGGCATTCGGTTTCATAGAAAAGAATGCAAGATCCATTCTAGCTTTATCACTGTCTCTGTTCATCCATAAACCCCTTCGTATGCCCATTCTTTCCAAATCAAGACGGGCTTTGATTGTGTCCTTTGTCTTGCCCTCGATATCTAGAATCGTGCCCACTAATGTGTCAAATACATTTTTCTCAACATGCATCACATCTAGATTGTGCCTCAATTTGAGTTTCGACCAATATGGGAGCTCAAAAAACATAGGCTTGTGCGTCCAGTTCATATGTGTAGAAGGTCTGGTCTGACTAACTGTTTTTCCAAACAGAGCAAAATCCAAACGGTTAAGCTGTTCCAAGATCTGATCACCCGACCATTCTCTAGGTTTGAGGTGACGCTCTGTGTTCCCGTCGAACTATTTATCTTTTTCCCGCCACTCGTGGTCCCATAGCAACCATCTCCGATGACCAAGAAAACAAACTTTTTTCGCGTGCCAACAAGAAGTTACATCTTCCTTGCATATAGGACATGCCATATAACCCTTTGTGCTCCATCCAGAAACCATTGCATATGCTGGAAAATCATTCACAGTCCACATAACTGCTGCCCGCAAAGTGAACATCTTCCCAGTTGATTTATCGTACGTGCGAACACCGTTTGTCCATAAATCCTTCAGCTCATCAACCAGCGGCCTTAAGTAAACATCGATTGACCTCCCAGGATCCTCAGTTATCAAAACAGTCATCATCATGTATTCTTTTTTCATGTATTTCCAAGGCGGCAAATTATATGGGAATACGAAAATCGGCCAAGTGCTGTGGTGTTGGTTTAGAACCCCATACGGATTGAATCTGTCAGTGGCAAGTCTCAATCTCACATTTCGGGGATCAACAGCAAACTCGGAGAATGTTCGATTGAACTCTTTCCATGCCTCCCCATCTGCAAGATGCCGCATCACATCATCGTCTACCTGTTTTTCCTTATGTCATCTCATGTCTGTTGTAGTATGCGTCGACATATACAATCGCTACAACCTAGGTTTCAGGGGCAGATAACACATGACTTTTTGTGGGATCTTAGTCGTTCTATTCTGAGATGTCATATTGAATCTCGACTCATTGCATATAGGGCATGTATCCAACGTTTCATGCTTCTTGTAGAATAACATGCAATTATTTTTGCAAGCATGAATTTTTTCATAACCCAATCCAAGACCATTCAACACCTTATGCGCGTGTTTATGGTCTTTCGGCAAACAATTGTCCGTCGGAAGCATTCTCTTGAAAAGCACCAAAAAGTAATCGAAATACAAGTTCGACATACGATACTTTATTTTTCCGTGCATTAGCTCTACAATGGCCGTGAGAACGGAAAAGCTCTCGCACCCCGGGTATAACTCTTGGTTGGCATTTTTTAATAGTTTTTCATATAGTTCAAACTCCGCACTGTCTATTGGTGTAGGCACGTCATCTTCCCTTTCGTGATTGATGTTGGTCGATGCAAATGGAAAAGCATCCTGTATAATATCCATGACTTGATCATTAGGATCCACAATAGGTTTAACATTGTCCATTCTTGTGGCATTTGAAGACGAATCATGGTCTAATTGTTCCCCATGAAGGTTCCAAATGCTATATATCTCAATCATTCCATTCATTACTAAATGAAATCCAACATTTTCAATTGTCTCCCACAACGTGTTATTACACCTCCTACAAGGACAACAGATTCTAGTTGCACCCGGGTTGTGTCTACGTGCAAACTTAATAAAATCCTCGATTCCATCCAAGTATTCGTCTGTGCATCTATTCAGGTTCTGTATCCACCTTCTGCTCATAATTCCTGAAACCACAATCATAACAACTTCATACGAAGTTATAATGTCACCTTATGCCTTCGGTAAGGGCCCTATCCCATTCAGGAATGCATAGTCATATCACGTAACCTACGACTACATGAGATTAGATTTCGACATGGATGAATTTCAGCAGCATCTCGATACAGTTCTTGAGGTGGGCATAGGTATGAATACCTACGTACCACCCGAAGAACGTACCGAGATGACACCGAAATCTCTACAATCGAAACCTAATCCTATAGTCGTAGATTACGTGACAACACTATGCATTACCAAATTGTCCAAATAGTTGGACAATTCAAGAATTAATTAGACCGCAGTCATGCTTTACGCATCCATATACGAAAATTCAACTAATCTCGAACGGGAAACTAAGTGTTACTAAACATACAAATAAAGTACGAAGTTAATTTCAATTAACTTCGTACATCACAACACATTGTGCTACGTCACGCACAATTTAACAACATAATATAAATATAACTTCACAAAAAAAATATAAACATAATAAACTAACTTTAAAATTTTTAATATATAAAACGAATAAAATACCTTCTCAATCGTTCTCCACCAATCGCTAATTACAAATATGCCTAACGAGAACAAAATTAATAGCGTTAGTACAAATTTACATTAATACATTTAAATTAACGACAAAAAATACTTACCCAATGAACGTACTGAATTTACAGTAGAGGCAGCGGCAGAGAGGTTGAGAGAGAGGCAGAATGCTATATTGTTTGCATTCTGCCTCTGCAAAGGCAGAATTCTGATATGAAGAAGAAAGACTTTGCGCGACGAACCATTGATTTCGTCGCGCAAATTGCCGTCGCGAAAAACCATTTTTCCATCGCACAAAACGATTTTTTTCATCGCGAAAAAACTTGTCGACATCAAACTTTTGCACCACGCATGACATTTTCGTCGCACAAACTTTCGTCGCGCAAATTCTAATTATCGTCACGCAAAAATAATATTTTGTCGCGCAAGAATGTACTGACATCAAACTTTACGCAACGAAAACTACTTCCGTTGCGGAAAAAAAAAAAACTCCCCCTCAATTATTTTGGCGCAAAAAAAAAAAATTCCTCGTTTTCTTACGCGACGATAAACGATTTCGTCGCGCTAAGCTGTCTTTTGCGACGAAACCTGTCGTCGCACAAGTTTTTGCAGCCAATTAACGGAATCCACTGTTTTGTGTTCACCTTTACGCGACGAAGTGTCCCATCGTCGCGCTAGGTTTTCTTACTCGACGATTCTTCTCGCCACGCAACTGTTTGGCGCCAACAAAAAACCCTATTTTTTTTTGCCTCACTTTGCGCGACGAAGTTAAATTTCTGTCGCGCAAAGAGGTTTTGCGCTTCGAAAAATTTGGTCGGGCAAGTTTTTAATATTTTGCACGACGAAACTTTTTTTCTGTCGCTGTAGTGCATTTTGCACGATGAACTTGTATCCGTCGCGCAAAATCTTGTCACGCGTGGTAGTTAGACCACTAGATTGACCGTGAGTCCTCCGAGGTAGTTTTACCCTTCAAGAGGTACTAGAACGACCATGTAAGAGAGTCTCAAGCATTATTTGAGTTGTTCTAATTATGTTGGGATTAGGAGTTTGTTTTATAATATCTTCTAGAAATTCTTGGATTTTGTTTTAAAACATGCATTATTTTCAGTAATTAAATGAATATGCATGAAATATAGTTTGAATGAAAATTTGGGAAATTTAAATATATTTATAATATGTTAGTGTGAATTTGATATAAATTTTGTTGATATTGAGTTTTGAAACCTTGATTTATTATAGTGACGGTATTATGTTGATGATATGCAAATGTTTACTTATGATAAATCTTTGGATTGAACTGTGGTGACTTGGGCAAATGAATAATGTTGATGAATATGGAATTATATAATTACACTATGTTAAGTACCATTCTCTGGTTATTGGACTTTCCACACGTGGCGTTGGAAATTTTCCGGCGTGTGGGAAGAATATGTGATTATTGGGTCTCACACGTGGCGTTGGAATATTCTAGCATGTGAGACACTTCCCATACGTGGCGTTGGAAATTTTCGGGCGTATGGGAAGATTAATATTATGTGATTATCTGGTCTCACATGTGACGTTGGAATATTCTGACGTGTGAGACACTTCCCATATATGGCGTTGGAAATTTTTCGGCGTATAAGAAGAATATGTGATTATCTGGTCTTACACGTGGTTTTGGAATATTCCAGCGTGTGAGACACTTCCTATACGTGGCGTTGAAAATTTGCTGGCGTATGGGAAGAATATTTGATTACCTGGTCTCACACGTGGCGTTAGAATATTCCGGCGTGTGAGACACTTCCCATACATGGCGTTGAAAATTTTCTAGCATATGGGAAGAATATGTGATTATCTGGTCTCACACGTGGCGTTGGAATATTCCGGCATGTGAGACACTTCCTATACGTGGCATTGGAAAGTTTTCGACGATGGGAAGAATATGTGATTATCTGGTCTCACACTTGACGTTGGAATATTCCAACGTGTGAGACATTATGATTATGTTATTAGCTCATCATCACACGTGGTGTTGGACTATCCAGCATGTGATAGAGGATCTGTATACTTAGGTTACTGTTACCTTACTATGTGTGGCGTTGGACTCTCCGGCGTGTGGTAAAGTAACAGGGAGAGAAAAAAAAGAGATTATGTTACTATATTGGGGAAAGATTAATGTTTAAAAAAGATTATGTTTGGTATGATGTGATTTAAAGAAAAGGAAAATGGGTAAATTCTAGAATTTACTATTTTGTATTGTTGTAATTGATTGCATGTTATTGGAACCGGGATTTTGGATGGAAGAACTACGTGTGGCTTGATCCCTCATAAATGGTACGTAGGTAGCCTAGGGTCCTACCCAGGTGCAGCCGCAAACTAACGATAATTCTAGATGAGTTGGTTTTGACTTTGTCGATGGTCCTTAAGTTTGTTTGAGAACAAGGCTTGATTGAGCTGTTTTTGCATTTTTCCCGTTCGCCTAGGTGAGCGTTGTTAAAATGTGGTTGTGGTCAAGACGGTTTTGGAATCCGTTTTGGATCGTTGTACGATTTAGACCGAGTCCTTAATCTACTTGTGATTGTGGTTGGTTGCTAAATATCACATGATGGAAATCAGGAAGTTATATTAAGTGGTTTACAGTGAGCCTGCATAATTAGTTTGAATTCACTAATTGCATCGTTTCATTCCCTTATTTGATTTAAGAGCATTGCCAGTGTTTCTACTTCGAATTGATTAAAGGCCGGAGGCCTATATGTAAACTGTATGATTTATCTGATGCATGCTGCCAGTTGTGGATAAACTGTGTTTGTTTAACAGGTTGAAAATTTTGGTAATGTCCGTTTTACAGGAGACATTATGCCGAAATTTTGGCAGAAAGTCTCGTGCCCCTTTTCCTTAATTTGGAAAAGAGGTTATAGTAATTGAAGTAGGCTCAGCATCGATGTGATGCCGGAATTTTCACAGAATCCGTCCCGAGTTCCGAAGAATTCAGGACGAGTCCTGTCACCGTGCGCCACCACGACTAAGCTTAGCACGCTATTCCTCGAGTCATGGGTTGGGAGAGACCCATAAGGAGAGAGATAAGGGTGTAAAAGGGTTGACTGCTCTTTCAGGGCAGTGAAGAGAGGAGGAGGCCTCCATTCAGACCAAAAAAAAAAAACCTCCCCCACCCTAAGCCAACCGCCATACCAGATCTGTTGCGAACTCAACCCAACCTCAATAGTAGATCCAACTCTTGAAGCCCAAGGCCACACCACCGTCTTTATTGTCAAGCTTTTTGCCCCCCCGCAACCAATAAACCCATCCCTCCGCAAACCAGAGCATAAGATCAAATAAAGGAAGAAGAAGAATGAGATTGTAGTTTAAGTTCTTTAATTGTTCAATCTGTGTGTGCATATGATTTTTACTTGGAAAAAATAAATTAAATTTATACAATTGTTTGTGTTGTGTTATTGATTTGAGGTTTGGAATAATCGGATTTGAACAAGATACTTGATTTTTATTGATTTTCAATGTATTATGTGAGTGTTCATGTTTTTCAATTTTTTTCTTTGGCAGTGGGTATGGCTTGTGGTTGGATGCTTATGGATGATGTGGGGTGGTGATTGGTTGCAGAGGGAGGATGAAGGATGATGGGCATCTTTGGGGATAGGGAGAGGGAGAGATTGGGTATGCGTAAGAGAGCAAGGAAGGAAGGGAATTGGGGATTTTTAAAATATATATATATATATATATTATTATTATTATTAATAGTTGAGTTTTGTTTCTAAAAGAAAATTCTTTCTTTTTGTTTTTTTACACATGATAATTATGTGGCATGCATTTTAAAAAAAGTAGGGTCCTATTCAAGTCACGTCGGTTTTTTTAATAGAGTTATTGACTGACTTGACAGTAGGATAATTGAGATGCAAAACATCAATCAAGGGAGTAAAGTGGGTCATTTTAACTTTCAAGGAGTAAAGTGAGATTTGACCATAATTTCAGAAGCCACTACAGTAAATATGCTTATATTATATTGTATCACTCAAAGCGAATTATTATTGGATCAAATCAGCTTTTATCCATATTTAATTTATTAAGGTAGCGGGTGGTTATCATATCTAATGGAATTATCACATTGAAGGTCTCAATCCGCTCAAGAAGCTGCTAGAATAATGCTGGGTGTTGCAGTATCTAATCTTATATATCCACTCGTATTCACACAAGAATTTTTCTGTCAGCTTTCTTTTTGCTTTGTCTTTATATCTTGATTCAATTGCACATTGCAATAAGAAAGCTGAGAAAATTACAACAACAAAGCAAGAAGGTTCTTGAAGATGACTAGTGGATTCTCAAAGCTATGTATGCAAAAATTAATAAATAAATAAATGCTGGATGATTAGGTCCTTCCTTTCACTACCTACCAACTAGCGTTGAAATTGTTACTTGGTTTACACTGTAGCCTTCTTCCTGCTTGTCTGAGGATGAATCTGCTTCAACTGCACTCTCAGTCCTTTCTAAGCAAAAACCAGGGTTTTTAGGGTTAGGCATTGTTGTTGCAGTTCCACTGCTCAACATCAAAACCACAGAGGCCATTGTTGGCCTATCTTCAGCACGCTCTTGGACGCATAAGAGGCCGACTTGCATGCATCTCAAGACCTCAGAATGGGAATACGATTCCCCAACATCAGGATCTATCATTTCCAACCCCTTTCCTTCATTCCATAGCTTCCATGCCTGCAATAGTTCCAAATCATCATGTCAATGTTAGTAACAAAACTATTGATGTTAATGTCAATGACTATATCAAGAGTAATGTTTCGTGTTGCCAGACAAATACTTATCTTGTTAGACTATGAATATGAATCTTTCATTCGGACAAAAAGACAACCTAATGAAGAATTCATATTTAGTCTAGCATTATAAAAATTGTCTAGTATTATGGATTTAAAAAATTCTAGATATTGCCTTGTGACTTACATTTCCTAGGAGGTTTAGTTCAGTGTTTGAGGAATAAAATCCCTTGTTCTTTTTACCACTAATGATCTCCAACACCAAAACACCAAAGCTAAAGACATCAGACTTGGTCGAAAACTGCCCGTCCATTGCATATTCGGGAGCCATATAGCCACTGCAGATCACCAACATAGTGAAATTAGTACATTCTATGTATATATGTGGGCAACTAATGTTTTTTAAACTGAAGTGTTGCATTCAATAGACGGCAAAAAAACCCGCTACAAAGCAGCTAATAATCATAGGAAAATTGAAAGCATATGCAGCAAAGCGCACACACATATATATATGCATGGGATTGGTACTCACAATGTTCCCACCACTCTTCTGGTATTTTCTTCTGTCTGATCATTACAAAACAATCTAGCCATTCCAAAGTCGGAGATTTTGGGGGCCAAATCTCCATCAAGTAGAATATTGCTTGCCTTGAGATCCCTGTGGATAATTCTAAGTCTGGAATCCTGGTGAAGATAAATAAGCCCTCGAGCAATCCCACAGATAATTTTGAAACGCTTTTGCCAATCCAGCATAGACCTCTTTGCTCTATCTATAATTCATGATTATCAACTTAATAACAATTTTATTTAATATTAAAAATAAAGTAAGACAAATTAAGTTTTTGAGGTAACCACTCACTGAATAAAATGGAATGCAGGCTTTTGTTTTCCATGTACTCGTAGGTGAGCATCTTTTCATCCTCATCAATGCAGAAACCAAGCAGTCGAACCAGATTTCGGTGCTGAAGCCTCGCAATTAAATCTACTTCGTTTTTGAATTCTTCAGTTCCTTGTCCAGAATTCGTCGAAAGCCTCTTGACAGCAACTTCTTGACCGTCAACCAGCGTGCCCTGGATTTGGATTAGCCACACATAATTAAGTCTTAAATTTATATATGATCTTGTCATTGATTTCTAGCAAAATGTACTTAATAATTACCTTGTAAACGCACCCAAAACCGCCTTCCCCCAACTTATTTCGATTGGAAAAGTTATCCGTAGCCACTGCTAGAGTGTTAAAATCAAACAATGGCAACTGATCTAGCTCATCATTGCTCCTTTCCCTTGAACAGAAATCCCTCCTACTTGAGATAACTACCTCACTTAGCAGACTATCCCAGTTTCTTTCAAAAGAACCTGTTCAGAAGTAGGCGAAAAACAATCAACAAGCTTCTTAGTTCAATATAAATCTAGGTTTTGCCTCATTAATTTGTTGATTATATACATCTCGGCAAATGTTCTCTTGCTAGATTGTCTTATGTTGCCAGACTGAATTTGGAACATTGATCACATTGACTTTTGCCAAATTATGCGGTCCATATTCATAGTTTTGGCAAGATAAATAAGTATTTATTTGAGTGACAACATAAGTCTAGCAAGAAAACACTACTCTCTACATATATGCGTAAAAATTACACAAGTACCTTTTGGCTTTGAGGATTCTCTGTGCACAATTGGCAAATTCAAATTCCTCTTCCGTAGAAAATAGATGACAAGTCCCGATAGCATTAGAATGCAGCAAATACTAACTGTAATGACTACAATCATGATCACTCGTTTTGCTTTCCCATGATCACCATCTGAAATGAACACAACTCCAGTTAGTGATCAAACTTTTCTTTAAGGGGAGGACCAAAAGAATCTACATATACTTGGGGGTCACGTGACCGTCCAAATTAAAATTGGTCATGCAGCCAATTGCGGAAGAGTGAAAACTCTTCTGTTTTTCTGGTCAATGTGAAACTGTTTTCACAGCGACAAATAATTTCAACCATCCAGTCAAAGACATATCTACCAAAATTGTGCTATGAATGTGATGTAACCCAAGAAAAAAAGTTTTGTGTGAAAGCATAAGTTCAAAACAACACGAGTGGCACACTATTCTTTGACCAGGAAAAAAAAAAAGATATTGCCTTCCAAATTATGCTTCAACCAACTTGGTTAACTCTAAAGTATTTGTTTGAATTTTAAGAAAAAACAGAATAAAATAAATTAAAATTTTAAAAAAAAAAAAAAAAAAAAATTACCTAGCTCAGAAGCTGCCAAACGAACATAGAAACTTTGGCCGCCTTCTGCGTATTGCCTCAAGTCCATGAGCTTCCCAGTCCACATGACACAACCTGAGCCTTCTCCATTTGAAATCCTTGCATCAGAATATGCAGTGCAATTACAATTCTCCAAACACGTTTTCTTACACGCCTCCAGGCTCATGTTCATATCCACAAAAGCACCCCCACTCTCGGGCAATTTCATGTTTTCCAAAACCAAAAACTTGTCTTTCAAACAACCCAACTCTGTTGTTCTCACGCACCCATCTGACCCGTCTCTCAAGTTCCATGCCTGCAAATTCTTGGGCCCAAACCCTTCCAAGCACTTGCACACTGGCGAAGCATTCGAGTCACAAACACCGTAGGGACCGCACTCTCTAAATCTGTCACATTGGTCTTTTGGTGCGTACCAATATTGGTTCCATATCTTTGCGCTTTCGATCCAAATAAAGCGCTGGAGGTCCCCAGTTGGACTCACTGTCAACCGTGAATATATTGGTCCCGAATTGCCCAGGATCGAATAGGAATAGTAGACCTCGTCAGGTTTTGCAACGAAGTCGAATCGTATATTGTTTGATGCAGTCATCTCCGGCACGCCACTAAACCTCTCCCCGTTCCAGGGGCCGCTCCGGTATGTTATGTTCTGTTTGTTCCACAAGAAAATCTCCGGGAAACCCTGGTGATTTAGCTTGAAAGAAAAGTCCCCTGTCGATGGGTCTTCTATTCTTTTCCATGAGGTTATGTACCTGTCCAATCCTGTGCTTAGGTTCCACCCTAACTTCATGTCTGGCAGCAAAGTGTTTGTTGGGTAGTCAAAGCTTTGCCAAAGGAACTCATCTGTTGTGCCGTTTCGGGTTGAGTTTGCTTCTTTGAGGACTAAATTGCCTGAATCTAAAAGCTGAGCAATTGGGTTCACAGCTTGGGTTTCATTGGATGACCATGCTATTTGTTTTGTTTCTTCATCAACAAGAACAAGGTTTCCATGATCGCCGATTTTGAGAGTTGCTGAGTACGAATTCGAAAGCGGGGTGTCTCTATTGGCAACCCAAACCACTGTTTTTTCTTGGATTTTTTTGTACCATATTCCCAAGTACCAATCTGAAGTTGTGCCTGGCTTGAACAAGCCCAACTCAAAGACATCGCTGGCCGAGACAAGGGTTTGGTCATGTTGGAGCAATTGAGTCTGGGACAAGGTGTCTTCGGATGTGACAACTGGGAACAAAGTAAGTAAACTGAGGCATAGAAGAACAGTGGAACAATATTTGAGAGCTCCCATTCTTTCACGATTAGAGCTTCTCTGTGTGAAAGCATATAAGGGATTGGGTTGCTTGGTGTTGAAGAAATCCATTGATATAGAGGAGAAGACGAAACTAAGAGAGTCTTTTTGCAAGTTTGTACGAATGATTTGCATGACTGGTGGTTTTTACTTTTACCACGTATATAGGTGGATATGTAGTATTGGTTACTTGAGATCTACGGCGGCAAGTTTTCGGATTCTTTCCTAAATTTTTTCTTATCTTGTTAAGATTTTGAACCACTTTCCTATATTTGTACGCTCGCTTACTTGCATGGTTCGCTCTCCTTTGCTCTATCCTTCCCGATTTACTTTCTTTCCTAATTTACTTTGGTTGAGTTTTGATTACTTCAGTCTTTGCCGTCTTTTTATTATTATTTTAATTATCTCTATTTTCATATCGAATCGCGATATATTGTCTTCTATGTCTTGGCTATGATGAGATAGTTGAGAACATATCTTCTTGCACGTGATCCTTTATTTTACAGTAATACAAAAAACCAATCTACTATACTAATTTTTGGACACCACTGATATCACAAGTTCTTATTTGTTGTGAATAAATAAGGTCCGGAATAAGTCATCAAAAGGAAAACAAATGAGCAAGAAGCTTATAGCTTAAATGATTAAGAACATTTATCTTTGCATGAGGTCCTAGGTTCGATTCCCCCTCCCCCAATATTGCTTTGTATTATAAAAGAAGGAAAACAAATGAAACACTGTCACATTATTTGGGTACAAAAAATTTGTGGAAAAAACCATCGATCACCTCTCACATTTTTTTTTTAACGTTTTTATTTTGGCATGAAGCTCTTATGGTGTGTTTACTAATCAGGAATTGAATTCAAATTATGGAGGATTCATGTGTTTACTTCACATCAAGGAATTAAAAAATAAGTGGGGCCCACACAAAATTAGAAATTGAATTTCTGATTTTAGAGGAATTCAATTCTTGGGTAGGGGTGGTATTCTAATTCCTAGAGAACTAACCCATTAGGAATTCATCTTTTTTTACTCATTATATTCTCGTACAATTTTAAAAGTTCAAAATTTGCCATGTACTTTAACCCAACAACTAAGACATTTTAGTAATTATTACCACTCATACCCAAATTCTATATGATTTAGTAAACAACTTCAATAGGAATCTAGAATCTAACTCTCCTCAATACATATAGTTTAGTAAATAACTTCAATAGAAATCTGGAATCTAATTCTCCTCAATCCAACTCATTTTCAATTTAATTTCTCTTAAGCTGATTACAAATTAGTAAACATGCCATGAAATAGGGCCGCATCTTGCATGTGTTGTGTTGGAGGTATTAAGTAGATGGTGCTGTGTTGGTCTGTCGTGTAATCTTCTTCGTAGATGAACAATCTGAGGCAAGTTTGTCCAAAAAAAAAAAAAAAAAACTCAGGCAAGTACAGTTTTGAATTTAAAATTTGGTTTTTGATTGAAAATATAATAGAAGCTTAATCCTGATCCTCTCAGCTTTAGCATGGTGAAAGAATATAATAATCTTAAGAGGACAAATATGAGAATCTACTGAAAACGACAAAATAGTCCTTTGCTCCTAGGTGAATTGTTTTCACTTTTTTGTTTCTTTTCTGAAAGATTATTTATTTTACTTACTTATTTTGCTTCTAGTTAAATTGTTTTCTTTAATGTCATTGACTTACTTGGATTCTTGCATCTGTCCATATAAGTAAACCAGAACAATTTGTCTGAAATATGGATAATATTATTTTCATATTTTCAGTGAATTACGGTATGTTAAGTGTGTTTTTACTGAGTATTGGCTGGAAATAGCACTCGCATATAGTAAAACAGTATTATTGTAGTATTCTATAATTTTTTCAGTTCCACACAAATGTTTCTCCAAGTAACCACCACCGAATATATACAATATATCAAATATATAATAAAGCTACTTTAGTTCTAGGTTGCCTTAGAGGCTTTTCGTAGTAATTTTTGGGTCTCATAAAAAAAACAAAACAAAACAAAACTTAGGAAGTCATTAGTATTTTTTAAAATCAGAAATTTTTTCGTGTTACGGTGTAACCGATTCCTAGTGTTATTAATAAAAAAAAATACAAAAACTAACTAACATTGTCATGGTCCAAGGCTCAACGTAAACGATCATCCTCAACATGAGCATAAAAGCCTTGGCAAAAAACAAAGAAAAGCAGAAGAGGTATCAAATTGATGCAATCCTATAGAGAGCTTATGCCTGAAATTAGTCATATGATCAACATCACGATTTTGCTCTATGTACACTTAATACAACACTGCCAATCTCTGCCCGACACCTCTTTGTAGGCATTAATCAAACTGAACAAGAGAGGAGAACCATCAAACTCATGAGAATGTATTAAGAAATTCTAGTTATTACGAGGTCCAACATATTGTATCATCATGAAATATTTTGTCGTTTCAGGAGAAAAATTTGTAAGTCACGTAATTGTAGCGGGTAAAATTTAAAAGCATTCTGCTATCGACCATCAGTCCATCACAACAAATAAATAATGAGAATGGTCTCCATCCACGCCGAGGAATACAATTGGAGGGTTGTGAGCATAGTTATCTTTCCAACAAAGGGACGATTGCAGCAGGTTCAATTCAAATTTGGTTCAAGTTAAAACTTGTGCAACCAATCAGTTCCATTTTTGGCAAGTGGGTCCTGGCAAATTGGAATTGTTAATGTCTGATTTGATTTGAACACGGTGCATGTTTCACTCCAGTGCCAGAGAAAACCATTAAAACATAATTAATGAGACTCACAAAAAAGGGTACGTGACGACCGAGAGAGAATCAGCTGCAGAGAGAGAGAGACTGCAGAGAAAGAAGCCTTCGGAATGAGGTTGTCAGTGTCTCTGTGTTTTTCTCCTTTTTTTTTTTTTTGAAAATAAAATAAATAAACCAGAAAGTCACTCCAAAATCACAGAGCAATCTTTTTTCTTTTTTTTTTTTGAATTTTGCTATTAATGTTGCAATTTATTAAACATATGTGAACCCATAAATAAACAGACTTCTTCAACGGCACGGACCACTTCATTGATTAATCATTTATTTTTCGATCTCAAAGTACAAAACAGAGTGATTGTTTGACAAGAACCACCACCAACACCAACCTTGGTATGTGCGGCTCCAATTCAAAATTAGGCTTAAAATTGAAATTATTTATTTATTTTTCAATTCAAAACGCAGGTTCTGGCCATATGTCATTTCATTTACACATCTTTTTTCATTCAGACGAGCACACAGAGAGTGGAGCTAAGCAGTGTTTGTTTTGCATTTTTAGCACTTAGACAAATGAACATGAGATCCTTGTTCATGTTTGGTAAGTGATGCATTTGAAACGATATGTGATTTTCTAGGTAGTGTTTGTTTAGTAACACGAACAGCACAATATTTGGGTCCTGAATAATAACAGCATTTTCATCCGTACAACTTTATGTGGCTTAATAACATTATTACACATGTGCAATTTATTTTGACCAAATTTATTGAACACGCAACCAAGCACCCGCTATTTTTTTTTCTTCATGTATTAGCCTAAACACTAAACATTCAATTAAATTTTAGAAATAATGACACGTGTAACAATATTGTTGGTGGTAAGGATGAGAAAAACGCAAATATATTGTCCTCAAATTTATATTTATAACTAAATGCCTAATCTACTTACCCTTTTGCCTGCAAGGCATTCCTTACTTAATTATTCCAAACTTAGGTTAAACTCATTTACCTCGAGGAGGATGGGGCCAGATTCTCCACTACCATCTAACATATATGAATATGAATATAATAGTGGGTTTGGCCATTTTCAAATTTTAAGCATGATTTGCACCTCTAGATACCTATATTGAAGACCGTTATTCTATTTAAAATTAACTTAGTGTGTTGTTTAATAAATTAATGCTAAAACCTATGATTTTTTAGCTCAAATGGCTAGGGTAAAATAGCAAATGATATGTTCCAATAAGCTCGATCAAAAGAAATAACTTTATTCAAATTATGTAAGTAAACTCGCATAAAAAAAAGACGAGACATCTTTCTCCTTTCTTGTTTAACACTTGTAATAGTTTGAATTTTTATAAAGTCGTGATATGCATACTACCAATTTGAATTTTTATTCAGTGGATTAAAACATGGTGATGCTTTATTAAGTGTTTACTTACAACTTCTATGTATAAAAATTGAAGATAACAAACAACAAGGACAAAGCAAGGACGAAGTGGTCATAACATAACATAAGGAACAGACATTAAATATGACTATGAAGTTCATTTCAAATTCCTATAAAGAAAAAGAAGAAAAAAAAATTGAAGACAAGTACAACGAAGAGGAAATAAATTTGTCCAAACAAACTGAACTGCAACAGCAGCTTTCATTTGAAATCCCTGTTTCTTGCACCTCACGAGGTTGCACGCTCTCTCTCTCTCTCTCTCTCTCTCTCTCTCTCTCTCTCTCTCAAAGTGTTCTCCCCCAGATGCTAAGTTATACAAACAAGTAGCCTTAACTTCTAGCTTGCTTTCATTTTCAAACCCCAAAAGAAACGCAAAGTCTGTGTATTTTTCAACTCATTTAAACTCATCAGTTCAATTGACTCGAATGTCATCTGCAACAACAGTAACAGGAGGAGCAACAAGAAGACCAAAATGGCAGTACCCACCAGCACCACCAACCCCAAAAATTCTCCACTTTCCGCGTAGGCCTCGGCGGAGAGCATCCAAGAGCGTTCATGGCGGAAGACCCAATTCAGGGGAGGCCAAGAAGGACAACAAGGGCAAGCTGGAAGCTCTGTTTGACCAAGAACGAGTTTTTTCCAGGGTCGGTTTGCCCATTGTGCTTTTTGAGCATGGTGATGGGGAAAGTGAGTGCAGGAGAGAGAGGGTTAAAGAGGGTGAGGATGGTGGTGATGAAGTGGTGGAAGAGGAGAAGTGGAGATTTCAGGCTGAGATGTTGAGGGCAGAGTGCAATTTATTGAGGATGGAGAATGAGATTGCAGTTAAGAAGATGGAGAGGGTCAAGGTCAAGGTGGAGAGGACTCTTAAATCAGCTGTTCACACTCTTGTTTCTGTTAGTCTTCTTCTTCTTCTTCTCTCTCTCTCTCTCTCTCTTTCTCTCTCTCTCTCGGATTATTTGTTTTCTTTGGTTTTTTGAGTGGTCTGTTTGTTTCATTGAAGTTTAAAAACTCATTTGGAAACTCCAGTAACCTCAAATTCAAATAGTTGTGCCTGGCACAAGTTTCTGGATTGATAGATGCATTAGGTTTCAAAAGCAGGACTATTTTATCCTTTCTTATGTTTGATCAAGTAAAAAAGGAGTGGAAAACAAACAGTTTATCCGGTTTGAATATTACAGCTTCTTCGTTTCAACAGTATCAGTATGCTTTTGGTTGTTCTTCTTTCCAATTTCTTGGATTACTTGGTGATTTTGTATCCATTTCTTAACAAGAAATTACAGGGAAAGAAAAGCAATGAACACATTGAAGTCATCTTGCTTTGGTATTTTAAGTTTTTTCTGTTACTATGTGCTTAACATAATTTTGCATTCTGTTTTTGAATTCTTTTCACAAATGTATTACATTATATGGTTCGTCTGTGACATGTTTAATGCTGTGATTGGTTTTCAGGGGAGAAAGAAGATTTGCGAAGGAAAGAATGCAAGTATGGTATTGGAGGAAAAACTTCAACACTTGGCAGAAAAGCTAGAGAAGTTGCAAAGGAATTTAGGAGTTAAGGATTCGGAGGTCCGAAACACTAGTAATTTTGATAAACAAGCGTATCTTCTTCAAAGAAAGCTACAGAAGTTCAGACGAACATCGGATGAGATATGTGTCAAGGAGATCCAAGAGATGGCAGAAGCAAGCTTTTCTATCAAAACAAGCCATAGAGTAAATGAGAACTTGCTTTCGAGTGGCAAAAGTAATGTAAGGTTATCTGTCCTTCCTTCAAACTAGTGTGGTTGATCTTGCTTTGATATACAATTCTGTTCTGCGATTCCTCAACTCCCATATTTAGTTGCCAAGACAACATGAGAATAGCAAAGAGAAATGTTTGTGCTTCAAATTCACAAAGTGATTGCAGACTTAAAGTCTTAGATTTGTCAAATGATAGAAATTCTCAAAACCCAAGTGAGGCATTGTTTTATTTGCATATATATATTTTTTTTGCCTAATCTGGTTCTGTTAAAAAACTATGCAGGTAGACATTCTCAGAAGGAAAATGGAGGGATTGTCAAATGGGATGCTATTAGAGAGGATGAAGGAAGAGTATGGTTCAATGCTGTCTACCGCCGACTGTTCTGTTGCCAGTTCTGCCTCTTCTTCCCAGAGAATTGAATCCACCAATTTGTCTTCTTCTTTGATACAACAATTTTACAAGGCAAGTCCTTGCTTCGGCTGTTTATTGTTTTTAGTTCCCAGTCTAAAAGAACGAATTATACTTATCTAAAAAAGCATAAAGGAAAAGAATTTGACTTATATATGTTTGAGGTGAAATGCTCTCAATTTATGTTGGATATTCAAACGCTCGGCTCACACTAACATCTATAGCATAGAAGGATTCCTTTTAAAGGTTAGACAATTTTCTATGCAGGAGAAAGAGTGTCGTGAAGAGAATGTGTGCTCAGGACGTTGCAAGGCAATAGTTCGAAGAATTGTAGAGCAAGTACGAATTGAGACAGAGCAATGGTCTCAGATGCAGGAGATGCTGGGGCAGGTGAAGGAGGAGATGGAAGAATTGCATGCCTCTCGAGACTTTTGGAAAGATCGAGCGCTAGATTCTGATTATCACATCCAATCCTTACAATCCGTTGTAAGTTTCCATAACAGATTACCCTATGTTTAAAAGGAGTGTACTCTTACAAATTTTACGCAGGCACTATATGAACACTTGACCTGGAAAGTAATTCTATTACTGATGTCTTTCTTTTTAGTTTCTATTTTCTGTTTGCTTCAATGGATGTGAGATTGAGTCTTGGAAGAGAGGCATTCATGAGGCAAAATGATTGAAAGGGTTTTTCGTGATGCTTGAAGGCCTGAAACTTAGTTTATATAATTCCTATATAATTCCTTTGAAATATATTCTAAGTCATATTTCTTGTTTAGGTGCAAGAATGGAAACAAAAAGCTGTCTCATATGAAAGCAAAGCAAAGGAGTTGCAGGCACAAGTGTCTATACTCCATGGAGAGCTTGATAGGTTGAGGAAGGAAGCAAGCATAAGAGCAATGAAGGCCAATGGTTCACCACTTATACCCCGGGATCCACAGAACGAAATGGAAAAACACGTCCTGATTTGTCACTTGAAGGAAAATCATTGTCCCAAAGAAGGTGGCAGCAAGCAAAGAAAACTAGCCACATGTACCAACAGAGTGTTTGTTGCTCCAAAAAGATCACCCTTTCGAGACATCGGAAACTCCTCATTGCCGGTGAGGCAGAACAGCAAAGCAGTCTTCCCTTTGCATTGCCCTCTACCTTCCAAGACATAGAAAAGCTTTTGAGATTCGTTACATTGGATTCAACTTCGGAATCTTGCTCTTTTCTAACCATATTAACTGCAGGGGCTCTTCCTCTTTGCTAGCCATATGAATTGTACGGCATAGTTTGTGGTTTTTCATTTATTGCATCAATGATATGCCTCCAATTTCTACCACAGCTAATGAGCTAGAATCAGATGGTATTAATAATAATCCAGATAAATAAAATTTAAATTAATTTAGCCCAGGTCAAAGCCAAATCCATAGTAAAGCCCACGTAGGCAAAGTCCACATGATTCAGTTAGTGTTTATCCGAATTGAGCTGTCTTTAATCCTAGTATATAAGATGTGGATAATGCTACGGAGACCACATTTATAAGAAAATCTATAAATATGATATCTCTAACATTTTGCATAAGATATTACGTTTTTATACCTATTGTCAATTATTATTAATTAGATGCTCAAATTTTTTAATGTCACGAGAGTGAGTTATGCATGTCAAGCTCTCGAGGCACACATACTCTCCCGCATCCACTTAAAATCATAACGACAAAACATACTCCTTGATCACAAAAGGATGAGATTATTATATAAGATGCAACACAAACGTTACTCCATAAAAACACACTTGTTATAAAAAAAAAAATAATCATTTACGTTCTATTATTTTAAGGATCATTTATGTTCTATTGGTTGGGAGAATAAGGTATATATTTTAAGGGCGTCTCTAAGGATTATGTTAAATTTAACGTGACACTTTCAGCATGTAGAAAAATAGATGAAACTCCCTCCAACCGAAATGTTAAATCCTACGTGGAATAAATTTCTTTCTCTTGTTGTTATTTTTGGTTATTTGACTTTGTGATGTTATTTAATTATTTAATTATTTATTTTAATTTATGTGCCTAAAAAGTAATAAACCAATGACCACTATATAATAAAATAAAATTGTAATTTGACATATTGAGTCGAATATGTCCAATTGCAATACAAGCCATCAAATTCAGATTAATGTTTGATATTTGATATCTAGATGTTCTAAAAATTAAAATGAATATAAAACTTTAAAAATAAATGGGCCTGAAGATTGAGCTGGGCTAGAAAAGCTTTGCATCAGTCTAGCCCGTTCTTCATGGGCTACGACCCACAATTGTTTTCTACGTTCCAGCATAAAATGTGCCTCCACAGTTACTCAACTAACACACCATAATCATCGCTCTCAACGTTGAAGCGTCTTCTCAAGACTCTCTCTCTCTCTCTCTCTCTCTCTCTCTCTCTCTCACAACACACACACACACATTTTCATTTAGCTGTGAGTTCTCCAAATTCATCTGAGTTTTTCATTCTCAATCGATCAGCGTAAGGCTCTACATTTCTCGCTGAGTTTTTCATTTAAATTTATGATTTGCTCTATGAATTCTTTTCCTTTAGTTTTTGTGGATTTTCTGTATTTATTCCTCAATGTATTTCGTATTACAAGATTCTGTCATTGCCATTTATTTATTAGGAGATTAAAAATATTGTTTTCCGTTTGGTATATATGTTCATAATTGTTATTGCAGTCGGAAAAATGTCAGGAATTTACATCGTCGGAGCTCTCTTGGGAACCTTTGGGTTTACATATGCTTTTGACAAGGTTGTTTCTGAAAAAAAGTTATTTGGAGGTAGAGTTTTGATGATAAAGTTGCTTGATGAAACTGTGTTTATGTGAAAATAAAATAATTTAACCTAGATGATAAATAACCAGGCATTACTCCGTCGACCATTTCGAAGGAATGGCAAGAAGAAACTGAGAAGAAGCTCCAGGCTTGGCCTCGCACTGCAGCATCTCCTGTTGTCATGAACCCTATCTCTCGCCAGAATTTCATTGTCAAATCCACCTCTAAATAGGCCTCATAATAAGCTCAGTTCAGTTGAAATTTTATTTTATTTTTTCTTCATTTTTTTCTTTCTTTTCATTCTTTGGCCTTATAAGTCATGCTAATAAATATCTCAATGTTACTGATATAAAACGGCGACAGGAAAATATTTCCGTCAACGGAATTATTTTTTTGGCTATTTGTTCTTTAGAATGTGAATTACCTGTTAGCTTTTTGTTCAGATTTAAAGGTCTATATTTTCCTCAGATAAACATGATTTTAAACGTTGGAACTCTACTTGACATTTGAATATATTATATATGGGTTGGAGATGCTCTTGAGATTCATTTTGCAAATGGTTGTTGGGACTGGTGGGCAGAGTTCTGCTGTTGGATTTGAATAGCATCTCTTCAAAAGATAAACTGACATTTGCTTGCCAAGAATTTTGGATTGGTTTGCTTCCTATGCATCGTCAATTGGCAATCACGAATCATCCGGACGTTATGCATTTACTCGCATTTTGTGACATCTAAATCATTCTAATAATCTAATGGTCTAAGATACGGCACTTCAATTTTTAACTTTTGACACCTATCTATTTAATTAACTTTAACCCTAACATTGTTAACTCTAATTATTATTTTGTTTTTAAAAGGCTAAATAATTTTATGGGTTATCGATTTCAATGGTCCCCTAACTATTGCTCCAATATCATTTTGGTCCACTAACTAAAATTTTCATTTCAATGGTCCTTCAACTCTTCATTTGGTATCCAAATAGTCCTACTGTCAAAGTCTGTCAATTTTATTGTTAAATTGGGGGTAAAACTGTCCATATAAATTAAAATACTAATAAATTAATTAAATATTAAAGGAAACTATTATTAAAATTAGAAAATTAAATTAGAAATTAAAAATTGAATCTCACCAGAAATACCTACTGTAGTTGGAGGACCAGGAACAAGGAAGAGATGTGATTCACCACCACCACCACCACCACTCTATCTCTCTCTCTCTCTCTCTCTCTCTCTCTCTCAAACTTCTCAAGACACCCATTACCTCCTCTCCCAGATAGATAGATCCCATCACAAAAGCAGAATTAGCAATGAATAGGAAGGAAATTGGTGAATAAGAAAGGAAGATAGAGTCGACCATGACATCAGTTGGCTGGAAGTAGATGAAGAGGTAATACCCGATCATAAGCCCAATTGAAGTTCCAACTCCAAAATTGCAAAAACCCAAAATTGAACTCAGAATACCCAGCTCTAATCTGCCCTTAAAATTTATGTTTCTAGTAGCTATCTACCAAAGGATTTTAGAATTTTTCTTATTTAGTTCCTAAGATAGTATTTGATTCATTGAGCTGATGTTGCTATATGGACAGGGACACCTGTGATGTTTCGTCAGAATGCCCCACCCATGAATTTCTTTCCATTTCTGGAAAATTCAAGGAATGTGCCAACAACTCTTAGAGACTTTAAATTCATGGAATTGTTCCCTCAACAAGCTAGTTTTGGCTCCTCTGTTCCCATAGAAGAGTCCAATTTCTGTAAATTTAAAGGCATTGTTGCAGTAGATGACCATATTCTATGGCGGACAAGTAATAGTGTTCAACAGAATAATTGACAGAGAGAGGAATCGGGTGAGTTGCAGGGATGAACAGACCTTGACTGTTTTGCCCCTCGATTTCACGGAATAATTGACAGACTTTGACGGTAGGACCATTTTGATATTAAATAGAGAGTTGAAGGACCATTGAAATGAAAATTTTAATTCGTGGACCAAAATGATATTGGAGTAATAGTTGGGGGACCATTGAAATCAATAACCCATAATTTTATTTATTTATTTATAAAAATTAATAGAGGAAAAACCACAAACCAATCATCAGCCACCCATGACCCACCCCCACTCATGGCAATCCCTTCCCTCCTCATAGCCAAGCCAATCTCCTCTCCTCTTTAACCTCTTCTTTCTCTCATTTTAGTGAAGCATCATTTGCACAATCGTCTATATTTTGCTTATTGTGCTTGGGTTTGAGGAATTTGTAACTATGCTATGCATTTGTCTAAATTGATGCATGACTGAGCAACTATGACGGGACCTTCAATCTTCTTGACCTACAAAATTTGAATGTCCTAGTCCATATGCATACCGGTGAGAGGACCAGTTGCTAACCAAATAATTTGGTTGATGTCTTTGTATTCTTGCTAACTGGCGATGTCTTTCTATTCATGGAAGAGAGAGAGAGTTGTCAACGGTGATTGGTGGAGAGGGGTCGGGGTGGCAGTCGGAGTTGGGTAGGTGGGATGGCTGCTAGGTTTATCATTTTTTCTCTATTGTTCAGTTTAATATGTTTATTTTAAATTAGAGTTAACAGTGTTACGGTTAGATTAATTAAATAGATAGGTGTCAAAAGTTAAAAATTGAAGAGTCATATTTTAGACTATTAGATTATTAGAATGGTCTAAATGTCTGAAATGAGGGTAAATGTACAGTGTCTAAATATAGAGGCTTGGGATCTAATTAATCGATATTGCATGTCATTTTTACAGCTTTAATCGTTTAAAATGAAACAGATTTAAAGAATGAAAATATTTAAAAATTATATTTACCAAACAAAGCATTATAGTTTAAATACATACAAGTCAACCAGTATACGACAACAGACACAATATATTAATAGGAATTGCCATCCCTATTATGCGGTGGCGGAGGGAGCTAAGGCCCATGGTGGGCATGTGCCCCCTCTCAAATTTTAGTTTAGGCTATTGTATTATTAATATAATCATACTTTTCTAATCAAATTGTGAAGTGTCCATGTATTTCTTTTTTTGTATTTTTCTAATTTTCCTTTTCTTACTATCATTGCTACCATTTCACATCTCTTATTGTCGTACTTCCACTACTACAAAAAGTAAAAAAGACGACCAGAAAACAACGACGGTCTAAGTGAAAACCGTCGTGGTTTATAAAAAGACGACGGTTCTAAAAACACCGTCGTGTAATACAACCTTAGACAACTAAAAAATGGAGATTCAAATGGCTGTTCAAAAACAACGACGTACATAATTAAACAACCGACGTCTATTTGAAACAGATTTCCGCAGTGTAAAATCAATGCCAACAAAGAACGGCAGAAGTTATGAATCGACCGACGTAGAAAGTAAAGACGACGATTTCAATAAAAACTGCCGTTTTTACTCATAAAATAACACGACGAGGTTTTCGTATAAGACGCCGTATAATTACAAACAAATCCACGGCTTTAAAATACAAAATATCGCCGTATTAAATTAATTTATAACGACGGAAAATATAAATATATCAACGTCATTCTCGTATAGTTCTACGACGTTATCTTTAAATCGTACAATAAAATTTAACGTCGTATTTATTCATTTTATACGTCGTACCTTTAATTTTAACGGTCGTCTTAATAAGAATTTTTGTTAACAATTTTTTTCTTTGATTTTCTTATCCTACGTCGGTAGATCTACTTAATGACAAGAATTGAAATAACCACGACGGTTTATATAGAACACCGCCGACATAATCAATTTGTCTGAGATCCCAAGGTTTACGAAATCTTACCAGATGGAACTCTGTTCCACATCATAATCTTAACAGATGACACAGATTTGCAAATATTGCGTCGTGTTAGTTTACAAATTCTAGAACATTAATTTCCCTCATTTTAAATTTCCTCGGGAAAGAAAAATCTATTTATCACGCTTTGTAATTGAAAACTAAAACTGAAAGAATACGGGAAAAAAAACTCTATTTATAATTTAAAAATAAAATCCACGTCGGTTGTAGTACACTTAACGACGTTTAACAAAATAATCTACGTCGGTAATTATAAATCTACCGCCATCTTACCTTAATATAGACGACGAGAAAAGACGACGGTAGAACAGAAAACCGCCGTTGTTTCAGTTTCTTTAACAGTTTGGTCCTTTATCTTTCTGCAGGACTTGTATAGTTCAAAGCATTGACAATGTCTTCATCATATCTCCCAGCAACTACTGATTCAATTGCTCATGCTTTAGAGGCCATCTGAAGCCATTTCTATTCTTTATCGCATTCTTGAAACCCATCTTCTTCTTCTGAAGCTCTACGGATAAAGGAAAAGGCTATCACAAATCCGACGGATCTTCTTAGGCAAGAAAATCAAGCAGAGGATCAGGCACATCTGATCTTCAGATTTTCCTGAGAAGCGAACTTTCCTTCGACAGCGAGTGGAGGCCAGGCTTGCATCTCTTTTGATGGAAAGCAAGGAGTATTCAGAAGCACTAAGTGTCCTATCAGGCTTGATCAAGGAAGTGAGAAGGCTAGTTGACAAGCTTCTTCTTGTGGACATATATTTGATGCGAGTAAGCTCAATTTCTCTTTGAGAAAGACATCCAAATTATTGTCTTTGAGACGTGAGAGACTGAGAGAGGAAGAACTTGGAACCTTAAATGTAAACCGAAAATGAATGAAAGCGACAAATTTATAGAATAAATTTTTAAAACCAACGGCGGTCCTTACAAAAAAACCGCCGTTTAAATTGTAAAATCAACTTGGTATTATCGACGTATATTACAGAAATCCACGTCGGTAAATTAATAAAAACGACGTGTTAAATAATCTACCATGACGCGAGTTATTACTTATGTACTTTAATTTTTGAGTTTACTACGACGGTACCTACAACACTACTGTCGTATTTATTTACCACGTCCGAAGTTAAATGTACCGTCGTATTTTGTAATTTATACGTCGTAGTTATATGTAACCGCCGTATTATTTTTTTGAAATGGTTTTATATGTAAGCAACTTTTCGTCTACCTGACATACACATGCGCTGTTTCCAAACCCGATTAAAAAGTTCAATCTCCTAGAGAAAACTTTTAGACTTTTTTCCTTGTCAGAGTATCTCATCGTCTTCCTCTCGTCTTCTTCGTCGTCTCTGAACTTAAACATAATCTTCCTCTTGCTTTCATTGCACGCAAAAGGTAAGCTTTCATTTTCACTATTTTGGTTGCTGTTTTGCATGCTCATACGTTTTTTGTTTGAAAAATCTTTTTACCTTTTTTCTGGCCAAAATCATTTTACTTCTTTCCAAGTTCGATAAAATATACAGACAACGAGGGAAAGTTTCCAACTTTGAAGACAACTACCTCAACTAAATAAGACGACAGTAGCTTCTTATGTACGTGGTTAAATATGTAGACCACGACGGTTCGTCAGTCGTTCTAGCGTCGTCTGAAAATTGACAAAGTTGTTTTTAAAATTATAGTCTTTTTTTTTATTTGCTTGTTTAATTGCAGGTTTGATTTCTCTGAACAATGGTTTTTGTTTTTCCCTAATTTGATAAAATATAAAGAAAAAGAAAGTAGGGTTGGTATCTAATATATACGACAGTATCTTATTGTTTTACGTCGTGTGAATGTTAATACCACGACGTCATATTAAAATACCGTCGTCTATATAAGATTCCAAAACTTTCTTTCTTGGCCTTGTATTTTATCAAATTAGAAAACAAAAACCATGGTTCAGAAAAATCAAATCTGCAATCAAACATTCACAGAGAAAGAAAGAAGGGTTTTGGATCCTTATATAGACGACGGTATATTACGACTGACGTCGTGTGAACATCAATACCACGACGTTATATAAATATTTCGTCGTGTATAGTTAATTATCACGTCGTTTATAGTTAATTATTTCGTCGTTGTTTAATTACCTTGGTTTTAAACATTTATTACGTCTGAGATTATTTCATTGCGTCGTTTAAAATCATATCATACGTCGTATTTTATTAATAACTGTCGTTTGTGTTCTTAATCTTTTCCTGAAATATTTTCACTTGCAGTTTTGTCTGTAAAAATGGTTTCTCACCAAGACCAAAGTAAGGATTCTGGCTCCAAGAAAAATGGATGTAAGGACCTTGGAATGGTACCTCCTCAAGTGAAGCCTTCGAAGAAGATGAAGTTTGCTTCATCATCTGCTGAGACAGAACGAACCAGCACGACAACAATCTCTGATGATTCAAAGTCTGGTCGAGGTATGAGCACAATGCCTCGTGTTGTGAAGAGAAAACTTCAGAAACTGAGGCCAATTGTTGAGTACAATAAAAGGGGGAAAGGAATTGGCCAAGCACATAGTGAGATGCAGTCCTACATTGGTGTGTTGGCACACTCCAGAGTTCCACTTGTGGACATGAAATGGGCTCAAATCCCCAAGGATATAAAGGAGCAGATTTGGGAAGCAGTTGACCTTGCTTTTGTGGTAGGTCAAGGGGGCAAGAGCTCTATGTTAGCTTCTGCTGCCAAGAAATGGAAGGATTTCAAGTCTACACTAACGAGGCAATATATCCTTCCATACACCAATGACAGGGAGAGATTAAGCCAACCCCCTGAAACATATAAATTCATAGAGAAAGCACAATGGGATGCCTTTGTAGCTTCAAGGTTATCCAAAGATTTTGAGTCTGTGCATTCTCAACATGCACAGATTAGGGAGAAACTCGAGTACAACCATCGATTGTCTCGAAAAGGATATGCTGGTTTGGAGGATCAATTGGAGGAAACCATGCCTGGGGTAGAAATGGATCGATCTACCTTATGGAAGAGAGCTAGACAGGACAAACATGGTAACATCCCTGATCCAAAGGTGGCAGAGAAAGCAAAATTAATTGTAAGCCTACTCACTCTGTTTTAAATTTTTATTAAACTGTGAATAATTCTTATTACGTCTTATGTTATATTTTGCGTTGTGTGAATGATATTACCACGTCGACATATTTTAAAAAACGTCGTTAAAGGTCTAAATCAGGAATCACAACTCTGTTTTCTGTAATTATAGCATAAGATGTCGGTGGTTCATTTTCGCGTCGTCTGTAGTAAATTACTACGTCGAAATGTTTTAAACAACGTCGTTAAAGGTGTGAATATTGAATCATCCCTCTGTTATCTGTAAATAAAGCATAAGACGTCGGTGGTTTATTAATTTCGTCGTTTTAAAAAGAGAACCACGTCGGTATAACTACCGTCGTGATAAATTATAATAACGTCGATTTATATGTTATTGCGTCGTGTGAAATTATATAATACTTCGTTTGTATATAAATAACCGTCGTGTGTTTTTGTTCTTACTTTTTTATATATCTTTGTTTTAGGATGAATTGCAAAAACAAGTCTCGGAAGGCAAAGTCACTATTTCTGGCAGCAATGATGTGCTGACCATGGCTTTGGGCCCCGAGCATCCAGGCAGAGTCAGAGGAGTAGGTGCTGGGATCTCACCAAGGCAATATTTCAATTTACCCAAACCACAGAGAGTGAGCTTTGACGACCGTTTGAAGGACAGTTTAAGAGTTCTCCTTCAAGAAGAGACTAAAAAGATGGAGGCTAAGGCAAGGGAAGAGGCTTTAAGGATGGAGGCTAGAACGAAACAATTGGTAGAGGCTGAGAGGGAGCATTTCCTGAGTCAGCTTTCCCAATTAATTCCCAATTTTGATCCAAGCATGCTTAAACCCAGAATTAGCCAAAGTCCCAAAAATCCAATGTCTGACAAAGCAAGCTGCTCTGGAGGTGATGTGAGATCACAGCATTTTGAGGATGATACTGCCAAAAATGGGAAACATCAGGAAGAAAAGGTAACATATCTGAACTTTGAATTCTCTGTTTTTTTAAAAACCATTAGACGTCGTTATTATTAATAAAACCGTCGTTTGAAATACATACCACGACAATTTTAAACATAAACCGTCGTTTGTATTTCAATACCACGTCGTATTTAGTTTACTTGTTTTACACGCCATTAAACGTCGTTATTTTAAAACTTTGTGGTTTTTAGACGACGGAGTTAGTCATTCCCGACGTAATAGATGAAGGGAAGACAGAAGAAAAACATGATGAAAAGGAGAAAGAAGATGACGACCAGGTATGTTCACATAACTTTGCCTTTTTTATTTGTTTTTCAAAATTCCAGACGTCGATATTTTTCTTTGAACCGTCGTTTGTTTACAACTTAGACGGCGGAATTTTTTTTAAGACGTAATAAATTATTCACCACGACGGTTTCTTCAAACGACGTTTAAATTGTTTTCAGACGACGTTTTATTCCTTAAACCGTCGTTTTTATTGAATTACCACGTCATTTTTTTTATTCCTTTAAACAGGTTATTAAAGTTGTTGATTATTCAAATATGAAGGCGCCATCTTCTTTAAACTCCCTTTGTCGTTATGTGGAAACGACACTCGTGCCTCAAGATAAGACCCTGCACTTTACAATTGATAAGGAGGTGTTTGGTCTAGAGCGCGATACCTTCCTCCTGCCTGAAGATATTACACAATTTGCAGGCATGGAAGAAATAGGAGCCACTGTCATTGCTGTATATATGAGGTTTGTCATTCTAAAATAATACGTCGTTGGTGTATTTATTGCGTCGTCTTAACCAACTAACCACGTCGTTAGTATATCATAACGTCGTTGTCTATTTCAGTACGTCGTGTGAAATTTTATAATACGTCGTTTTGTTATACATAACCGTCGTGTTTTTTTGTATATATGAGGTTTGTCATTCTAAAATAATACGTCGTTGGTTTATTTATTGCGTCGTCTTAACTAACTAACCACATCGTTAGTATTTACCGTCGTGATAAATATATTATAACGTCGTTGTCTATTTCAGTACGTCGTGTGAAATTTTATAATACGTCGTTTTGTTATACATAACCGTCGTGTGTTTTTTTGTGCTGACTTGTTTATATTATTTTATATATTTAGGCACTTGCACGATGTTTTGAAAAGAGCAAATATGTGCAATATGGTTGGCTTTATCGACCCTGCTACAGTTAGTGCCAGCTCTGGCACAATAGCTGACAGATCACGCCTACTGGCAGCTCGACTTCAGAAGACTGACGGTGAACAGATTTTCCTGATGCCTTACAATCCAGGGTTAGTCTCCTTAACAGGATTTTGTTTTTATGATTTTCAATAAATTACAGCGTATAAACTAACCACGTCGGTGTTTTATTTTATTGAGTCGTTTGAAACTACTAACCACGTCGGTAGTTATTTATCGTCGTGATAAATGTAAAATGTCGTCGACTGCTACTTTATTTCGTCGTGTGAAATATTATAATACGTCGTTATTGTAAATAACCGTCATTTTTATATTAATTTTGTGCAGCCGTCATTGGATCTTGCTGATTGTAAGAGCTAAGAGAGAAACCGTCTATTTTCTGGATCCTCTGCCAGGAAATCGTGTGGTCGATGAAGAGGCCAAAAACATTGTGAACAGTGCTATAAAAATGTATAATTCTCACATAGCCAGACCAGGCCGTAAGGCAATCATTTGGAAAACTCTGTCAGGCACACCAAAGCAACCCAGCAATGTCGAATGCGGGTATTATGTGATGCGCTTCATGAGGGACATCATCATGGATCCTTCCTTGGGGTTTGAGAAGAAGGTAAGAAGAAATTACCTTCATACATTTTACGTCGTTTTTTGTATTATCAACGACGGCCATGTAAAATTACCGTCGTTGAATAGATATAGTACGTCGGTTATGAAAAATATCGTCGTCAGTGATTGAATTTCTTTTTATTTATAAACCCTAATAGTCATTGTTTATGCAGTATGCCAAGGGAAAACAGGAAGCGCCATACCTCCAAGAAGCAATTGATGAAGTCCGGAATGAATGGTCAGAGTTTGTTTGCCTTCACCTGGAATAGGGGAATTATTGAACACTTGATATTTATGTATAATGTACAAATTTTGTCTATAATATATAATGTAAAAATTTGTTGAGGTTTTCTTAAATTAAAAAAAAAAAAAACATACAAATTGCGTAACCGACGTGTAATACTTTTCCAACGACGTAATAAAGTCAAAAGCCGTCGTTTTTTGTTGTTTCGTTTTAACCAAATCCGACGTAAAAGGATATTTAGACGACGTTCTTTGAACAATTGAGTCGTTTATGGTTTACAACGTCTTCAATTTCTTAAGGGTTCAGGGTAGTACTTTGTAACGACAGCGGTTAAGTCGTGGAATATATATTTTACGTCGGATAGTTAAATATCCGCCATGGTTTCTCATTTAAACGACGTCATTTTAGCAACTTAGTCGTCTATTACAATTTACAACGTCTAAAATTTATTAACACCGACGTGGTTTGTTGTTGTGATAAGAATATTTTATTATTTTTATATCAAAATATTCAAAATAAATCTAAAATAAATCAGAAAAATGCAACGTCAAAATAAACGGCGTTACGTTCAGTGTTTTCGTCGTGGAATATTACATTTACGTCGGTTCTTGTAGAACTTTCGCCATGGTTTTTCTTTCGACGTTTTAAAGAGCGCGCGCTCTAAAAATTTTCGCGCGCCCTCAATTTTTTTATATTTGGCTCTTATTCTTATACTTCTAACCCTGAACCCTAAAATTTTCAAATTTCGCGCAACATAACATTCGCTCTCTCACTTCTGCTCTAATTAAAAGTTGCACTCTCCAGGCTCCGTCGAATCTGTGAGGTCGTCCAACCTGTAAGTACAAACCCTATCTTCCCCTTGTAAATTCATTGAATGATATTAGGTTGTTTTGTTAAAGGATTTTAGGTATATGCTTTGTGATCTGTTAATAATGTGCTTATAGGTATGGGTTCATGGATTTTCTGTTTAATGGGTTCATGGATTACATTATCTGTTATGTTGAATTGGGAATGGTTTTAATTTTGTCGGATCTTTTAATCACCCTATGTTATGTTGAATTGGGAATGGATTTATTGTTTTCATGCTTGGTTTCATGTATATGTTGGTTTCTTGCTTGGTTTCATATATATGTTGTGTTCTTAATGGGTTTTGGGTTCTTGAAAATAAACTGAGACACGACGCCTTTTTAGGCATACGACGACGATTACACGACGGTTTATGAAAAAACCGTCGTTGTATTACTTATACACGACGGTTTTTTCATAAATCGTCGTTTGTATTACTTATATTAGACGACGTCTGTTGAAAATCCGTCGTCTATATATGCCAAATACGTCTGTTTTTGTTTAAAATCCGTCGTCTCTGTTGTGTATTACTTGCTATTAGATCTTTGTATAATCTGCTATAGTGATGGTCATTGCCTGTATTTTCACTTTATTATAGATAATAGGTTATAGTGTCGGAGATGGATAAGTCATGGATGCACTCGGATAGAAGATCGAAGGCATATGAGTTTGGGGTGGAAGCATTTTTGAACTTTGCTGTAGAAAATCTTCTAACTACAACACATATCCGTTGTCCATGTGTTAAATGTGTTAATTTGAAGTTGTTTGGGGTTGGAATTATAAGGGATCACTTATACTTTAATGGAATTGACCAAAGCTATAAGAATTGGACATTTCACGGAGAACCTTGGGAAGCAACTACTAATGCTAGTAGAAATGTTGAAGAAGATGATGGCCATAGTAGGTACAGTTTTGTGTCTGAAGAAATTGATATGGATGATAATGATTTTGGTGATTTTGGTTCCGATCCGTATGAGTTTGCCAATGTGATTGGGGATGGAGATCAACCAGTGTACCCTGGTTGTAGAAAGTACACGAAGTTATCGGCATTAGTGAAGTTGTATAATTTGAAGGCAAAACATGGGATGAGTGATGTCTGTTTTACAGAATTATTGATACTTCAAGGCGATTTGCTTCCAGAAGGAAATACAATACCAACCTCTATGTATGAGGCTAAAAAGACTTTGTGTGCATTGGGGCTGAGTTATGAGAAAATGCACGCATGCCCCAATGATTGCATCTTGTATAGGAAGGAGTATGAGGATTCAACTAATTGTCCTACTTGTGGTATCTCAAGGTGGAAGGAAGGCAAAGATTCAATCTTGAAAGAAGGTGTGCCAGCGAAGGTGGTGTGGTATTTTCCTCCAATTCCAAGGTTTAAAAGGATGTTTCAATCACATGAGACAGCTAAGAGTTTGACTTGGCATGCTGCTAGAAAATCAATTGACGGTCAGATGTCTCATCCGGCGGATTCCCCGTCTTGGAAACTTCTTGATGATAAATGGCCTGAGTTTGGTAATGAGTCGAGAAACTTGAGATTGGCTCTTTCATCTGATGGATTCAATCCCCACAGTTCTCTAAGTAGCAGATATAGTTGTTGGCCGGTTATCTTAGTTACATATAATCTCCCTCCATGGCTGTACATGAAACGAAAGTTCATGATGTTAACCTTATTGATTTCCGGTCCTAAACAACCCGAAAATGATATAGACGTCTACTTGGAGCCTTTGATTGATGATTTAAAATCTTTGTGGGATGGAATTAGAGGAGTGTATGATGCACATAATGGAGAATACTTTACACTCAGAGCTGCATTAATGTGGACAATTAATGATTTCCCCGCCTATGGAAACTTATCTGGTTGTGTTGTTAAAGGATATAAAGCTTGTCCAATATGCGGCAATGATACACCTAGTCACAGGTTGAAAAATGGCCACAAAATTTGTTATATTGGGCATAGAAAATGGTTACCAATCAATCATCCATATAGGAGGCAACGTGCAGCTTTTAATGGGAAACCTGAATATGGCATACCTCCCGAGCCATTAACCGGAGAAGAAGTGCTGCATATGGTTGAAAATGGTGACAGAGTTTGTTGGAAGAAGAAATCAATATTCTTTGATCTCGAGTATTGGAAATACCTTCCTGTGAGGCATGCCCTAGATGTTATGCACATTGAGAAGAATGTTTGCGATAGTATTATTGGTACATTGCTGGAGATCCCTGGAAAAAATAAAGATGGGATTGCTGCTCGATTAGATTTATTGAACATAGGGGTCAAAACTGATTTGCAACCCGAGTATGGAGAAAGACGTACTCGTTTGCCTCCTGGGCCTTGCAATTTGTCAAGAGCAGAGAAGAGAGAGGTTTGCAATTCTTTCTATGGTATGAAGGTCCCTGAAGGTTATTCTTCAAATATTAAAAATCTTGTATCTTTACACGATTCAAGACTTCTTGGCCTTAAATCACATGATTGTCATACCTTAATGTAACAATTGCTCCCTGTGGCAATTCGTTCTGTTTTGGAGAAGCCTGCAAGGTATGCAATAACTCGTTTGTGCTTCTTCTTCAATGCTATATGTGCAAAGACTGTTGATGTTTCCAAGCTAGATAAGTTGGAAGAAGATGTAGTAGTTACTCTGTGTTTGCTTGAGAAGTACTTTCCCCCTTCATTCTTTGATATCATGGTTCATCTAGTAGTACATCTTGTCAGAGAAGTTCGTCTATGTGGGCCAGTATATTTTAGGTGGATGTATCCGTTTGAAAGATATATGAAAGTGCTGAAGGGGTATGTTCAGAATCGTACTCGTCCCGAAGGTTGCATTGCTGAGCGGTATATAGCTGAAGAAGCGGTAGAGTTTTGTACTCAGCATTTATCTGATGTTAGTACAGTTGGAGTGCCTTCAAGCCAAAAGATGGGACTTTCAAAGCCATTATCAGGTTGCACAGTGAGCGTAGTTGATCAGGACCTGTTGAATCAAGCACATCTATATGTCTTGGAGAATACGGAGGAAGTCCTACCTTATATCGAGTACGTATGAGTTTTATTCTTTAACTTATTGATTTTAAATTATTTCTTATGTTTATCTTCTATATTTGGGACCGTAATGCTTGAATTTTTCGTGTCATGTAGGCAACATATGATCCACATCAAGACTGCTTATCCAAAATTTAGAAAGAGAACAAAGTGGCTGCAGGATAAGCACAATAGCACTTTCATTCAATGGCTACGCTTCAAGGTATATGTTGTTGAATAACATATTTCTCTTTTAATTTTCTTCTTATTTCTATGTTAGATTGAATTAAGATATATGATTAATTTGCAGGTTCAAAGTGAACTTGAGGAAGACAATCATGGCGTATCAGAAAATTTAAGGTGGCTAGCAGCTGGTCCAAACATGGCAGTGCCATTATATAGGAGCTATCTTATTAAAGGTATTAAATTCAATATCAAGGCACAAGATGATGTGCGGACAACTTAAAATAGTGGAGTTTATTTACTTGCACATACCATGCAAGTTGCTAGTGCCAAGGATAAAAACCCAATTCTCTCAAATATGGGTTTCTATGGTGTCATTCAAGAAATTTGGGACCTTGACTACCAAAAGTTTACAATCCCAGTCTTTAGGTCTGATTGGATAGATAGTTCTGGTCTTGTAGTCGACGAACTTGGATTTACCCTTGTAGATTTGAGTAAAATTGGACATAGGAATGACCAATTTGTTTTGGCTTCTCAAGTCAAACAAATATTTTTTGTTGACGACCTGATGCATCGTGGTTGGTCGGTAGTGTTATCAATGCCTAATAGAGAATATAATGATGTTATTGGTGATGAAGTCTTAGGTGATGTGATAATTGAGTATGAGCCATTTACTAGAGGGATGCCAAATGTTGACACATTTGATGAACTGGTGGGTGAGTTAGGCGGTCAAAATATTCGAGATGGGTGTGAAGATATATGGATTGAATGATGCTTATGTAATTGGCAGTGTATGACATTAATTTTGTAATATATTGTAATGTGATTTCTTCACTTTCTACGTTCAAATAAAACACGACGTTATTGTGAACCAGTTATTCAGCATATTTACCGACGTCTTAAAGCAACGTAACAATGAAGAACCACGACGCTATTGTGAAGCAATTATTCAGGATATCACGTCGGGGAAGGATTAAGGACCGCCATGTAATTCAAAATAACACGACTCCAATCCCATAATACCGACGTCTAAAAAATGAGATATATAATCTGAACGTTAAAAAATACGACGTCATCATACATTTTTCACGTCGCAAGTTCTTTTATAAACGAAGAGGAACGAAATGAATTCCGACGGTAATTCATTATAACCGCCGTCTAATATCAATTAAACGACGTTATTTGTAATACGGCTCTCTCATCGCATTTCAACGTCAACTATATAAATACATACGTCGTAAATAATGACACTGACAACTATTTCCACGTCATTGAATTCCGACGGTAATTCATTATAACCGCCGTCTAATATCAATTAAACGACGTTATTTGTAATACGGCTCTCTCATCGCATTTCAACGTCAACTATATAAATACATACGTCGTAAATAATGACACTGACAACTATTTCCACGTCATCTTTTTTAGAAAAATCGAAGTGGAAAATTTATTTCACGACGGTTGTTTGTAAATAAGAGACGTAGTATATTTCAATAACGTCGTCTTCTTATGTATTTAAAGACGTCATATTTTTTCTTGTCGTGAAAATTATATTTGACGGCGTAGTGTTTTAGTTGTCGTCGTTGTATGTCTATCTTGCGGCCTTGTTCTTTTAATATGTGTCATATTTTTCCTTTTTAACGACGGTGATTTGTTTGAGTTGGTCGTCTATTCTCATCCTCGACTATTTTTTAGAACTTTAGCAGACTAAACACGTCTGTTTTTATTTGTTTTCGACGTTGTTTTATTTAAGAACGTCTAATATTTATTGTCGTTGTTTGTTTCAGAAAATAGGACGTATAAATTTTGTAATACGACTCTCATATATTTGTAACCGACGTTGTTTCGTTGTTCAACGTCTACTCTATAAATACATACGTCGTAAATAATGACACTGACAACTATTTCCACGTCATCTTTTATAGAAAAATCGAAGTGGAAAATTTATGTTATGACGGTTATTTTTATATAGGCGACGTAGTAGGTATCAATAACGTCGTCTTCTAATGTATTTAAAGACGACATATTTTTTATTGTCGTGAAAATGATATTTAACGGCGTCTTATTTTAATTTTCGTCGTTGTATGTCTATCTTGCGGCCATGTTCTGTTAATATGTGTCATATTTTTCCTTTTTAACGACGGTTTGTTTAGAGAGTTGGTCGTCTATTCTCATCCTCGACTGCTTTTTTAGATCTTTTTGCAGTACACAGACGTCGTTTTGTATTTGTTGATGACGTTGTATATTGTAACAACGACGGTGATTTAGCGTCGTGGTTTATGAGGGAAAAGATGACGGTGGATTCCACGACCATTGAAAAACCGAATACACGACGGTGATTTACAGTCGTCTTTTTGCTTTTTTGTAGTAGTGTTCGATTTGTGGTGATAAATTACCGTTCAAAATTTCTTAGTGTGTATTTTTAATAAATTACATTTCATTTAATTTTTTCCATGGATCGATATTCAGTCGATAGTTTAAATATAATATGTAAAATAATATAGTACAAAAATTAGGAATTTTGTATCAAGTAAAAAATTAGTTTCATTGTCACCCTAAAGCAAAATATATTTCAATATATAGGGTGCCCCCTCAATGAAAATTTTCTGGCTCCGCCACTGCTATTATGCATACCTTTCTCATGTTTAAGAGTTTGCAGTTGGAGTTGGCACTGATCAGTCCCTAGAAGCATAACCGAAAAATTGTATGGAGTCATCACAATGTTTTGCTTTTTGTTTGTATCAATAAAAGAGGGTGTTCAACTTTAGACCTTTTAGAGCACTTCCACCACTAAAGGGAGCAAGGGTAGAACTAGAAATTTTTCAACGGGTGGGCTAGCTAAAGTTATTTGCTTAAAATCTAGGCTTATTTATGTACATGTCCCATGTGCTTTCAAACTTGTCTCATATTACCACCTGGGCTTTGAAACGTCTCAAAATACCCCTCACACTTTTAAAAACAGTCTCACGTTACCAATTCCGTCAGTATTATAGACGTTCCGTTATGTGGCCCCACTTCGTTTCAATCCTTAACATTGGAGAATAAGGATTTTTCAGCTTCAGAAAAGAAGAAAGGGGGTATTTGGGTGAGAAGGGGAAATTTGAAGAAAGAAGGCTAGGGCTTATCGAAAGCCTGCTCTTGTAATGCTTCATGGGTATGGTGGCAATTCATCCATCAAGTGGGTTCACTTTCTCAAAGTTTCAATCTGTACGTATCTGATCTATTGTTCTTTGGCAAATCCTACACCAACAGGCCAGAAAGGACAGAGGTTTTCCAAGCAAAATGTGTGGCAGAAGGGTTGAAGAGATTAGGGGTGGAGAGATTTTCTGTTTACTCTATAAGTTATGGAGGGTATGTGGCATATTGGATGGCTGAGATGTATCCAGAGTTGGTGGAGAAAGTTGTGGTTGTGAGTTGTGGGGTTGGGATGACAGAGGAGCAGAAAAGAGAGCAGATCAATAAGGTTGGAAGCAATGCATTGAATCTCCTTGTACCTGAAAGTGCTCATGATCTGAGGCTCTTGGTGAATCTGACAATGCACAAACCTGGCCCTTCTAAGAGGGTCCCTGATATTTTCCTTCATGGGTTCATTAATGTGAGTCTAAAATTCCTCCATTTTTATAACACCACCTTACATGGTAGATTCTAGCCTTCTTCTCCAAATTTCCCATTCTCACCCAAATACCCCCTTCTCCTTTTCTAAAGCTAAAAAACCATTATTCTCCAATGTTAAGGATTGAAACGAAGTGGGGCCCAAAGCACGTAACGGAACGTCTATAATACTGACGGAATAGGTAACGTGAGACCTTTTTTAAAAGTGTGAGGGGTCTTTTGAGACGTTTCAAAGCTCAGGTGGTAATCTGAGACAAGTTTGAAAACACAGAGGGCATGTACATAAATAAGCCTAAAATCTAATGCTCTTTTTATTCTATTTTTATACTTACAATTTCTATATTTTTCTAGAAATAAAAGTATACATCATATAAACCACGCACATAGGGTGACACCACAATAAAAAAGTGGGCCAACTCTCCCCCTCCCCCCCAAGTACACTCGGGTTTGATTCGCTAGTTCATAACTCCATTTACTAAAGTTATCAGCCATCAAATCCAATTTTGATACATATTATTTGATATCTCCATTGGAGGTGCTTTTAGCTGAGCAAACAAATTAAATATAAGATGATTACAGGCTTATAGGTTGAGTGGACAAGGAGTTATTAGGCTACATTTAGGTGGACTACTAATCTTTTATAGAGTGAAATCACATAAAAATACATTTAATATTTTTTAATATTTTTTAAAGGCTTCCTGGGCTAGAGCCCATGGTAGCCTTGTTGCTAGTTCCGCCCATGGAAGGGAGTCCTAGCAAGATGGGGCCCAAGCAACTAAAGGTAGCTCTAGCGCAAGAGTTCCAGCCACTGGTAAACAGTGGCCCCAGCAACCTGGGCAAGCCCACAGGCAAGTTTAACCCGAGCTGCTGCCTAGGTAAAATGACAGCCAAAAAAAAAAATTTCAGATTTTTTTAATTTTTTATAAATACCTAGTCATATTCTTTACTTCCAACACTAAAAACTTTATACAAGTTCATCTCTTTATATCTCATGTGAATAGTAATTGCCCTTGCCCTAGCCTATAAAAGTGGAAACAAAATTGTAAGGGCTACCATTATTCACGTGAATATTGAGTTGGTGGATCACAATGTCCATCTGTACCACTACTACGAAAATAATCAAAGGCCAGAGACATATAATGGCACACATACAATATTGTGCCCTCCTTTCTAACATTAGACACAAATAAGTTATATTTATGCTATTTTTTTTTTTTGGGGTATAAAACACAAATATTTGTGATAAATTCAAGCATGTGGGGCACAATTATAAATTAGGCACAAGAATTCATGCCCTATGCATTGTGCCTCTTGTGATTGAGTCTGATTCTCTGTCGGTGGTTCATATGGTTAAAAGTTATGAGGAGTGTCTTGCTGCTGAGGGTGCTTTTGTGGAAGGGGAACGTCGTCTTCTTGCCAATCATGAGTCATGTGCTGTTAGGCATATCCCTCGTCATGCAAATAGGGCTGCCCATTACGTTGCCTATTTCAGTCTCCGTGATCAAGGTCTATCGTGTTTGATGGATGTGGGTCCTTTATGGCTCATGAAAAAATACCCACATCCATGACCCGTTCTTCAGAAAAAGTAAGTGAATTATTTGGAGAGACACAAACATTTGGGTCTTTATCTCTGACAAATGTGACATGTTCTAGACACAAAAACTATTTTATGCCCAATACTTTATTATAATTTAGAAGTGAAGTAATTTTTTATTTTCAAACTCTGTTTTTAACTACTATACACAAAAATCATTTTGTGCCCAATAAGTTGTAATAATTTACATAGCGAAGTTTTTTTTTTTTCTTTTCAAACTCTGTGTAATCAGCGGCGGATCCAGGAATTTTTCAACGGAGGTGCAATATTTAAAAGCTAAGAGCTCAAAACCCCAAAAAAAAAACAAAAAAAACAAAGACAACTTGTCTTCCACTTCGTCCTCAAGCCCCAACCTACCCCTTCACACTCTCTCTCTCCCTCTCCCTCTCCCTCTCCTTCTCTCTGTCTGTTGTTTTTGTTGGGTCCCAGCCTGCAAACTCAAAACTGGGCTCTCATTATTAAATCTTCCCCAACCAGCAACACTATCTCCCACTCTCACACAAAGTTCAAAACCCATCTTCTCTCTCTCTCTGCTTTCAGTTTCCTCATCCATTTATACTGACCCTTTTCAGTTTTAGCTCGTATGGCTGAGTCACGGGACGATCCCGAGTTCTATCTCCCAACCCACTTCCTAACAGACGACGTCGTTCTGCACAACATGGACGACAACAGCTTCCACCAAAACGGCGTCGGATCAGTCGCCCGGTTCCCCACCGAGTTCCCGTACGAGTTCGATTCCTCCGACTCTAACTCAGCCCTCAGCTCGGCTGTCGAGTCCGTGGTCGGCTCCACTGAGACTGAGAGCAGCGACGAAGAGGACTTCCTCTCCGGGTTGACTCGCCGCCTCGCTCAGTCTTCGCTGCAGCAGACTCGCCGCCTCTCAACCCAGGTGGTTTGGGCATTTCGTCGAACAGGTGCTGTGCATCTCGTTTCTGAAGCAGAGGTGCAATTCCAGCTCTTGTAATGGACTTCTCTGGCGACCGGAGGTGCAGGTGCACCTCCTTGCGCCTGCACAGGTCCGCCACTGTGTGTAATATTTCACGGCTTCCCTTAAAGTTTCTTCTGTTTCTTTTTTGTGTTCTTTTGGGCAACCCTCCACCTAAAGTTAAGTTTAAAACTTTTGACCCTATAAAATATCTCATCCATCACCCTACTTTTTTGAAGCCCTTTTTTTTCTCTCCCCCTCTCCCTTCTCTCTGTGTCTCTGCTGCACCCATTTACTAAATTTATTTTTTGATTCTATAGATTGAGCTTGATATAGTTAGGACTAGTTTGATATTGTTGTACTGTGAAAATAATCATTGTCAGATTTGCTATGAGAGAAATCAGCTGGGGGAGAAAGCAGTTTGACGTTTGGTAAACTTTTTGTTAAAAGTGTTGTTAGTACGAATTCCCGCATAATCAGAAAATAATTCCCCCATAATCATTAAACCTAGTGCCTCTTCGAAATTGATTTCGTATAATCAGAAAATGAAAACACCTCATTAGCCGCTTTCTCTTATAACTTTCTCTTACAACAATTTTTAACAATAAATGATTTTCTCATAGTTTACTGAACAGGCTGGGCTTTCCAAATTTTTTTAAAAATTACTTATCATCCCAAATAAGCAATGCTAAATGGGCACTTATTCACTGTTTAAACTTTTGCTTAAGTAATGTTGCTACTATCTCATTCTAGCTTTTGATTGATTTTTTTTTTCGCGTGCGTGATAGTGGAGGACAAGTGTTGCTGTTGGTGCTTGCTTTGATTATCATCCACAACAAAAGGAGCCTAAAAGAGAAGGGGAAAAGCTAGGGGTGGGCATAAAAATCGATAAACCGATCAAACCGACCGAACCAAACCAAATCAAACCGAAAAAGGGAGTTTTTTGACTAAACTGAAAAAGTCAACTATGGACCTGAACCGAACCGAAGGTCCACGATTCGGCCTTCGGTTCCAAATTTTTCAGAACCGGTGGACCTGAACTGAACCGGATAATATTTAAATATATATATATATACGTTACACGTGGCGCCGTTTGATTGGCCAAAAAATGGTTTCATGTGAGACATGTTGCAGTGTATCCCTCAGAATTTTTTTTTCTTTTTCGTAACCCTCTCACGCGACTGAGTCTCTTCTCTTCTCTTCAGTTTTCATTCATCTTCTATTTTGACCTAATCGGCTGTGCCTGTGGCTGCTGCGCCTGCGCCTCTCTCTAGACCTCACTCAAATCTTCAATCGAGCGCTCAGAAATTTCGACGACAGCATCTGTGCCGCTTCTTCATCGATCTCACGATCTCTTGTCTGCCAGGTATCATCCCTTCTCTCTCTCTCTCTCTCTCTCTCTCTCTCTCTCTCTCAAGTCGACCTCAGCCTAACCCACATCACCGCTCTCTATTTCAGGCACACAAAGCACAAACCCGATCAAGAGCCGCCACAACCACCTCTATTGCCGAAGGTAAATTCTCTCCTCTGTGCATTCTAGGGTTTTTTTTTTTTTTTTTTTGCTTTGAAATTTATACCTATATCAGAATGATATATGCTATGAAGTTGAGAATATGTTATTGCATTTTTTTTTTGAACGATTATTCCATTCAATAATCTATCTGTGCTGCTCAATATGTCTATGCTATGTGTTTTTTTGACAGAGTAAGGAAGAATAGATGATAGATCAATAGAGAAAAAGATAAAGAATTTACATATGTTAGAAGAATATATCAATATGTGCATGCTCTGTCTTTTTTTGACAGAGTAATCTGTCTTTTTTTGACTATGCTCTGTATTTTTTTTTGGAATGATTTATGGTTACATAAGTTTTAAATTGTGTGGCTTTTGAGACTGTTTTGATTTGAGCATGAAAGAAATTTGGTTTGAATTTTAGGGTTTTTGTAGAGTAGTGGGTATTTTAGGGTATTTGGTTTGAAATTGGTTTGAATTTATGAAAGGAATGAAGCTTGTTTGTAACCTAACCCCAGTTTTGTTTTCATTCACAGTTGTTTTGCATTTCTGCTGCTGTGAGCTTTGAAAGTATTGGAAATTTTGCTTAAATGGAGGTAAATTGCTTCTAACCCTATTTTTGTTTTGTTTTGAGTTAATATGTTTGTATTCTGTAATCTATAATCTGTTTTATTGATTCTGTGTGTGTTTTAAATCTGTTTTGACTTTGTTTAAATTTGTTTTTTTGGATAATATATATGTTGTAATCTGTTTATGGATATGAAAGTCTGTTTTCACAGTTTAAATCTGTTTTTTTGGATAATATATATGTTTTAATCCATTTATGAATAGGAAAGTAATATTTAGGAGTGATTAAATATGTTAATTGGATTGTATCTGTTTTAGTCTGTTTATGGATAGGAATACTCTGTTTTGACTGTGTTTAAATCTGGTTTTTGGATAGAATATATGTTTTAATCTGTTTATGGATAGGAAAATTCTGTTTTGACTCTGTTTAAATCTGGTTCTTGGATAGGATATATGTTTAGGGAGTTGTATGAATAGGAAAATCTGTTTTGACAGTTTACATATGATTTTTATATTATAAGATATATGTTTTAATCTGTTTATGGATAGGAAAACTTTGTTTGATTGTGTTTAAATATATTTTTAATTTGTTTATGAATAGGAACCAGCTTCTATTGAGGCTCATTTTCCTGAGAATGATGATTCTATACCATGTAGTGATGTTGTTGTTCCTCCAACAGTGTCACAAAATCCAACACCATCACCATTAGAACCTAGTACCGGGAAAAGGAAACCTTGTAAGAAGGAGAGTGATGTGTGGGAACACTTTGAAAAGTATGATTTGGTATTGGATTTGAAAGGGGTAGATGGGACTAAAAGAAAAGAAGTTGAAAAAAGGGCTAAGTGCAAG
>NC_034012.1:16856971-16911971 GCF_000346465.2 Prunus persica
GATATCTGATTTGGGCTTTTTTTGGATGAAGTAAAAATGATTTGGGCTTTTGAAAATAGTAAAATTGGGCTCAAGCCCAAACCGATCACACTCAGAACCGACCCGAGAACCGAAGACCATTTACAGTTGGGCCCAATTTCGGGTTTTGCCCTTGACCCGACCCGACCCGAGAACCGAGCTTGCCTTCGGTTTGGCCCGCAGGTCGGCCAAAAATTGACCCGACCCGAACCGTGCCCAGGCCTAGGAAAAGCTGCTCTTCCCAAAGTGAGTTGTCTTTTAAAGCAAAATTGTGTTTTCTGTTTTGCATGTTGTTATTAGCATTGCAATGCCTCAATTGCATCTACTCTATTAAAGTTTTAATTGAATGATATGCTGTTTTTAATGTTCGGAAATTTTAGGAAAAGCACAAATTTGAAGAGGAGAAGGCTTACTTTCAAGAGGTTGATGCCTTTGAGTTGTTGGAAGAGAGAGAGGAGATTGCTGGTGGTTGAGAAACAGAGAGAGTGAGAATATAGGCGGCTGTGGTGGAGAGATAGTTTTAGGTGTATTTTTTTGTATCTTCTTATTATAAATAAATATATTGGACACGAATGAATAATTTTTGTGCATGTGCAAAAGTCAAATTAGATGAACAAAGCCACATAATGCCACATACGTGCCCAAAATTGTTGAATTTTAGGGCACGAAAAAGAAAAATCGTGCCTTTTGAACAATAGAAACTCCTATAAGGAAACTGATTAATTTATTGTGATTGCACTGTTGCAATTACCATAGAGCACGAATAATTATGCATTTTTGAGCTAAAGAGCACAAACAATATTGGTGGCTAAAATCAGATATTGTAGTACTATACGATCAGAAAAACACTTCAATACCACAAATTACACAAAATAAAGGACAAATGATCACTATTAGGAGCTTTTATTTTATATATAGTATAAAATTATATTACGATACCGGAGAATATCAAATATTTTATTCAAAGAAAAGAAATTACATGAGACTAACAATACTCAATAATGATTTGTCATTTAAACAGCATAAAGCTCACAATGCTGCTAATTTTGGCTTGGGAGGATCAACCAAGCAAATGTCAAGGAAGCTATCAATGGAAGTGTACTTGTATTCCGGATATAACTTGGAGGCCTCTAGGTTGTTTTCTGTGAATTCATAAACTTGACCTACGACGAATATATCGTGGGCAATGGACGCACGTACATTGTCAGCGTGAGGGAGTGCTGCAAGGAAGAAAGAAAGCAAAAGAGAAAAAAAAACATCATTACCACAAATACATAATATTTCTTCCTTCCATATTTAGATAACTAAGCAGATTAGCACTCAAGCGCTACCCGGTTAGTAAGTTAAATATGGAGTTTGATAAGTTTTAGATGAGAATTCTCACTCTTTGAGTATTCAATCAGTTGTTGTGCGGAGACATAAACCCTTTCAAGAGTGCGTCCTGTCTTCTTCTCCCAAAGAGAAATTAAATCCAACTGAGATATAATGTTTCCTTGTGGTCGACAAGTGATGGTATTGTTGGCTGCCCTTGGATCTGTTGCTGCTTTTATTGTGTAGGCTGCTATGTCTTGCTCGTAATTCATCACGACTAGACATGTACATAAAAAACAAAAACAAAACAAAAATCATATTTTCTCGCAAGCATATACTTCTGATTATTCGTTTCAATTGACACTTTTATTCAAGAATAAAATTTTGTGCAGCCAAGGTGACTTGAGGGGCAAAACTTTCCATTTAATCGTTGAGGTGAGGTTGCTTTCTTTTGATTTATTTTTACGTAATTAAATAAAAACCACCTAGAAAATAGAACATTATTTCATTGTGCATCAGAATTAAAAAAAATAAAATAAAAAGATTAAATAATATATATATAGTATGACTGTCAAGCTTATACCTTTGGCTTCACCAGTGCCATAAACAACGACTTCGTCCCTTTCCTCGTGAGGATTAAGCAAATAACTAACAAAATAGGATCCAAATGTGTTTCCACATACATAAGTGTGGGGAATTTCTGCTGCTTCTGTAGCCCTTCTAATCTTCCTTCTATCCTCATGGATAGCCTCAAAAGGCGCCAGTGTACTTTCTCTTGCTGGATCATTTCCAAACTCTGATGGGATAAATCTCTGTTTTTTACAATTACAATAAATATAATAGTTAGGCTTAAGTGCACATACTCAAGTAGGCGATATATTTTCACCAGCACGAGTAATATTTTCTTATCAGACTTATGATTATATTACGAGACTCTGTGAATGTAATCCACACATTCGGATAAGAATCAGTGGTTCATATTCACAGCCAAACCACAATATAGCATTTATCGTGTTTTCACCTTTATATTGCCGGCATCTTTGATGGCATTGATAATTTTGAACTGTTCAAGAAGTTGAGGGATAGGCAGCGTAGATATTACAACATCAACTTGTTTTAAAGCCGCGACTAGCTTTTCATGCTCATCCAGTTCACCCTGTTGAAATGGCAGTGAAAAGCAGAATATAATTAGTAGAGTTTGGCCAATTTAATTAGGAAAATGAGAGATTAACATTAATTTAATTACTTGGAAGATGGTGAGCCCCATGGCTTCAAATTCTTTGAGCAGCTCAAGCCTGGAAGAGTCGTTGCTGGGTTTGATTGGCCGAACGTAGGCATAGGTTGGGTGGCCCAAGGAAAGGCTTGCTTTCACCATGAATTTACCAAGATACCCTGTGGCTCCAATTATCAGTATCTTACTCTTCTCGTCCGAACCCATGGCTTCTTCTTCAGTAGTACTTTTCTGATGAGCAGCTTATTTTGAAATCTGGGAACCGATTAAGCATCCTTATATAAGAAAATTATGGCATGGCATCACATGGCTTGGTCCAAGGACGGACCGTCCCTATGACTACTAACCTGGGCTATGCCCCAGGCAATTTTTTTTTTTTTTTCCTAGTCTAAAATAGCAAACCCCGCACACCTCCCCAAGTTCCAATCAACCCATGTAAATGGACTCCGACTGACAGACTTAGATTTAGTGCATTGACTTGGTGGAGTTGCGTGTAAGGCACTTGCCCGTTTTAGTTCCAAGCCGCTTGGTTGGCATGGAGCCACGTGATTCTGTAAACCACATGACAGAGTAACTATGCATCCAAGCCACGTCATTCTGAAACCACAAGACAGAGTAACTTAAATCATTAGGGACCGGTATGTACAATTCCTGCCCAGAGAATGGCCCGTTTGGCTATGTAATAATTTGGATTTGAATTAAGAAAGTTTACTTTTGGTCCTGTAGATTGTCGGCTCTATCACTTTGGTGTTCATAGTTTCAATATTGTCAATTTTATCCTTATAGTTTTAATTTAGAGCAATACAAGGAACGTTTTAATTTCAGTCAAATTCCCCCAAATTCCTTTAAGTTTTGACAACGTGGAGAGGTATTTCAGTTTACTGGAGGCATCTAATGGTAAAACACAAGCTGGAACTCTTCCCATTCACTTTAGGTGAGATTTTTGGGTTTAGGGTTTCGAATTTTTTTTGCATATATGGGTTAAAATTTGGCTGAATAGGAGAAATTTGGCTCGACTCGATCAAAACACCCTTCTACCCTTCTAAGTGAAGGGCACGTGGTTAGAACTTAATGGAATTTTGATAGAAATTGAAATTTACCCTTAAACTGCTTCGAACTGAAAACTACAAGAATAAAATTGACAAAATTGATAAATTACAATGATAAAATTGATAAAATTGACAAAATTTAAACTATAGAGACAAAAATGATAAAACTGATAAACGACAAAGATCAAAAACAACTTTTTGCCTTGAAGACTTGAGATTCAAACCTAGATTGGAATCACTGTAATTTGTTTAATTGTTTATATTGCTCCATTTAATCCTCGTGCTCCCTTAAAGAATGAAATCATTCTTTTATAAGTTAGTTTTTGACTTTAATAGAATTCGTTTAGTACTTGTTATATTGCTCCATTTTTGTAATCCTCGTGTTAATAGCTTAATAGTATTACATTGTTGAAGGAAACACGTGATAATCACCACCTTAATCATAAGTGCTGCATCACCACAATACTTGTGCCACACTGGTTGACCATGATTAACTTCTAATAATAAGTACCTTAATCAAACAATAATCCAAATATTTTCACAGTTCTTCCCCTCACTGACGGACTCAGGAAATTTTTAAGGGAGGTGCAATATTTTGACCAGTGTATATAGTCACGTTAAAAAATGTATAGTTCACTCAAATAAAGCTAAACAATTATATATGTACTGAAAAAATTAATATTCAAATTCCCATGTCAATTCTCCATGGGATCCAAATTTTGCATAATCTTCTTGAGTTCATATGGATACACTCCACCACTCAAAACATCTCTCAATTAATTCATATGGGAGCCAATTGAAATTTTAAATTTTTGGTTATTAACAAATATAGATGGATAGAGAGGGGGAACAAATTAAGGGTAAACTGCCGAAAACCCCCCTTGAATTATAACGTTTGTCGAAATGTCCACCTTGAATTATTTTTTCAGCCAATTTAACCATCAGACTATTTTAAATGGCCAATTTAACTCCTGCCGTTAGTTTCCATATAGCTTCATCCAATTATCTATTAGAAATAATTAAATCTTTAAAAACTAAAAAAGCAAAAAAAAAACAAAAACAAACAAAAACAAAAAAAAAACAAAAAAAAACAAAAAAAGCCTAGCAATCAACGTCTTCCCCACCCCATTCCCCAAACCCTGTCTCTGCAATCCCGTATCTGCAAGGTATTTTCAGTGAAAGAGTTGCAGATTTTTTTCTAGTGAAAGAGCAACAGCGAAGGTGGATTGAGGAATCAAGATTGAAGTGAGATTTGCACTTCAAGAATCAAGATTGAAGAAAATTATGAAAATTGATTGAAACCTAGAATGAGAAATTTGGGATTTGGGTGTGCAACATGTTATCATCTGGTGGGATTTTTGGGGTCAAAATATCGTCTAGTGGGTGGACTGTCTGATTTCTATTCACCTAATTTGGCTCTCTGTCTCTCTTCCTACTCTGCAAGCTGCACCAAAATGGCTTTGCATGCTCCAGTCAATAACCAGCAGTGTCAGATTCACCGTCTAAATCTCCATCATCGAACCCAAATTCAGCTCCGAAATCTCTCTTTCAACATCCCAATCTCGAAGTTTGGCTTCTCCCTACGTTCTCGCTCGATTTCACATCCTCTGTTGTGTTAGTTTCTTCGCCATTCCTCTGTTGTAATTTAGGCCATGGTCACAAGATCTTGGTGATTTGGGTTTGTAATTCAAAATCCCCTCCCCCCAAGATTGTTCTCTCATTCGAGCTCTTTGGCAAAGCAGAAGAAAAAAAAATAATTTTTGCTGGTCTCTTAGAATTGTGTTCAAAGCCAAAAACCCATATGGGTTCCAGACTTGAGAGAGAGAATAAGAGAGAGGTTAAAAAATTAATTTTTAATTCAATAGTGAATCATGTGCCTGATATGTGACTTTTTTAATAGAGACTTGGATGGAAATTGCTAAAAACTAACGGTGGGGAGTAAATTGGTGATAAAATTTAGTACGAGTACTAAATTAGTTGAAAAAATAATTCAGGGTAGACATTTCAACTAGCGTGATAGTCCATATAGGTATTCAGCAGTTTACCCACAAATTAATGAATTGTGATGGGTTATTATCTTTAAAGAAGGAATTTTTGCGGTTTGTAGAGATTGCCAGTGGTGTATGGTGGTGAAGTGACATGAAAGTGACCAGGTTGACGAACTCCACAGGCCCAGTGGTCCCTAAGGAAAACAGGCCACCCACGGCCCCATAGAAAACCACAGCCCTTGTTCTTTTTTTTCATCTTTTTTTTTTCTACAGACACTACTACAAAAAATACTTTGCACAACGAAATAAGTTTGTTGCTCAAAGTACAATTTCGTTGTGCAAAACTTGCGCGACGAAAATTTCATCCCGCAAATCTCATGAAGATAGGGTTTGCGTGACGAAACATAATCTTCGTCACACAGAGCTACTTTGCGCGACGAATCTTAACGTCGCGCAAATCTATCTTGTGCGACGAATACTATTGTCGCGCAAATATATGCGCGACGAAATGTAAATTTACCTTGCGAGACGAATACTACCATCGTACAAACATTTGCATGACGAAATATAAATCTACCTTGCGCGACGAATACTACCATCGTACAAACATTTGTACGACGAAATATAAATCTACCTTGCGCGACGAATACTATCGTCATGCAAATATTTGTGCGATGAAATATTTTGTGTTTTAAATTTTTTTAATTAAAATACACTAATTTAATAGTTTGCGCGACGAAATATTTTGTTGTGCAAGGTTTTTGACATTTTGTTTTATTATTTCTCTTATATTAATTTAATTAATTTAATTTGTTTGAATTTTTACTTTTTAAATTTAATTTAATTGTATGATTTTTTTTAAATTACCTTAATTTAAATTGACATATTCAAAATAAAATTACATATGAATAATAGTGATCAAATTATCCAATAAATAAATAAATAAATAAATATAATATTCAAAATTTACACATAAATTAATAAAGTACAATAATAAAATCCTAATACAAGCCTATTGTGGTGGTAGTGGCAGATCATATGTTTCGATAGCATCCTAATTCTCAACTTTAGCCGTCAAAGTCTCGACGATTCCCTACAAAAAAATAAATATGGTCAAATAACAAAAAATTGGCATAATCTCCCCAAACTCCAATCCTCACCCTATACTCAACCCCAAACCCCACACAAACTCAAAATTAACTCCAAAAATATATATTAATGAAAAAAATTTAAAATTTGGAGAGAATATAGCTTTTGGCAAGATTGAGAGTGAGTGAGAATGAGAGGGAGAGGTGAGTGTGAGAGAATTAGATAAGATAGTGAGAGAGAGATGAGAGAGTGAGTGAGAGTGAGAGATAGTGAAAAGAGAGACTAGGGAGTGAGTGAAAGTGAGAGGTAGTGAAGAGAGAGATGAGAGATTAAGTGAGATGAGGAGTGAGTGTGAGAGAAAGGGTCGGATTTGGGGAGAGAGAAAGAAAGAGGAGAGATAAGAGTACAGAAAGACATTGAGAAAATGGTGGAGGAGTCATTTTGGTTTTAAAAACCGTATCACTTTGCGCGATGAACAATATTGGTCGTGCAAAGTCATAAAAAAACAATTTAAAAAAAAATTACCGCGTCCAATTTTTGGTGCCCGCCCAAATTTTAGAGTTTTGCGAGACGAGTTGTTGGTCGCTCAAATTTTTGCATGACCAAAAAATTCCCGCGTCCCTTTTTAGGTACCTGCCCAAATTTTTAGAGTTTTGCGCGACGAATTGTTGGTTGGTCGCTCAAAGTTTTGCGTGACTAAAAAATTCTCGCGTCCCTTTTTAGGTACCTGCCCAAATTTTTAGAGTTTTGCGCAACGAACTGTTGGTTGGTCGCTCAAAGTTTTGCGCGACAAACTGTTGGTTGCACAAAGTTTTATGCAATGAAAAATTGGTTCGTAGCTCAATATTTATAAAAATAATTTTATGAATAAGAAAAAATAAAATAATTTTATTTTACGATTTAAAATATAATAAGGTTAAGCTGACAAAATATGTTTTCGTCGCACAAAGAAAATAATAAAAAATAAAGACAAAATTTAGTTTAACAATATAAGATATAAAAATAAGTAAATAAGGGTTAGGCGACGAAATATTGATATTCGTTGAGCAAAGTTTTAAAAAATAATAAAAACTTATGAAAACAACTATATCTTAAAATTTATAATGTATAATTAAGTAAAACAATTAATTGGTTTGCCCGACGCATGTTTACATTATGACCTCATGCTATTGGTTTTTGCACAATAACACATTGTTATATTTTTTTTTTAAAAAAAATTTATAAAGTTCACTGAAAATGTGACTTTACTACCTTCAAATTCAAAATTTTTTTTCTAACAAAAACCCAGTCCTAACTACAATAATAAATTTAAAGCTATTAAAAAATATATCTACTATTCAATTTCTTAAGTGTTATACGTACAAAATAAATAAATTTAAAGCTACTTAATAAATAAATAAATAAATAAATATATACACACACAATTTAACGATCCAACCGTCAAACTTGTTTGTATATACTTCAAGATCTTATATCCCAAAAATCACAAAAAATAAACATTCAGAGATATAGTAACGGGACAAAACTTTTTGACGGCTATAAATGAAAAATCATGATTTAACGGTTATTTTAACTCCGATTTTGATTATTTGTTTTACAGCTACACTCCTTGACCCTATATGAATACAATGACTGAATATGATCTTCAATTTAAAATATTTACACTAGTGGATACCACAAAATCTTATGTTATATTTAATGAAAGTATAAATAAACTCTTAATTGTTAGTGAATATATTGTTTTGATGGCATATGCATTCAACGAAATTAGTTTCAACGATCCAACCGTCAAACTTGTTTGTTTATACTTCAAGATCGAATACCCCAAAAATCGCAAAAAAACAAACCTTCAGAGATCAAGTAATTGGACAAAACTTTTTGACGGTTATAAATGAAAAATCACGATTTAATGGTTATTTTAACTCCAATTTTGATGATTTTTTTTACAGCTACACTCCTTGACCCTATATGAATACAATGACTGAATTTGATCTTCAATTTAAAATATTTACACTAGTGGGTACCACAAAATCTTATGTTATATTTAACGAAAGTATAAATAAACTCTTAATTGTTAGTGAATATATTATTTTGATGGCATACGCATTCTACGAAACTAGTTTCAACGATCCAACCGTCAAACTTGTTTGTTTATACTTCGAGATCATATATGCTAAAAATCGAAAAAAAATAAACATTCAGAGATCAAGTAATGGGACAAAACTTTTTGACGGTTATAAATGAAAAATCACGATTTAACGGTTATTTTAACTCTGATTTTGATGGTTTTTTACAGCTACACTTCTTGACCCTATATGAATACAATGACTGAATTTGATCTTCAATTTAAAATATTTACACTAGTGGATAACATAAAATCTTATGTTATATTAAACGAAAGTATAAATAAACTCTTACTTGTTAGTGAATATATTGTTTTGATGGCATACGCATTCTACGAAACTAGTTTTAACGATCCAACCATCAAACTTGTTTGTTTATACTTTGAGATCATATACGCCAAAAATCGAAAAAAATAAACATTTAGAGATTAAGTAATGGGATAAAACTTTTCGACAGCTATAAATGAAAAATCACGATTTAATGGTTATTTCAGTTTCGATTTTGATGATTTTTTTTTTTTACAGCTACACTCCTTGACCCTATATGAATACAATGAACTAATTCGATCGTCAATTTAAAATATATTTTATAACAAAAACCCAATTTGAACTACAATAATATATTTTTCTAACAAAAATCCAATCTCAACTAGAATAATAAATTTAAAGCTACTTAATAAATATATATACCATTTAATTTCTTAAGTGCTATGCATACAAAATAAAAAAACAAAAATAAATTGGTTTAGGCGACGAAATATTTGGATTACGTCATGCAAAGATTTTAAAAAATATTTTATTTATTTTTGTAAAGACTTTGCGTGATGAAACACACTTCGTCGCTCAAGACTTTGTACAACGAAGTTTATTGTTTTGTCCCGCAAAGTCATACAAAATTTTAAAAAATAATTTTTTATTTTATTTATTTTTGTAAAGACTTTGTGGAACGAAACACACTTCGTCGCTCAAAACTTTGTGTGACGAAGTTGTTTCGTTGCGCAAAGTCTTACAAAATTTTAAAAAATAAATTTTTTATTTTATTTATTTTTGTAAAGACTTTTCGTGACGAAACACACTTCGTCGCTTAAAATTTTGTGCGGCGAAGTGTAATGTTTCGTAGCGCAAAGTCATACATACAAAATTTTTAAAAATAAATATTTTATTTTATTTATTTTTGTAAAGACTTTTCGTGACGAAACACACTTCGTTGCTCAAGACTTTGTGCAACAAAGTTTAGTGTTTTGTCGCTCAAAGTCACTCTGAGCAACGATGTTTTGTTGTCGCGTAAACTTTGTCGGGCAAAGTGACTTTGTGCGACGATGTGATTTTCGTTGCGCAAAATTTAGTCGCGTAAGACTTTGAGCAACCAAGTTTTTATTTTCGTCTTGCAAAATTTGGCCGCGCAAGGGTTTTTTTCAACTAGTGAGATGTGCGCTGCGTGCAGCAAAGAACAAAAAAGAACAGGTCGCTCAGTCATTTAATTAAACACTTAGTAGGCAACTTCAAGACAGACGAGAAGGGCAACTTTCAGTAAAGGAAGGTGTACATGTAAAAGAGTGGCCTAGCTAAAAGAAAGAGTATGATGAATGATGGTAGGTGGATTCCCGTACCATTCATGTCACATGCAGTATTTGTGCTCAGAGAAAATGAGGTAGCCTATCTGCAACTCCATTGGCCTCTCTACGAACGTGATTCATAATGACATGGTTTTTCCTCTGCTAATATGTTGAACAACCACTAGGGGCCAGCTAATGTAAATGCACGTAAATGCACCGACACAGTGACTGATTACGCAGCAGTTCATACGTGCAAGTGGCTGAGTGGGCCTTCAAAAGGCCATGGCCATGCAAAAATTATCAACATTTATGCAAGTTTGCTCCTAGGATGCCATTCAACGAAGGTGGGAGTGAGTAGGAGAGGCAATTCTCAAACACAAAAGATTTGATGAGGAAGCAGTGGGTATTGTGGCACGTGATTCTAGTTGGAATTTTATTGCTGGGAGAGCCAAGAGATTTGATAATATTTTCTCAGCTTTTACACTCTGAGCTTTTGACAAATGGAGGGTGTAGCTTTGGCGATGGAAAGTGGTTTTACAAATGCCTGTTTTGAAAGTGATGCACTTCATATCGTGACGTGCTTAAAAGTCCACCACTTGATTGATTCTAAATTAGTCCGCTGATGGAGGACATTAAGAAATATTTGCTCATATACTTATTCTTAACACTAAAATTATAAATAAACACTACACCATTTAATTTTTATAAATTTTTTAAAAAAAAAACTCAAAAAATAACAGCTGGCTTTATTGAATTTAATTTTGATTATTAAATTACTTTGATGCCCTATTGAGTGTTTTGGGATTTTTTATGAGGTTTTGGGGTTGAGTTTGTTTTTAGAAATCAATGGCAGTTTTGTAATTTAAAATAAGTTAAAAGCCTTTTTGTTATGTTGTAAATGAGTTTTGGGTATGTTTCTAAAATCCATTTCATATAGGGTTTTTTTTATAAACGCATATTATGATTATGCTAGCCAGATTCACATTCAAATGAACTGAATCAATATATATATATATATATATATATGTGTGTGTCTATAATTACCAAAGAGAGTGGTCCATTTCAGTCGAGTCTGCCAAAACATCAAACATCCTCTTTTGGGAGTGGTCTATTACCATAAAGGAAAAAAGAAGAAGGAAAAAGGAAGCCAGATGAAAGTTGTGAACCAAACAACTAGAGCCATCATTTTCAAACTGTAATTGGATAACGTTGTCTCAAATGTGACATATTTTAATGTTTGAATTTTATTAGGGTTTTGTGAGGTAGCGGTTGGTTTTGGGTTTGGAAGGAATCTTTGAGTTCATGGAAACGTGATGCACGAGACATAGGAGACAAAACTGGGTTTGGAAGGAAGCTTACGTATACAAACACAAGACTTTGGACTCAACTTCTCAATAGTTAAAACCAAAGGACGTACAATTCCAAATTCATGTTCGACGGATCTTTCTCACCTAAAAAAAAACACATAGGACAAAACTTTGTAGGCCCAAATATCGTACATTTTTATCATGCATCTCACATGTCATAATTTCATCCATTAATTTGACCAAGTATAATGTATTCGATTAGGTATATATTTATATTTATTTGGAATATTTTCTTTAATTAGGTACTAAGATTTAGGTTACAATTGTTCAATTTTCACCACACATTTCTATATTAAAGAAAATAGCCATAGTTAAGTCTTATTATTTAATGTTTTTATGCAGAGAAAAAAAAACAATTTGGCATATTACTTAGCAGATTTTATTATTTAATTGTTTTTATGGAGAAAAACAATTCATTAAACAAGGTAAACTACTTTTTGGATTTCTTGAGTTTTAAATAAATTATAAATGTTTACTTTGATTAGAGACTTCATCATACCCAATGGGGTCGGTCTACCATCTATCCCACTGAAATAGGGCCTTAACTTGCAGACCAATGATCTTAGGTTCAAACCTCAAGGACACCTTTATATTGTTTGTGTATGAAACCCCCTCCCATTTGTAGTTTTTATTTTTATAGTTTTTTTTAAAAATTTATATTGTGATTTGCATTGTGGATAGTAACATATGAATTCTGAAGCAACATCATCTAATGACCCTGGCATTTTCAAATAACATATATATAACTACCACATTATCATATTGCACGTAGATAGTGGCCAACATTCACAAATACAAACAAGAAAGTATAAAATAGTAATAAGGATAGTAGTTTTCCATTTTATCCAAAAAGAAACCAGTCATTCAAATGCTGCTAATTTTGGCTTGGGAGGATCCACCAGGCAAATGTCGAGGAAGCTATCAATGGAAGTGTACTTGTAATCAGGATATAACTCGGAGGCCTCTAGGTCATTTTCTGTTAGTTCAAAACTCATTTGATCTCCTTTAATGAATATGTTGTGCAGAATTGACACCGCTATGTTGTCCGGGGAAGGGAGGGCTGCAAGAAAGAATGGCACACAAAAAAAATATCACTACCACATTATCATATTGCTTGCTTCCATTTCCATGTCCAAAGACACAATGAGAGAGAATTGTTTGGTATCAAATCCTTTCGTTCGATATAACTTCTGAACACGAAAAAAAAAAAGATTAATTGCTTACTCTCAGAGAGCTTGAGTATTTCTTCTTCTGAGACATAGCTCCTTGTAAGAGTGCATCCTGTCTTCTTCTCCCAAGAAGAAATCAAATCCAACTGGGACACAATGTTTCCTTGTGGCCTGTAAACGATGACACGGTTGGCAACCCTTGGATCTGTTGCTGCTTTTATTGTGTAGGTAGCAACATCTTCCTCATAGTTCAACACGGCTAGACACCAGAATTACTTCAAACATAATTAGTAAACTAGCCACTTGGCACATGCTCACGCATGTGGCAATTGGTTTTCTTCTTTATTTTTTATTTTATTTTATTTTTAGAATTAAGAAAAAATAATATGGGTAATTATGTTCCATAAAAGTATGACCTATTATCTAATTTTATTTTTAATTTTTTTTAATATGAAAAAAAATGAATTTACTATATTATCCTGATTTAATTAATAATTTCAATTCTAATGTTCGAATTAACCAAGGAAATTTTCCAGTATTTTGAAGTTTCACCATTTTCTGCCTTTTGCTATATTCAGTTACGTTCCATCTCACTTTGAATAAAATAAAAACTAATAAACATGTTTTTTTTAATATTTTAGTTATATGAATATAAATTACATTTTCGTCAACAACAAAACCAAAACAAAAAAAAAAAACAAGTTGAGAACAATTTTTTAGAACAATTTTTCTAATAACAAGTTGAGATTTCCTAATAAATTTAGCCGACTTTTAGCTACCAAGTTTCGATTCCATTGTTAAGGGTTTGTTGGTGCATTTATTTATTTATTTGTCAACACATTTATTTATTTAATTTTAACTATACGATCGAGAATCGAAATGAATATATCTACTGTCTTAAATATTAAAAAAAAAACAAAATTATGAGTTTGCAAACACATAAACATGTCTTAAACGAATATGTCTACTGTCAACTCACCTTTGGCTTCACCAGTGCCCAAAACAGTGACTTGGTGGTTTGTTTTTTCGTGACAATCGTTGTTGGAGAGAGATTACGTCTTCCAGCAAAAAAGTTGGAGAGAGAAAAAATTTCTTTTATTTTTATGAGAGAAAAAATAAAATTAATGATTGTCTATTTTAAAAAATTAAAACTACTTGCCATGTAATATTTAATCTCAACCATTGAAAGTGGAGTAATCTAATGGCCCAAAAATTGTGTCAAAACTAGTGTCAAAAACATAGTGCCACGGATCCGCCCCCATATATATATGTTTATGTTATTTATAATATATAATATTATTATAATATACATATATACATGTATATACACATATATGTGATATATATTATGTATGTATATATACGTATATATTATATATATTATAAATTTAAGGACCCGCCCCGAATTTTCTCAAAATCCGAGACGAACCCTTTGGAATTCCTGACATCACCCCGATGTCAGGCCCACTTACTAAAAACCGAGACTTCCTGCCGAAATTTCGGCAGAGTCTCCCCTATAATTTGGACATTTCCCAAAATTTCAACCTGCATAAAAACGCATTTAATATCACCAACGGGCAGCATGCACAATATAATCTCATGCAAATTCACATAAATGGCCTTCGGTCTTCCAATAATTCTCAACAAACTACCAAACACACTAATAAAACAATTCATGCCTTAAGCAAGGCAAACACTAAATTCAAATATAAATTATGACTATTAAATTTCAACATGCATCACTTAACCCTTCACATTTCAATATATGAGGTTTTAGCCTCCTAACACAATCACATTTTCACCTAAATTTCAGGACCAACCACAAGGTCCGAATCAATCTCTCTAAAACAATGTGTCTAACATTTAGTCTGCGGCTGCACCTAATAACCTTAGGCTGCCTACGTACCCTCCTTGAGGGATCAAGCCACACGTAGTTCTTCCCTAAAATCCAATTCCACACTTGGGCGATACCTTATTTCAGTTCTTTGTATTTTATATAATCTCCCCATACGCCGGTACAACCCACGCCACGTATGGGGCCTGTCAACATGCCGGATAACCTACGCCACGTGCGACCATGCCATACTATCATTATATCTCCTCATACGCCGGTACAACCAACGCCACGTATGGGGTCTGTCTCAACGCCGGATAACCTACGCCACGTGAGACCTGCACATCATATCACATATCTCCCCATACGCCGGTACAACCAACGCCACGTATGGGGCCTGTCCCAACGCCGGATAACCTACGCCACGCGGGACCTCAATATCACATCACAAATCTCCCCATACGCCGGTACAACCAACGCCACGTATGGGGTCTGTCGACACGCCGGATAACCTACGCCACGTGCGACCTCAACAAAATATCACAATAGCTCCCCATACGCCGGTACAACCAACGCCACGTATGGGGTCTGTCTCAACACCGGATAACCTACGCCACGTGAGACCTAACTTTCACTTGGTGGTGCTTGTAGTGAATCCAAAGTCCGAGGAGGTACCTAGAGTAGTGCGTATAGCACTCCAAACTGACATTCTAGACTCTGTTGTACCCTTGTACAACCATATATAATTTATATACTAATTCTAATATTGTGTAACCCTCCACAACAGTCTAGCTCCCGATAATTCCCCCTGGAAGGGTGAGATTACTCCGGGAGACTCACGGTCAACCAAGGGTCAAACTACTCTAACCCTGGTCAAACGAACCTGCGGAACCCACGACCTCCAATTTCCGATCCGAAGGTCCCTATGGGTTCTACCAGGTACAGGACACTTGTCCTGCCAGTTTGGTTCAGATCGGACGGTCGGATCGCTCACGATCGCACGATCTGACGGTTAATATAAAATATAAACTTTAAATTATTATTCGGAACATCCGGGGTTCCGATTCACGATCCGTGAATTCCTACACGATCCTAGAAATACCTAGATTAACATATATTAAATTTGGGACCGTCCGACGGTCCCAACCTATCGAACCCGGATAACGCATAATATGCGATTATCCGTTCGATAGTCAAACGACGTCCGTATTGAGATCCGCGAAATCCTACGCACTCGTGACAACCTAAGGATCTCATCGGAACACAGTGATATTTTTCTACAGCGCCCACGCGCCGCCGCACGCGCCGGCAGCGCGTGGGTGCCTAAAGCGATAACGCTTCGCCGGAAAATCTCAAAACCACGGCTCCAAACTCCTACCCTAGGTATAACACCCTATTTGGAGCCACTTTTGTTCTGGACCTACCCCAAAAAGTGGCCGGAAATGGCCGATCACGGCGACCGAAGTTTCGGCCGATTTTCAATTCGAAAATCGAGTGATCTAGAGATCGAATCGATCAAAACCCAACCAACAGGCAGCTAGAACAGCTCGAGAGGTTCAAGATCCATACATGGGTCGACGGAAATGGTGGCCGGAGGAGGGAGATCGACGGCGTTGAAGTTTGGACGACGTCGGCCGCTTCATCTCCAAATTCCGGCGAATCCGCGGCGGCTGGCGGCGGGAGGTGGCTGGGGTAGGAAGAGGACGACGGCCCGGTCATTTTGGTACCGGTCCCGTCGTCATTGGTGGCCGGAGGAGAGCACGGCCGGCCAAAACGTGGCCGGCGGTCGCGCGCGAGGGAGAGGAGAGAGAGAGACCCGCGGGGGAGAGAGAGAGAGAGAGAGAGAGAGAGAGAGAGAGAAAAATCTGAGTTTTTATAAAAAATTCTATTTAGAAATATTTACGATTGTGCCACTGGGTTTCTTTTGACCATATCTCTCTCGTTACAACTCCGATTCGAGCCCACTACGTGTCTATGAACTCGTCTCAGTACGACCTATCCAAAAATACAAGTCGCGGTCCCAAACTCTCTCCGGTTAAAAATATGACTAAAATACCCTTAAATAATTAAATAATTAAATGAGGGTTAAATTTGGGGTCGGGGTGTTACAATAAAATACATATATACATATATATATAGATATTTTTGAAAAAATAAAAAAATCTAGTCCTAGTCCAAGCATACACCAAACGTAGGATAAGTGTTATCCAACTTAGACTAAGCCAAGCCAAGCCAAGACAGTCCCTAAGCATAGTCCATGCCAAGAAAGCCTTGTGTAACAAACGAGCCCATATAATGTTGATCCTAGCCACTAGTGCAAATGTCTCTTGATAATCAATACCCTAAGTCTAAGTAAAACATTTGGCCACAAGTCTAGCTTTATACCTATCAATAGAATCATCAGGTTTATGCTTAATAGTATGAAGCCATCTATAACCAACTGGTTTATTCCCTTCTAGCAACAGCACTGACTCCCATGTTTGATTTTTCTCAAGAGTTTGCATCTCTTCTGTCGTAGCACTAGTCCATTTAAAATAACACTACTAGAAAAATAGAAATAGAAGACGGGAATCCACCGTCGTCTAGAAGGATTTCAAACCGTCGTGAAATCGACTGCCATCTTTTGATACATAAAACAACGACGGCAAATAACCGACGTCATTATGACATTCTACGTCATAAAATAACAAAAAACTGACGTATAATTGATATATAAATAGCATAAAGGAAAACTTTGACAAAATTACACGACGGTTTCAGGAAAACAAAGACGTCTAAACAATGTTAGATGTCAAGAAATACATAAAATCCGACGTAAAAAAGCTTATCCACGTCCACAATTGAAGGAATACCGCCGTGTATAACGTAGAAACCGTCGTGGTTAATATATACTATGTTTACATATATAAAAACTGTTGTCTAAAATATACAAAAAATAATAAAAAAAGAAAACTTCAACGAACTTAGATGATGTGTACATAAAAGAAGAGACGTCTAAAGCATATTACATGTCAAATATTTTAAAACACTGACGTCTGAATGATTTAACATGGCACACCTTTATTGAAAACCGACGTAGAAATTCCTAACCACAATTCCCTATTTATCCGTGGACGTTAAAAACTGTTTTGACGGCGTGAACATGGAAAGAAACATTGTGGATTATCGCTTGAACATCTGTTAATGTAAAATAGCAGTCGTGGTTAAGTCCTTTACTACGTCTCGAACGTATAATTTGTCGACGTTAATGATCACTTACCACGTCAGTATTTTTATAAGCATTGACATGGTTGACATTTTAGAAGTCACTTATGTACACCTATTTGACGTGTGTATTTTTTGAAACGTCATTTTTTTAATCCTAACCGACGTGCAAAATGGCTGTCACGACAGTTAATGGAACTAAGTTGCCTTTATTTCTCGCTTTAGACGATGGATTTATTAATAAGTGGAAGTGATGTTTCCTAAAATTCATCGGTTGGAGCACTATCCCATCGTGTTAATTTAAAATCCACGTCGTCATTTTTTTCGTGACAGTCGTTGTTGGTAATATCGTTTCGCTGTTTAATTTTAATTTATAGAAGTGTTTTCTTTTTCAAACTAGGTTTTTATTTCTTTACGATCTTTTGCATTGTAATTCCATGTCATTTGTAGATATACGACGTTGGTTATGTTTGAGAAGTCTGTTTTTGCCCTTTTTTTAACTGGACCGTCGTATTTTACACCTTTAACCCAGTATTTTAAGTTTTTGATTTCTCGTGCCCAAAGCCTGCATAATGAAAATGTGATCAGAATTAAAATGATATACAAAGCTATTAATTAATGTCATACAATTAACTACATAACTAACGTCATATATTACAATAATTAATAATCTATATATCTTCACACCCATCTCTTATATTTTCACTCCCAAAGTCACCCACTAGGTCATCAAATGTGTCAACATTTGGTATCCCTCTAGTAAATGACTCACACTCAATTCTAATATCACCTAGCACATCATCACCAATAACATCATTATATTCTCTATTAGGCATTGATAACACTACCGACCAACCACGATGCATTGGGTAGTCAACATAAAATACTTGTTTGACTTGAGAAGCCATAACAAATTGGTCATTCCTATGTTCAATTTTACTCAGATCTACAAGGGTAAATCCAAGTTCGTCGACTACAAGGCCCGAAGTGTTATCTATCCAATCACACATCAAGACTGGGATTCTAAACTTTTGGTATTCAAGGTCCTAAATTTCTTGAATAACACCGTAAAAACCCTTGGCACTAACAACTTGCATAGTATGTGCAAGTAAATAAACTTCACTATTTTGGACAGTTCGCACATCACCTTGTGCCTTGGTGTTAAATTTAACACCATTAATAAGATAGCTCCTATATGATGGCACTGCCATCCTTGGACCAGCTGCTACCTCAAATTTTCTGATACGCCATTATTTTCTTCCCCATTAAGTTCACTTTGAACCTACAAATTAATCATATATCTTAATTCAATCTAACATATAGAAAGAAAGAAAATTAAAAGTTCAAAATGTCATTCAACATATACCTTAAAGTGTAGTTATTAAATGAAAGTGCTATTGTGTTTATCTTGCAGCCAATTTGTTCTCTTTCTAAATTTTGGATCAGTGGTCTTGATGTAGATCATATGTTCCCTACATTGACACGAAAAAATCAAGCATTACGATCCCTTATATATAAGATAGACATAAGGAAAAATAATATTTAAAATGGCTACATATGAAAAATAAAATTCATACATACTCGATATAAGGTAGGACTTCCTCCGTATTCTCCAAGACATATAGATGTGCCTGGTTCAACAAGTCCCGATCAACTAAGCTCACTGTGCAATCTAATAATGGCTTTAAAAGTCCCATCTTCTGGCTTGATGGCACTCCAACTATACTAACATCAGATAAATGCTCAGTGCAAAACTCTATAGCTCCTTCAGCTATATACGGCTCAACAATGCAACCTTCGAGACGACTACGTTTCTGAATATACCCCTTTAGCACGTTCATATATCTTTCAAAGAAAATATATATGGGGAGGTGGTGGGTTGGTTGGGTGTTGAGAGGACGAGAGGGAGGTAGGTAACGAGGATAGGAAGAGGGAAATTGTTTATTATTTATTGTAAATTAATATTTTTAAAGAAAATATTTTTATGCACATATGGCGCTTATGTGGCATACATTTTAGCAAAACAGTGGGTTCCTTTTATGACTCATCAACGCTTTTAAGGGATATGTTTTATAGTTTATATTAATTTTTAATTTCTATTCCATGTTGAGTATTTTGTTATTGTTTTTAATGCTTTGAATATATGGCCAATATTCAATTGATTTGATAATCCAGACGGACACAGAGATGAGATGTATGGTGATTGTCTTATAATAAATCCCATGTTTTGAATGAGTGGCCGAGAGGGACTAACATGATTCATGCAGTTTTCTTGCAAGTTTTCGCATGGGTTCTTGATTTTTTAAACCAGTTGCTTGATAGAGAATGAGTTGTTGATTGAGCATACCAGTTGCTTGATAGAGAATGAGTTGTTGATTGAGCATACTTTTAGTTAGCCCGAGAGGCGATAACCAACTGTCAATATATGTAGTAATTAGGGTTAATTAGCAATAAGAATTAGGCGGAATTGATTCTGGTGAAATCGGATGCTCTTGTGCCTTATAAACTTGATTCTCAACCGCTACTTAAATTGTTTTTTTTTAAAAATAATTGTTTGAATTTAATAAATGGATCAAACATTTTTTTCTTTTGGAGGACCTTTCCCTATTAGGATGAACAATAGCATACTAAACTCATATACACAACACGGATTCTAGGACTCGAACCCAGGACCTTTCCTGGGGGGAGCATTTGTTCCAAACCACTACACTAGTGAGTCCTTTGCATTGATCGTTTTCTTAAGCAATCATGCAAATAGATTGCATGGTTAATCATAATTGGTAATTAATAGGACAATACGGTCTCTGTGGAAATGATAATCTACTTATTTCTATATTACTTGTGTGAATTATGCACTTGCAATTATTTCATAACATCATGTCATCCTTTTTAATGGGTGTTTTTTACAAACTATTACTGAGGTAAAGTAAGACGCAAAAGTCAATGTGGCAACGTGATTCACTTTGACTTTCAAGGGCACTAGACCAATTATGATTTTTATTTTCATTCACACTTTTCTCAGTTAGGATATAGATTGTTAGGTCACTAATACGATTGTCAAGATCTTTGAAGCAACACTACGGAAATCAGCTAATCAAGGTAAATCATGCATACATCATCATTTACATAATCTAGAATATTGATTTAGTCATATTTATTGTCAAGTTGAAGGGGCTTATATAGCTTAAGTAGTTAAGAATAGTTACCATTGCATATGAGATCTTAGGTTCAATTCCCGACACCCCAATATCGCTTCTATAAAACAAAATATTCATTCCCTAGAGTCAAGAAAATAGTCATTTAAGATCCGAAGTCTTAATATAATGAAATAAAACTAGCAAAACTAACTCAACTGCTCCATGAGAATTCCAATAATCACTTAAAGGATGTTAGAGACTTCGGTTAGTTCATTGTGTTGGTGGTGGCTTTTAGTCTTGGAAAAATTATTCGTCGATTTGGCACATCCTATTAGTCATCTCATCGCACCCAAGACTTCGTTGCACGTGCTTACTATATATGACCGACCAAAGTTAGTGGCTATATGACCAGGCTTTGGTGGTGACCTTTTCACTCGTATAAAATTGGTACGTCATTATAATGCAGGAAATAATGTGCAAGCCATAATGAATTTCAACTACATAGTGCTGTACTGGTTCATCACTAAGTGCTCTATAGTTCAAGATCAGTGACATTTTGGTCATGTAGCTGTGATTGACCCACCAAATGCCACTCCGGCATCACTCCGGCATCTATGTAAGCACAAAATTGACCCACCAAATGCCACATGAAAAAAAGAAATTATTAGACAGACGAATAAATTAATGGTATATCAACTTGTAACTTTACAGTGTTTTTTAAAAAAATTAAAAGATAGAGACCGCAAACTGCAGGGGATCTTGGTCATTTAACCTCTACATGTTGGAAATCAGATGAAAGATGTGAACCAAGGAGGAGGAATGACACATGTAGCGGATTTGTTCTATTCTCATTGTTTTCTCCTCACCTTTCCTCTCAAAACAACAACAACAACAACAACAACAACAACAAAATCTTTATCTTAACTCTAAAACAAATTCATGATTATTCATAGATCTTACAAACTGTCAAGATGAGAAAGAGAGCAGCTGTGCCGAAATGCACAAGCAACTAGAGCCATCATTTTCAAACTGTAATTGGATAACGTTGTCTCAAATGTGACATATTTTAATGTTTGAATTTTATTAGGGTTTTGTGAGGTAGAGGTTGGGTTTGGGTTTGTGTTTGGAAGGAATCTTTGAGTTCATGGAAACGAGATGCACGAGACATATGGGAGACAAAACTTGACACAAGACTTTGCACTCAACTTCTCAATAGTCAAAACCAAAGGACGTACAATTCCAAATTCATGTTCGAGGAATCTTTCTCACCTGAAAAAGAACACATAGGACTAAACTTTGTAAGCCCAAATATCGTACATTTTTGTCATGCATCTCACATGTCATGGATGGATGCATATTGCCACATGTCATAATTTCATCCATTAATTTGACCAAGTATAATGTTTTCGATTAGGTATAAATATTTATTTGGAATATTTTCTTTAATTAGGTACTAAGATTTAGGTTACAATTGTTCATTTTTCACCACACATTTTTAAGTTAAAGAAAATAGCCATAGTTAAGTCTTATTATTTAATGTTTTTATGCAGAGAAAAAAAAAAAATAATTTGGCATATTACGTAGGGTAAACTACCGAATACCCCCTTGAACTATCACGCTAGTTGAAATCTACACCCTGAATTAATTTTTCAGCCAATTTAGCCTTTGTACTAAATTTTATCTCCAATTTACCCCTCACCATTAATTTTTGACAGTTTCTGTCCAAATCTCTGTTAAAAAGACCACGTGAATGGCACATATCAACCCTGCAACCCAGATTACCCAGCTCCTCTCTGCAAACCCTCTCTCTTCCTCCTCGGCCTCTTCTTCTCTCTCTCTGTGTACCCTCAGCAGTAGTCATCATCATCAGTACATGATATTCAGCAGCAGCCACCATCGCCAAAGAAGAAGAGAAACCCTCCGGGCAACCCAGGTTTCTCATCAAATCAAAATTAATTAACCAGCATTAATTCACACATATATGATTAATATCAGTTTTACTCTTTTTCTTTTTTTATGTTTTTGGAATTTTGATACTTGAGCAGCCCAGATGCTGAAGTAATAGCCTTGTCTCTCAAATCACATGGCAACAAATAGATTTCTACGTGAGATCTGCAACAAAGTGTTTCAGAAAGAACAAAACCTTCAGCACCTTCAGCTTCATATAAGAGGGCACAATTTACAAAGGAAGCTAAAACAAAGAACAAACAAGGAGGTGAGGAAGAAGGTATATCTGTGCCCATAACCAACACCTTTGAAATCCATATTACCCTCCCCCTCCAAAACCCATATTACCCAGCCCCCAATTTGGATTTTCCGGCGATTGATTTTAACCTCTTCTCTCTTCGATTGATTTCTCTCATTCGAGCTCTTTGGCGAAGCAGAGAAAAAAAAAAAATTGCTGGTCTCCAGTAGCTTGTTGGAATTGTGTTCAAAGCAAAAATGCCATTTGGGTTCGAGACTAGCAGAGATACAAAATAAGGAGGTTAAAAAAAATCAATTTTTATTTTAACAGTGAATCATGTGCCTGACATGTGACTTTTTTAACAGAGAATTAGATGGAAATTGCCAAAAACTAACGGTGGGGGGTAAATAGGCTATAAAATTTAGTAGGAAGGCTAAATTGGCTGAAAAATTAATTCATGGTGTAAATTTCAACTAGCGTGATAGTTCAGGGAGTGTATTCAGCACTTTACCCTATTACTTAGCAGATTTATTATTTAATTGTTTTTATGGAGAAAAACAATTCTTTAAGGAAGGTAAACTACTTTTTGGATTTCTTGAGTTTTAAATAAATTATAAATATTTACTTTGATTAGAGACTTCATCATACCCAATGGGATCGGTCCACCATATATCCCACTGTAACAAGGCCTTAACTTGCAGACCAATGGTCTTAGGTTCAAATCTCAATGACACCTTGATATTGTTTGTGTATGAAACCCCCTCCCATATGTAGTTTTTAAAAATAAAAAATAAAAAATATATTGTGGTTTGCATTGTGGATAGTAACATATGAATTCTGAAGCAACATCATCTAATGGCCCTGGCATTTTCAAATAACATATATATAACTACCACATTATGATATTGCACGTAGATAGTGGCCAACATTCACAAATACAAACAAGAAAGTATAAAATAGTAATAAGGATAGTAGTTTTCCATTTTATCCAAAAAGAAACCAGTCATTCAAATGCTGCTAATTTTGGCTTGGGAGGATCCACCAGGCAAATGTCGAGGAAGCTATCAATGGAAGTGTACTTGTAATCAGGATATAACTCGGAGGCCTCTAGGTCATTTTCTGTTAGTTCAAAACTCATTTGATCTCCTTTAATGAATATGTTGTGCAGAATTGACACCGCTATGTTGTCCGGGGAAGGGAGGGCTGCAAGAAAGAATGGCACACAAAAAAAATATCACTACCACATTATCATATTGCTTGCTTCCATTTCCATGTCCAAAGACACAATGAGAGAGAATTGTTTGGTATCAAATCCTTTCGTTCGATATAACTTCTGAACACGAAAAAAAAAAAGATTAATTGCTTACTCTCAGAGAGCTTGAGTATTTCTTCTTCTGAGACATAGCTCCTTGTAAGAGTGCATCCTGTCTTCTTCTCCCAAGAAGAAATCAAATCCAACTGGGACACAATGTTTCCTTGTGGCCTGTAAACGATGACACGGTTGGCAACCCTTGGATCTGTTGCTGCTTTTATTGTGTAGGTAGCAACATCTTCCTCATAGTTCAACACGGCTAGACAGCAGAATTAATAAATATACTCAGTTATGTTCCATCTCACTTTGAATAACTATACGGCTAGACACCAGCATTTATTTATTTAATTTTAACCATAAGAGAATCAAAACAAATATGTCTGCTGTCTGAAATATTAAAAAAAACAAAATTATGAGCAAACTCAACTCACCTTTGGCTTCACCAGTGCCAAAAACAGTGACTTGGTGGTTTGTTTTTTCACGAGGATGGAGCAAATAATCAACAAAATATGCACCAAATGAGTTTGCAGACACAAAAGTATATGGAATTCCTGCTGCTTCAATTGACCTGATCTTCCTTTTGTTATCAAGTATAGCCTCGAAAGGCGGCAACCCAATTACTCTGTCAACTTCATTTCCAAATTCTGACGGAATAAATCTCTGATTTTACAATTACATCGGTTAGATAGACATGTATGTATACATATATAGCTGTAGAAAGGTCCCCACTATTTAGGGATACCTAGTGGGATCTACTGCAAATTCTACTTGAATTATCAAAATCATCTATGTTTTAAGTCTTCATTCAAAGTGAAGAAAGTTGAGGTTCCACCCCAAAATCAATTGGCAATGGGGGAAGTAGCCCAACTCTTTATAAGCTCTTGTTAGATTTCTCAACTTACCAATGTAGGACTCTTTACCTTCACATTCTCGCACAAAGATCGTGCTTGACAAAGTGGTAGTTGTCGTGATGAATAAATCGAAGAACACGGCATTAAAAAAAATGCCAAAATGACAACCATTTAATTAAATGGTTAAATGATTTTGAATTTCAGTGATTTTGGATGGACCCCATAAGGGTGTTCGTGAAGTTCTTGGTAAAAACCAAGAAGGGAAGATTGACCTTTATATTTCCAGCATCTTTAATGGCTTTGATTAGTTTCAGCTGTTCAAGATGTTGAGGGACAGCCACCGTGGATATTACAACGTCAACTTGCTCGACTGCTTTGACTAGCTTTTCATGATCGTCCAGTTCACCCTGTTACGTCATGAAGTTTTCATATCTTGATGAACTATGAGGAATTTGCAGCATAAATACATACATATGTATATTTGTATAGTCATGCATTAAATATGAACAAAAGTTGACTGCAGTTTGGCTAAGAAATGAAGGAATTTTAATTTACTTGGAAGATGGTGGCTCCCATGGCTTCAAATTCTTTGTGCAGAAGAAGCTTGGAAGAATCGGTTTTGGGTTTGATTGGTCGCACATAGGCATAGGTTGGATGTCCCAAAGAGACGCTTGCCTTCAACATGTATTTGCTCCGATTATGAGTATCTTGCTCTTTTCACAAGCCATCATATCCCAGACGACTACTGTTCTGAGATATTGATGAATACTGATTGTGATGACAAGCTTATTCTCACATCCTTAAATAGGAAAACGAGTGCACATGCTGAACCCAAAGGTATAATATAATTGGTAAGTTAATTACAGTTTGAATCCCAGGAGTTTGGGGTCAATCACAGATTAGTCCCTACTTTTCAAAATTTGGCCAAAATTACCCAAAGGTTAGGAGTCCTTAGAATCTTTGCCCCTCTTTGTACAACATATATCTTTTTCTATATATATTTTTTAATACAAGTGATATTGGAGGTATAGAGAATCAAACCTAAGACTTTAGGTGTAGGGCTAAATGCTTTTTACCACTTGATCTACAAGTAACTTGTAGGTAACAAATATCTTAATTGATATTTACAACTCAAGACTACACTCGTTTTCTCAACTTATCAAGAACGCACTTTTCGAAATTCAGAGAAAATTGCTATATTGACTATTGTCATGCCTTTTCTAAATGTGTATAAATGCACTGATGCTAAATATAGAAACTCGAAATGACTACAAGAAAATAGGCCTTAGTTGACACTTAGAGTTGACCCTTTTTTTCCAAAATCATCAATTATTTTACGAAACTTTGACGCTTTTTTAAAAGCGTCAACTACTTAGCAGTAGGGCTTGTCAATGGGCCGGCCAGGCTAGCTCGGCGCAAATTTAATGGGCTTGGGCCGGGCCGGGCTTTAAAGAGGAGAGAGAAAATAATAGGGAGGGCCGGGCTGGGTTTCTTTAGAAAATTCAAAGCCCAGGAACAACTCATGGGCCGGGCTTGAGAAAGACCATTGGGTTGGGCTGGGCCAAAATGGGCCTACTTCATTCGAAAAGAAGAAGAAGAAGAGGAGAAAGAAACAATGTGCCATTCAAAAAGAGGCACTCAGCTGCATCACAATTAAACCGCAACACGTTTTAAGAAATAATTTTAAAAAATAATAAGTATCAAAAAAATATTTTTAAAAAAAGGATGGTATGAATAAATATGCAAATGCTTGGTGATGGGTTTAAGAAAAGCATGATTATATTCGTCAATATGATTATGTTTGGTGATATGATATGTTGTTCGTCTTATTCTTGATTTATATAATTGTTGTATTAATAATTGACACAAATTAATGTGCTAATAATCCAATTATAAACTACGAATGAGTAAAGAAAAGTAAATGAAATGAAACAAAACAAGAAACCCAAAATAAACACAAACAACAATTTCTATAACCCTTTAACACCACTGTATCACCATGGTAACACCAGTTTATCACGTTTTAGGCAGAGACGAATTATGAACTTCCTCTGTTTTTCAGTTTTGACATATGTCCAGTTTTTTACCTATAACTTTTCAACCGTTTATGCAAATTTTGTGTTCTTCATATGGTTGAATTCAGTATAGAAAAATGAAGAACAAAACCCGGACCAAATGTAAAACATAATATTTCAAAGAAGTAACACACACACACACACACACACAAATGAAAGCGGGGAGGTTTGTGATTCAAGTGATATAATCATAATCCTAAACCCTTATTTATACATAATTATATATGTATGTGGGCCTAATGAGCAGGGCTGGGTCAGGCTTTCTTGGGCTTAACCGAGTGGGACCTATAGGCCGGGCTGGGCTTTAGACACCCAAGCCCAAGCTCAGTCCAACCCAATGTGGGCCGTGCCATCCCAAAGGCCATAACGGGCCAGGCCAGACGGGCCCCCATTGGCCCGTGAGCTAGCAGGCCAAGTTATGAGGCCTACTTAGCAGGTTTACTTTACGTTTTACAAAAAAACGTCAACTATATATCACTTTCCCTAACACTTCATCGAGAAGGTCAACTCTATATCACTTTTCCTTGACATTTTATAAAGAACGTCAACATATCACTTTTCCCTGACATTTTACAAAGAATCAATTAAAATCCTTTTGTACCTAACACTTTATAAAAGATCCTCAGGAAAACAAGTGCAATAGTTCTCAGGTTTTTCATTTCGCTCGAAATTTATCTAAATATTTTTCCCTACATTCAACTCCTCTTCCTCTTGGTCACCACATTTTCCCTTCATTCTTCCAAAACAAAAAATATCAGAGTCCCTAGGGTTTTCCACACTTTCTTCATTTCTTAGATTGGATACAAAAATCCGAAGAGAAAAAAATTGTGAATCACAAATCTTAGTGGGCTCATGCTCTGCTAGTCGGGGCGGCAACAATTCAAGTGTATTTGTTATCTATCCAAAGTTATTAGTTCAGATGAATTTTTTTTTTCCCAACTCTCTTTCATCTTTCATTCTCTACACACTACTACAAAAAGAGAAAAAGACGACCAGAATACAATGATGGTATAAATAAATACTGTCGTTGTGTTTAGAAAGACGATAGTAATAAAAAACCACCGTGGATAAATAACTTAAACACCTAAAAAATCGAGATCAGTTTGGGTATTTCTAAAATATGACGCACCAAACTAAAAAGGCGTCTTCTTATTAAACATGTTTTCTCCAGACATAAACTCTTAACCTCAAAAACAATGACAGCAGGTATGAAGCAACCGACGTAGAAAGTAAAGACAATGTTTTACCAAAACTACCGCCGTGTTAGCTGCTAGTTAAACATGACCAACTATTCTTAACTAGTGTAGTATAATTTTAATGGAATCTATGTTGGTAGATTCGTAATCAGCGTCATATTAAAGTCATATACTACGACGGTAAAAATAAATTTATCGACATATTAGGACCTCATGTACTACGACGGTATTTATAACATTATTGTCATATAGAGTAATAGCGAACCACGGCACTAGTAGCGTAAATAATGATGTCTAAATGTAAAAATATTCACGTTGTATTTTTACTATATCAAGAGGTATTAAGTTAGTACACCATGATGGGTTGTTTGTACCTAACCACGTTGGTGTCTTCACTTATAGCATAGTATAATATTATTTTTCCACTTCGTTAATTGAAATATACCGTTGTCTCTATATCCTTTATACAACTGTCCTTTTCTGATTACCATCATCTGAAATTTGTATTGCTTTTTAAGATTTATTTTCTGGATTTTGGTAGCCTATGAAGGTAGATCAACAAAATGACAAGTATGGAGTAAAAAAGCTGATGGTTTATATAGAAAACTATCGTATGCGATATAATTTTAGGCTTTTTTACTAAATGAAATCGTCAGAGAAATGCAAATGAGATCCCAAGAGATATGAAATCTTACCAGTGGGAGCTATGTTCCTCATCACAATCGAACCACCAACATGAGAAGGACAATATTTTGAAAGTTAATGATGTGTGTGTCATCAATATTTTGGACCTTTAGAGACGTGAGAGAGATACACACATAGTAACTTCCAAATTATTGCCTCCCACCCAAATCCGGACCTTCAGAGAGGTAGAGCCAAGGGCGTATGGGACTTGAGTTAGAGTTGGAACCCTAATAGAAAATCAAAATTGAAGAAAAGCCCCAATTTATCTTTACATCCAGGGGTTTATTCATAAAGAGCGTAGTCAGAACCGTCGTCGTATTGATCTTTGGGACAATATATAAACTTTTTCGTCACCTGACCTAAACTTTTACGTTCTCTCTAAAACTTTCAGTCTTCTCTCAATTTCCCTCTCATTTGCCAAAAGTTGCGCGTCTGATTCTCTTCATCTTCCTCGTCTTCGCCTCCAAAACTCCAAAGTTAATTCCGAAGAAAACTTTCTTTGCAAGCCAAAGTTATTTTCTCATACTTTTTTCCCCCCAATATCATTTGAAGTTTTTTTTTAAAGAACAAGTCCCACTGAGGTTTGAAACCAGACTTAGGTTTGAAAAGGATGAAATCTTTCACTGGTCCCACTCTCAGGTCGTGTGAGGATAACGGGTTTGTCTTGTATTTGACATTTTTATTCACACACTACGACGGTAATTAAATTCGTGCTATTTCAATAGCACGACTGCTCTTGATAACCGATGTGGTGTGAGAATAAATATGATGTTTTAAAGATAAAATCGTCGTCTTATTTGAAATGTACGTGGGAGAGAGAAATCTGGGTGGTTTTTTATATGCATGAACTCATAATAAGACGACGGTTTTATATAATTAGCGTAGTTTTAATTATCTCACCATGGCTTATTTGCACATCCACGTTTCTATAGATTAGCACGACGGTGTTGTTTTTTTTTTTTTCCGATGTCTGAACTTTAATATTATGTCAGTTTGTTTACTTAACCGTCGTTGTTGTTCTTGCAGTTTGTATTTCCCTCTAAACATGGTTTCTAAATCTCAAAGTAAGGAGGCTCAAGTGCCAAAAGGTCAAAGCAAGGACCACATGAGTAAAGCCAAATCTATTCAAAGCAATCCCACAAAGAAGATGATATTTACTTCAACCTCCGAGAAAGACCCAAGCTCTGCGACATTTGATGAGGAGACAAAATCGACTCGCATTATCAACACAATGAGCCGTGTTGTGAAGAGGAAAATCCAGAAGATTAAGCCTGTGGTTGAGTACAATAAAAGTGGCAGACCACATGGCATGGTTTCTATTGAGATGCAGAGTTACATTGGTGTTTTGGCACGCACCAGAGTTCCTCTTGTGGACAAGAAATGGACTCAATTGCCCAAGGACCTGAAGGAGCAGATTTGGGAAGCTGTTCAAATGGCTTATGTTGTTGGGTAAGGGGGTAAGAAGATGGTGCTATGCATTCTGAGCAGTCACAGAGAAGGGAGAAATGCGAGTACAACCATAGGTTGTCTTGAAAAGGGTATGTTGGTTTGTAGGATCCATTGGAAGAAACCATGCCTGATGAAGAAATCGATCGATCTCTGCTATGGAAGAAGGCAAGAGAAGATAAACAGGGAAACATCCCTGATCTAAAGGTTTCAGAGAAGGGAAAATTAATCGTAAGTCTCACTGACTCTGTTCTAAACTTGTAAAACGGAGGTTTTATTTTTCATTTAGACGTCGATCTTTTTAGCAACCGTTGTTAGACATGAAACCCCACTACGGTTTTTATTTACCGCTATTTTAAAAATGATTTAACGTCAGTATTTTTATGAAATCGATGTATGTATTGAATTATCACGACGGTTTATATTTCTGAGTTAGGCATTTAAATTAAAGTTTAAACTTTCTTCATATTCATTTAGACGTCGTACGTTTTAGTAACCGACGTTAGACATGAAATACCACGACGATTTTTATTTCCGCCGTTTACAAATTGATATGACGTCGGTGTTTTTGGTAAACCTACGTCTGTATTGAATTACAATGACGGTTTTGTATTTCTCTGTTAGACGTTTTAAATTAAATTTTAAACTTTCTTCATATTCACACGCACACACACTATCTCTTTGTCTCTCCCCTCTCTCTCTCTCTCTCTCTCTCTCTCTCTCTCTCTCTCTCTCTCTGCAATTGGTTTGTACACTATTTCTGCATCTATGAATATTTTGGTTAAGGTTTTTTTTCTTTCTCTGGATGTCAAATATACGATGGTTTTTTCATGGACCGACGTTAGAATTCATGCAAAATGACGGTAGTTTCTGACTGACGTATGTGTTAAAGGATTTACTACGTCAGTTTTTTAAATAACCCGTTGTCTTAACTTCTTTACCACGTCGGTTAATATATTTTGTAGTTGTTTATTTAATCTGGTTTACTATCTGTTCACTCACTAACATTCTAAGGTTTAAAATGATGTTTCAATCACATAAGACATCTAAGAGTTTGACTTGGCATGCTGCTAGAAAAGTAGTTGATGGTCATATGTCTCATCCAGCGGATTCCCTATCTTGGAAACTTGTTGATGATAAATGGCCCGAGTTTGGTAAAGAGCTGAGAAACTTGAGATCTCTCTCATCTGATGGATTCAATCCCCACAATTCTTTAAGTAGCAGATATAGTTGTTAGCTAGTTATCTTAGTTATATATAATCTCCCACCATGGCTATGCATGAAACGGAAGTTCATGATGTTGACCTTATTGATTTCCGGTCCTAAACAGATATAGATGTCTACTTAGAGCCTTTGATTGATAATTTAAAATTTCTGTGGGATGGGATTAGAGGAGTGTATGATAAACACATAGGAGAATACTTTACATTCAGAGGTGTACTACTGTGAACAATTAATGATTTTCCTACTAATGGGAACTTATCTGGTTGTATCGTTAAAGGATATAAAGCTTGTCCAATATGCGGCGATGATACACCTAGTCACAGGTTGAAAATGGCCACAAAATTTGTTACATTGGGCATAGAAAATGGTTACCGATCAATCATCCATATCGGAGGCAGCGTGCAGCTTTTAATGGAAAACCTGAATATGCCACGCTTCCCGAGCCATTAACCAGAGAAGAAGTGCTGCATATGGTTGAAGATATTAATTATGTATGGGGCTCGAAAAATGAGGGAAGTGTTGGTGAGAATGATGGTGACAGAGTTTGTTGAAAAAAGAAATTAAAGTTCTTTGATCTCGAGTATTGGAAATACCTTCCTATGAGGCATGTTCTAGATGTTATGCATATTGAGAAGAATGTTTACGATAGTATCATTGGTACATTGTTGGAGATCCCTGGAAGAAATAAATATGGGATTACTGCTCGGTTAGATTTATTGAACATGGAGGTCAAAGCTGATTTGCAACCAGAGTATGGGGAAAGACGTACTTGCTTGACTCCAGGGCCTTGGAATTTGTCAAGAACAGAGAAGAGAGCGGTTTGCAATTCTTTCTATGGTATGAAGGTCCCTGAAGGTTATTGTTCAAATATAAAAAAATCTTGTATCTTTAAAAGATTCAAGACTTCTTGGACTTAAATCTCATAATTGTCATACCTTGATGCAACAATTGCTCCCTGCGGCAATTCGTTTTGTTTTGGAGAAGCCTGCAAAGTATGCAATAACTCGATTGTGCTTCTTCTTCAATGCTATATGTGATAAGACAGTAGATGTTTCCAAGCTAGATAAGTTGGAAGAAGATGTTTGCTTGAGAAGTACTTTCCCTCTTCATTCTTTGACATCATGGTTCATCTAGTAGTACATCTTGTTAGAGAAGTTCGTTTATGTGGGCCAATATATTTTAGATGGATGTATCCGTTTGAAAGATATATGAAAGTACTAAAGAGGTATGTTCAGAACCGTACTCGTCCCGAAGGTTGCATTGTTGAGCGATATATAGCTGAAGAAGCTGTAGAGTTTTGCACCGAGCAATTCTCTGATGTTAGTATAGTTGGAGTGCCTTCAAAACAGAAGATGAGAGTTTCGAAGCCATTATTAGGTTGCACAGTAAGCTTAGTTGATCGGGACTTGTTGAACCAGGAACATCTATATGTCTTGGAGAATACGGAGGAAGTCCTACCTTATATCGAGTACGTATGAGTTTTATTTTTCACATGGAGCCATTTCAAATATTATTATTCCTTATGTTTATCTTATATACAAGGGACCGTAATGCTTGATTTTTTCGTGTAAATGTAGGGAACATATGATCCACATCAAGACCACTTATCCAAAATTTAGAAAGAGAACAAACTGGCTGCAAGATAAGCACAATAACACTTTCATTCAATGGCTACACTTTAAGGTATATATGTTATTGAATGACATATTCAACTTTTAATTTTCTTCCTTTCTATATGTTAGATTGAATTAAGATATATACGATTAATTTGTAGGTTCAAAATGAACTTAATGGGGAAGAGCATAATGGTGTATCAGAAAATTTGAGGTGGCTAGCAGCTAGTCCAAGCATGGCAGTGCCATCATATAGGAGCTATCTTATTAATGGTGTTAAATTTAACACCAAGGCATAAGATAATGTGCGAACTGTCCAAAATAGTGGAGTTTATTTACTTACACATACTATGCAAGTTGCTAGTGCTAAGGATGAAAACCCTATTGTCTCCAATATGGGGTTTTATGGTGTTATTCAAGAAATTTGAGACCTTGACTACCAAAAGTTTAGAATCCCAGTTTTGAGGTGTGATTGGATAGATAACACTTCGGGCCTTGTAGTCGATGAACTTGGATTTACCCTTGTAGATTTGAGTAAAATTGGACATAGGAATGAAAAATTTGTTTTGGCTTCTCGAGTCAAACAAGTATTTTATGTTGACAACCCAATGCATCGTTGTTGTTGGTAGTGTTATCAATGCCTAATAGAGAATATAATGATGTTATTGGTGATGATGTGCTAGGTGATATTTAAATTGAGTGAAAGCCATTTACTAGAGGGATACTAAATGTTGACACATTTGATGACCTAGTGGGTGAGTTTGGGAGTGAAAATATTAGAGATGGGTGTGAAGATATATGGATTGATTGATTGTTGTAATGTATGACATTAGTTATTCAGTTAATTGTATGACATTAATTAATAACTATGTGCATCATTTTAATTTTGATCACATTTTCATTATGCAGGCTTTGGGCGTAAAAAAAAAAAAAACTGGATTAAAGGTGTAAAGTACAACGGTCTAGTAAAAAAAAAAGGGAAAAACAGACGTCCAAAATAAAACCAATGTCAGGTTTTCAAAAACGTCATGGAAAGAAAATGCAAAAGATCGTAAAGAAATAAAAACCGCCATCTGAAATTGAAAACACGTCGGGTTGTTGGGTAGTATAAACATTAGATACCGGCTACAAAACAAAGATCGTCGTATATTCCAGAATAACACGACGGTGGATTACTCCAACCGACGATTTTGTTAAACACTACTTCCACGCTTAAAACCTACTGTCGTCTAAAAGGGGAAATAAAGGCAGCTCAATTGCATTAACTGTCGTGACACATGTTCTGCATGTCGGCTAGTCTAAAACAACTGACGTCTCAGATCATACACACATCAAGGAGGGTAAAACAAGCGACTTTTAAAAGGAAACCCACGTCATCATGTATTAATAACCGACGAGGTGAGAAATTACAATGTCACGCAATTGGATCCACGTGATGTAGTGAAAAAATTAACCACGTCCTGTATTTTTAGACCACCCAACATTGAATACATAATCCACGTCGGTTCTTTTTCTATTAACACCTTCAATATTTTTTGTAACGTCAGTCTTTGACAATAGCAGTCGTGGGTACGATTTGTTACGGCGGTATTAAGTAATATTATGTCATTTTATACTTGTTAGACGTCGGTTCTGTAGCAAGAGCGATGTCTAACTCTATCAAATGAGCTTCTTTGTATAATTTAAACGACGATTCTCACAAGAAACAAACGTAGAATATGGTTAAAACATCGTTGTTCAACTACTCTGCGACGTGGATAATCACATAAGCGACGGTTTTGCCAAATGCGGGACGTGGTTAATTTATTTTATGGTGGTTACTGAGTGACTACTGACATGTAATATGCTTTAAACATCTGTTGGTTTGTACGACGGTTTTCACTTAGACCGTCGTTGTTTTCTGGTCGTCTTTTTCACTTTTTGTAGTAGTGCCACTACGGTTTTTAGGTTATCCAAGTTTGTTTTCCTTTAATTAGGATGTGGATAATTATCTGTACGTCGGTTCTTGTTTTGATATTGATATGTAAGACTCTTTAGACGCCTCAGTTTCAATAAAATCGTCGTCTAATGTTGTCAAAGATTTCATTTTAGGCTATATATATAGTAATTACACGTCGGTTCGTAATAGTTTTGGACGTTGAATGTATTAACGACGTCGGTTAATAGCCGTCGTTGTTTTATGTAAAAAAGATGACGTCCGATTTCACGATGGTTTGAAAATCTTCTAGACGACGGTGGTTTCCCGTCGTCTATTTCGATTTTTGTAGTAGTGTTTAGTTTTAGGACTCATAGCAACTAGCTCTTGGCTGTGATTCTTTTATCTTTATTAAATTTATTGTGACAAGCATTTGAATTGAAGTATGAAGAATTTTTTAGTTTTTTTTTTTTGGTCGAAAACATTTTTTAGCTAGTATGAAGGTTTTTCTTAAATTTATCGTGACAAGCATGGACGGACCCGGAATTTTAAAACGGAGTGGGCTAAATTTAGGTATTAAGTGGATAGAAAACTCAACAATACCATGTGATTTCATAGATAACCAAAAAAGAAAAGAAAAAAAAAAGCGAGAACAATAAAATCAATTACAAATCCTATTTGATAATTCATATATAACTCATAAACTGAAACCGATGCCCCAATTGCAAATCCTAATTGATAATTCATAAGTGTCAATTGCAAATCCTAATTGATACTTCATAAACTCCAAAAAAATCCTCAATTAAAGCATCAAGAAATTGAGAGAAGCTTACATGACGAATATAGGAACTTGGTTAACTTGAATTAAGTCTTGAAGGTGAGTGCAACAGTAACAAGAGCGTTATTTTATTTTTTTTCCTCTACATGCAAGGGTAGGGTAGTGCTTCTTTTTTTTCTTTTCTTTTCTATGTGTTGTGTGTGAGTTATTTCTTTTTTCTTTTTTTTTTTCTTTCGCTGTGCTGTGTGTGAGTTCTTCCCCACTCTTTTTATTGACTAGGGAGGAGAACTAGATGAGGTTAGGTTATTTAAATTTGGGTGAGCTAGGATTTTATTTTTTTGGCTGGATAAAAGAAGCCACATATAGCTAGGTTTGCCAAACTAAAGGTCCATCCTGGGCTATAGCCCAGATTTGCCAAACTAAAGGTCCGTCAAGCATTTAAGGTAATTTAAAAGCTATTAGTATCCATTAAATCTGGTTCCCCCTAATAATACAAATCCAAATGTTAGGTTGAAATAATTGAGTATCTACCATTCGGATCTGCCCTAGCTGCCCCACTTGATAATAGCGAATCTCAGATTTATCATCTATTATCTATATAACTTACACGGAATGAGCTACTGCTTTCATCTCATTTTGCAACCTTCAAAAGACCCTTAGCCTTTTTGTTTCCAGTTTGGAACCCATCCAATCCAACCAACCCCATATACGGCCAGCGATGTCTGTGAGTAAGATTGAAGACAAGAGTCCGGCGGCAATACTAGCCATTGGTACGGCAAACCCAGCCAATTGTTACTACCAACAAGATTATCCTAATTTTCTATTCCGAATCACCAATAACGACCACATGACAGATTTGAAAGACAGGTTCAAGCGCATATGTAAGTGGTACTCTTTGTACAACACGTATATACATGCATAAAATTAATGTATTAATTCATACTAATTAATAAAATTATATAATGCACTAAGTGATTTATGATTTACTAATCGGCGGGGCATTCAGATTTGGGACCTCTTCCAAATATCATGCAATAAGTTAACCCATTTGAAAATGACAAAGTTGGGAGAAATATATTTAGTTATCCTATACAATCACATGGTGTGGCTAATCCATGTGTTATAATATGAGTTGATAAGAGAGTTAATATTTCATGAACACATGATACATTATTATTATTATGAGTATTTCTATTTAAACTCCACATTTTTCTTTGTTTATTCCAATACTTAAATCATTAAGTTATTAAGTTTTATTATTGTATAAAAAGACAAAAAAGGTCATCCAACTTAATATTTAACCCTAGTATATCTACACACACACACATCACCACTCTTCATATTAAGTTTTAGAAAAACACAAACTCCTCTACATCCTATTGCCAAATTACTCTTCTTTTTCAATTCAAGAAACGTACTACATTCTTATTTTCTCTTCACAAACCCAAAGTACCGTATGCAAATATAGTGGCTTATGGGTCATCAATTGAGGTATGTAATGTGAGATTATTTCTTGGGTCGTCAATTAAGCTCATAAATTTTATTTCTCTTTGATATCAATACATCGTTTCTCTTCAAAATATATATATATATATATATTTGAAGAACATATTGCATATAACATCATTGAGTAATATTATAGGGTAATGATTTCCCCACTCCAATTTTATCCACTTACACTCCTTTTTTAGTTATAAAATGGAGTGTAAGTGGATAAAATTGGAGTGGGGAAATCACCACTCATATTATATTGTTTGATCATAATATATTTTTATAAATACTAATATATATATATATACATGTTATAACATGAGTGAAATAACACCGTGGAAAGGCAATAACAAAATACCTCAAGTGGCATTAGGGAACAGATTTTTCTTCTTTCATTTTTGAAAAATGGGGGCGACTTGAGTAGGATAATAAATTTGACGAATGGAGTCAAGTTAGTAAAATTAAGTGGGAGGATAACTGTGGATACTTTTATGAAATTGGTAATTAACAGGTGAAAAATCAAAGATAAAGAAGCGTTATCTACACATCACGGAAGACATCCTAAAGGCAAACCCAAACATATGTCGCTACAAGGCACCCTCACTGGATCCATGTCAGGACATGTTGATTCCAGAGGTACCCAAGCTTGGCAAGGAAGCGGCATTGAAGGCCATCGAAGAGTGGGGCCAGCCCATTTCAAACATCACACATCTCATCTTCTGCACATCTTCCTGCGTCGACATGCCTGGCGCCGACTTTCAACTCGTCAAGCTCCTCGGCCTTGACCCCTCTGTCAACAGATTCATGATCTACCTACAAGGCTGCTTCGCTGGTGGTACTGCCCTACGTCTTGCCAAGGACGTCGCAGAAAACAACCCTGGCGCACGCGTTCTGGTGGTGTGCTGTGAGATCACAGCTATGTATTTTCAAGCACCCACTGAGAGCCATGTGGATGTTTTGGTAGGACAGGCTTTGTTTGCAGATGGTGCGTCGGCTTTAATTGTTGGTGCTAATCCTGACCCCAAAATTAACGAACGCCCGGTGTATGAGATTATGTCAACGAGAGAGACTATTGTCCCATACTCGGAGCATGGCGTGGTGGTACACGTGCGTGAAATGGGTTGCGAGTATTATCTTTCACCAGATGTGCCAAAGTTGGTTGGTGCAAACATTGAGGAGCTTTTGGTAAAAGGGTTTAGCGAAATTGATGGGACAAATAATGATTGGAACTCGTTGTTCTATTGCATCCACCCTGGTGGACCGGCCATTTTAGACAAGGTTGAAGAAAAACTGGGTCTGAATGAGGAGAAGCTGAGAGCAACCAGGCATGTATTGAGGGAGTATGGGAACATGGGAGCTCCATCTGTTTTGTTTATTCTCGATGAGATGAGGAAGAAGTCAATGGAGGAAGGAAAAGCCACGACTGGTGAAGGGCTGGAATGGGGTGTTCTAATTGGGATCGGGCCAGGGCTAACCGTGGAGACTGTTGTACTGCGTAGTGTCCGCATTGCTGCCTGCTAATTAAGTCCTTAATTACTAATCATGGATTAAGGGTCAGTTTGGTATTGCTGTATTGTGAAAATAATCGCTCTCAGATTTGCTGTGAGAGAAAGCAGTTTGTCGTTTGTTAAACTTTTTTGTTATAAGTGTTGTGTGTACAATAATCAGTTTCTGAGTGTTTGGTAAATTTTTGTGTGAAAGTGTTGTGAGCTGTGTATAATGAATAAAAAGGGCATTATGTTGAAATGACTTTTTTGTTCAAGTGTTTGGTAAAAAGAAAAACACTTTCACTTTATCTTATATATTTTTTTGTATTAAATATGTTTCCATCACACTCTAAAAATTATTTTAATTATAAAATAAATAAAATATTCCATTAAAAATAAATATATTGTCAATAATATGGTCATAACAAAAATTAAGCTAGTCATAAACAAGCAATCATATCTTTAGTCTCCTGCAGTTTTAGTCAGTTCTCCCGATGACAAAGCCGGGAGTTAAATGACCAGGCTGGACAAAATGGATGAATTATTGTTATGTTTGTTGTATCATATGGTTTTGTACAAGGAGTCTGTTGCATACAAGAATTGTATACTACATAGCCTGTTGTAAAGTCATGCTTATGGTTTAAGGTGAGAGTTAAAGTTAAATGTTTACAAAACTGTATTGAAATGCAGGTGTTCATTTATTTTCTTTCTAACTTTTAATTAATTTTACTTTTATTATTAATAATAGAGCAATTACACATTAAAATTGTAGGGGTTTTTTTATTGCAGCAGCCTGACGAATGGGTTTGGGCTGCCGAAAAGAGAAATAGGTGAAATTAACCCATGTGCCTGAGTTCAAAGATTAGACCCCAAGAATCACTGCTACAAAAAAGCAAAAAGACGACAGTAAATCACCGTCGTGTATTCGATTTTTCAATGGTCGTGGAATCCACCGTCATCTTTTCCCTCATATACCACGACGCTAAATCACCGTCGTTGTTAAAATATACAACGTCATCAACAAATACAAAACGACGTCTTTGTACTGCAAAAAGATCTAAAAAAGCAGTCGAGGATGAGAATAGACGACCAACTCTCAAAAAAAACCGTCGTTAAAAAGGAAAAATATGACACATATTAAGAGAACAAGGTCGCAAGATAGACATACAACGACGGAAATAAAAAAACGACGCCGTTAAATATCATTTTCACGACAATAAAAAATTTGACGTCTTTAAATACATTAGAAGACGACGTTATTGATACCTACTACGTCGCATAATGGGTGTATTGAAGAGAGAGAGAGAGAGAGAGATGAGGGTATAATGGGTGTATTGAGTAGTTTCTCACAGCTTGATGAAAACTCTGTCAAGCTGTGGAACGATTTACTAGAAGAGAAAATGGGAGGAGATGGAGGAATAGGGCACGAAATTGCAGAGGTTTCAGATATGAGAAATGAAGCTTGCTCTCTGAATGTGGTTTGAGTGAATTTCCAGTTGCTTGACACAGCTTAGTTGCACTCTGGATGATGGATTTTGCTGGGTAGAAGAAGCCTCCTTTTATAGGCATTGGAAGCTCCTTCTTCTCAAGAAACCCTAATGGTTTCTATCCAATTTGGCCAAGTCTTTCCTCTTCTTTCTCTTCTCTTCCTTTGACTCATCCTATTTTGTAAAATTCTCTCTGCCGAATCGCACTAAAAATAAGGTTTTGGGAGCTCTAGGCTTATCAGTAGTGATTTCTTATTTTTGCCTGTCATCTCTCCTCCTTTCCTCCCCTATTTCATGGCAAGATCTGGTAAATGAAGGAGATAGGTAACTTTGATTGGTCTGAAGGCTGCCTTTTCTCCTGCGCGCACCAATATCCTCTGGTTTTTTTAGCGATCTGCCTTGAGGTTTGTTTTTGCCCATGTGTTGGAATCTCCCAGCACCCTGAGTGTACAAACATCTCCTGGTTTTCTATCGTGGTTTCATTTCAAACCATGTGCTGGAGATTTTTTAGATATTTTCTAAGCCACTTGGGCTATTTGGGCCTTCCTAAGGTGATGGGTTAGTGTATTAGGGGAATGGGCCAACCTCCTAAGTGATGGACCATTTTTATTGAGATGATGAGCTAATTTTTCCTAAAGTATTGGGCTATTTCTCTCTTTTATGCTTACCTATATATTTGGGCTCAAGAAATGGGCTTGAGTTTTAGGGCTCCCAAGCGGCCCAAAACTTCCATTTCTCGGCTCATCAATGAGCCTCATGAAAGCTCGTTACCATCCATACCACAACCCACTCAAGCAAGCCCGGGACATTTGCGTGGCTTGGGCCCACTTAAGCTTGTAGCGTGGCTAGGTGTAATAATAATGATTTTTCGCTTGGCATTGCATGTCACTTGGCGTGCTTGAATTTCGTATCCATTAAAAAGGGATATGATGCTTGACGTGATAATTAGCATGAGTTTGCAGAGTCAATACCTTTTATAGGCTTATTTCGATTCTTAGCATGACGGATTGAATATTTATTTGGCACGGCACATGGTCGTGGCTTGTGCAAGCATGTATGGCGAACTTTCACATGCCCAAATCAGGTTTCTTCTTGATAAAGTATCGCATTGGGCAGAGAATCTATTTGGGCCCAACCCTGAATTTTTTGGGCCTCAACAAAAATCATGTTCTCTATTTTTTAGTTAAAATTTAGCTAAAAACATATAAAAGATATTTTAGGAGCTCTCTATAAAATTTTAACTCCAATCATACTCTCTAGTTTAGGAAGTCCTAAATGCTATAACTCTTTTTTAATTGGTCCATCTTTATAAAAAAAAATAATATAAAAAAAAGTTAGCATTAATTAAAGGTTTAAAATACTCATAAAATAAAGCAGCATTAAATTATAGGGAGCCACTAGGAATTTTTTTCTCTCTTCAGATTTAGAAGCTCCTAGAAGTCTCCCTATTTTAGGAGGTAGACAGGGAGCATGGTCGGAGTTGTATTTTTCCTATTTCTCCCTAAAATTTGTCTAAGGAGATGGTTTAGGAAGCCCATTGTGGATGCTCTAAACAATGCCTTTGCAGTATCGATCCTATTAAATCCTGTCATTTATCTTTACTGGTATGGCTGGAACAATATTTTGAATGGTCTAACAAGCAGAATTATAAAGCTTACTCGTTTGCTTGCGTAAGGACATATAAACCTTCAAACTTTAGGGGGCATGTCAACGCCCTCAAAAATAGTCTGCATTGACATTCAAGGTATCATGATGCTTAATTCTTAGCAAAGCAGCCATTGTATGGTATAATGATGCATGCTAGAAACAGAGCAGGTAAAACATTCGTGGAGTAGTAAAGAACTTTTCACACATAAGTTCATAGAGTTTACTTTTGGTCCTTGGAGACCATCAGATATTATAACAAATTCTGTACTTCTATGAAATGTTTACAAAGTAGCTGCACGGTCGTCTTAATTGATGGAAAATCAGATTTGTTTTGTTATACCTATTGATCAGGCTTTACCTTGATCTACCTTCCATCCATCTCTTTTGATGAGGGAGTCAGCAAACAGAAGTCATATATAACGTAACAACCACTCTAGGCTCTGTTAAAGTAAGCACATCATCAGCACCTATCAACTATCTTAAAATGACAATATATTCAAAAGATTAAGAAAAACAGAAAAGAAATGATATCCAATTAGTTCATGTAATGAAGATGTCATAAACCTCTTGTTTACACCATAATCAACCGAGTGAATTGTGATATTCTAATCAAGTGAGGACTCGAGAGGTTTGCATGTTCAGAAATATACTCAGACTTATCGGATTATCCTTGTATAAAAGCTATCCTAATTGAAGTACAAGAGATAATGGAATTCCTAATTCTATATGGATTGAAACAACCTAATTCTAATGCAACTAGAACACTTGATAGCCCCTTAATGGGCAAGGCTTTCGAGTGATGCATATATATAGAGGTCCCTTCTCTAGCAACAACACACGCTGAACACAGCTCTCACCACATCTAGAGAAATAGCATTATAGTGTTGCATAGAGAAGAAGATCCTCTATAGCCAAAATGTCTGACCAAGGTTCGTGTTAAGTTATAAAAGTCTAGTTCAGATTACCATGTGGTATTAGAGCTCTAGGCTTTTGTTTCTTAATCTAATCCATGTCTTCGACAAAATCTATTGAAAATTTCAAAAATGCTTCCACCCCTAACTCATATGCCTTCAATCTTCTATCCGCGTGCATCCATGACTTATCCATCTCCGACAATATACCCTATTATTTATAATAAAGTGAAAAGATGACAAACAATGACCATCACTATACCAGATTATAATTACTTTGATAGAAAGTAATTTAACATAAATACGACGGCTTTTTTTAAAACATCCGACGTTTTATATTCATACAGACGACGGTTTTTGAAAAAAATGGACGTTTTAAGCTAGTAAACAGTGATTCTAAAAATAGCAATACAATTACATACGACGGTAGTTAAATAAACACTGCCTTGTAAATGAAATAAAGACAGTCGTCAAACTCTTAAAGAAAAGGAGGCTAAATCTTCTTTTATTCAGACCATTTCTACGAACCCAACATATGTTAACAACCCATAACATTGAATTTTTATGAAAAGCATGCAAATATTAAAGCCATTCCCTATTCATAACAACAGAGATTAATGAAAAACATACCTACAAAAACATTAAAAGATCGCAAAACATATATCTAAAACCTAACAATGCAGTCTATGATTTCAGAATAATCTTCTAAACCCTAAAAACCCTATATGTTTGTACTTTAGAACCCAGAACTGAATATCAATCAATGAATTAAGAAGCATGATATTAGGATTTGTACTTACAGGCAGGCAGAGCTCACAGATTATGGCCTCCTTGGATTTGATGTAGGCTAGAAAGCGCAATTTAGAATTAGAGTTGAAGTGAGAGAGTGAAATGTTAGCGTTTAAGTGAGAGAGCAAAGACTTAGAGCGAAATCTAAAAATTTTAGGACGCAACCAAATTTTTAGAAAGCACGCTTCTTCAAACATCGACGGAAATAATACAAAACTGTCGTTAAAAACACATCGGTTAATATAATAAATACGACGTGGTAAAGCAGTAAGACGGTGGTAAAACATAAAATCAACGTCGAAAGAACTAAATAATATTCCTGGGATTTGGTTTTGCTGGGATTCGAATGCGTGTGCGCAAGGGACAGAAAAAAAAAATGCAACACTGGCGTCATATACTAAACCCTAAACCCTAAACCTTAAGCATTAAATTATAAATTTGTAAAAAAAAATTGTAAAAAAGGTTTAGGGTGGCCCTAAACCCTAAATACCTAAACCCGTAAACCCTAAACCCTAAATAATAATATATTTTTAAAAAAAATTGTACAAAAATACAAATCTTTGAGAAAAATAAACTAAAAATTGTTACGGACTCCTTACGACAATGCCGTCTAAATTAGATTGCTAAAACCAGTATTTTAAAAAAAAGAAAAAAAGATTATCCCCACCAATGAATGACACAAGCCATATGATTGTTTGAAGAAACTATAAGGGATGTTGTGATTTATTTGTTTATGTGGACATTTTTCATTTTTATAACTCAAATTAAATTTTTGAAAGCTTTAGGACAAAGAAAATATTTGAATGACTGCATAGGAGTTGTGGTGTATTTTTTGGAAATTTTACAAATTTATTATGAATATTATGAATTAAGGTCAATAAAAAATTGTAATAAACACAACAAACCACATCGGTTTTAAACCCACAAATGACGTTGTATGCAGTTTAAACTTCATTATTTATATAGATACTGACGTTGTAAAGCATTTACGACGTCACACCTTTGACGTTGTTTTGATACTCCTACGTCGTTTATGGTATCAACCGACGTGGTAAGGAGAATAGGCGTCACATAACCTGTTCTTATAAATAAACCCGACGTTGTAGTAAAGTTCAAAAGTCAGAAAATAAGTCAAAACTGCCACGAAAGATTTTTTAAGACGTCAGGAATATAGACGTCGCTTAAATCAAATAACGTCATTGTAAGTATTTCAAAATTCATTTGAAATATAATAAAGTTGACCAGACGACGGTTTTAAAAAAGGAAGGTCGTCGAAATTGCATAAGACGTAGTCTGTTATGAAGTTATCAACGTGGTATTTGCTTACATGTCTCTTTGTTTTTTGTGTTAGCAACGTTGTTTATTGTCTTTTAAAATATACCGTCATGTTACGGAAGTTTACATGTCATTTTATGAATTTACCGTCATTGGTTTATTTTCAAGTTTCATAAGACGACTGTTGTTGAAACAATCATGTCGTTGAATGGGCATTCAGACGACGGTTTCAGGAATTACTTTAGTTTTAAAAACTGAAAACCAATTTTTATTGACAGCCAAAAAGAACATATACATTATACCCTAAACCCTATACAAAAAATTGTCTATTCTAAAAAAAAATATGTACATTTTTCATAACTGTTTGTAAAAATCCTCTACTCCATATGAAGGCAAACAAAATCTGCCCATTCTTTCCTCACTTCTTGTTTTGGGGTGGTCAAAATTCACCCAATTTGCCAAGGAAGAATTCCTAGTGGGCGAAGAATTCCTAGCGGGCGAAGAATTCAAGGGGCCTCAAAAGGAAAGATTTTTAAAAAGAGTTGATATTTGGCCAGCCCATGGGCTGACGAATGCCCTATATAAACCTCACCAAACGAAGATAGAAGACACACAACATCAGACAGAAAAACCTATTTTTCATCTCGCACTTTTCTTTTTCTAGACTTAGGATTTTACTTTTCATGCACCTAGTGTAGTGAGTTCTTCCTTTTCTTAGTATAAGTTTAAATTCTCGTTCAATTTATATTTTCTTGTCATTTAAATTCAAGTTTATTTCAATTGCTTTACTTTTCATTGTTGTTGCACTTCAATTAAGTTTATTTCTGAGTTCATTTTACTTTATCGTTCTTATCGCGTTCATTTCGTTCTTGCTTTATTTATCGCTTTGATTTATTTTGTCGCACTTTAATTCTCGTCTTTACGTTATTTATCTTTCGCACTTTACTTTACGCATTTGTCTTTAAATTATATTTAAGTTTAAGCACCTTTACTTTACGCACTTGTTGTTCGTTTCATTACGTTTCACCTTCAATCTTCATCTCCACACACTCCACATCATTTGGTCGCTCACATAAAGCTATGACCCTGAGGTAGTGAAAGAACCTAGGCCGTGAGGAGGTTCCTTGCTCGGCCGAACAATCGTTTGATTAAAGTCCGATCTCGGACGCAACATATCCATCTACTCACATTCCATTCAAGCCCAAATTCTGAGTTTGGTGGTGGCACGCCCCGCACTCAAAAGAAGAAGGACCAAAAGTTCCTTCCGTCGGCTGCCCCAACCGAAAAGAGGGAAACACTTCTTCAATGGCTTCTTGGGCGTATGGTGCTTGATCTTTGCCCTTTTCAAACTGCAATCCATAAAAAATGATTATTTAGAATTCATCAATGGTTTTGTAGGATCTGTGACAGAGTAAATAGAATTACCATCGTGGTATATCGATTCAAATGATGGTAATTTTATTTTCCGTCATACACTTGCAAAAACCACAGAAATTAAAATCCTAAAGTTTTCCATTTACCTTCTTCTCAAACTCCAAAGAAGGATCTGTGATGATGTCTCTCATAAAGCGCATGACATAATAGCCATACTCTACACCGCTGGGTTGCTTTGGTGTGCCTTGTAGAGTTTTCCAAATAGGTGCTTTACGGCCTTGTCTGCCTGTGTGTGAATTATACATCTTGATAGCACTGTTTCATGACAACAAAATGTTATTGAAAAAAGAAAAAAAACTACAAACACACATTACACTTTAGTAGATCAACTTACGTGTTCACTATGTTTTTGCCCTCGTCATCAACCACTCGATTATCGGGTAGTGGATCTAGAAAATACAGTCTCCCTCTTTGGTCTCACAATGACCAAGACCCAATGACGGCTACACAAAATAAACATAGGGGTTAAATAGTTTTATATACACTGCATCATACGAAGAATATCGTGTTGACTAACGTACCCTGGATTGTAAGGCATAAAGAAAATATGTTCCCCATCTGTCTTTTGAAGTCTATTGGCTAACAAACGTGATCTTTGAGTTTATGATCTAGAGTTAGCCCTAACTTGAGCGGGGTCACCAAAGCCAACCATGTTCACCATATTTGCTGTTTTCAAAACATCAAATAGGCATAACATATATGAAATGATGTCATGAGTTTTTTAATTTTTTTTAAAAGAAAGGAGAGTGTGAAATGACAATGAATTGATAAGGACAAACCTCATGTATACAGCAACCACAGTAGCCCCAATTTCATCCATGGCTGCAAACTGTGTAATATCTTCAATCAAGACGAAGGTTTGACGCTCAAAACCAAACACCTCCTTCTCAATTGTAAATATCATAGCCTTCTCATGTCATTTTTAATGTCGTCTCCATATAATGACAAAAGGAGTGTAAAGAAGATGGCAAGACAAGGTTTGAGTAATCTGGTACTTGTTGTTCCTTCTCAGAAACGTCCAAGAACTTGTCTTTCTGCTTGAAGAAATAAGGAAATATATATAATACATAATTGAAAAAACTAGAGTAAACTACACAAAATTAAACATCGTGGTAATTCAATTGAAAAAACTAGAGTAAACTGCACAAAATTAAACATCGTGGTAATTCAAATAAAACGACGGGGAAGACACAAAAACGACGTGTCAATTGAATAACCACGACGGTAAGTAAAAACCGTCGTCGTATGTATCAATTGCGTGGGTAGAAAACAAAGCCCTAGAACATGAAATACAGATATATATATATATATATATATATATATAGAGAGAGAGAGAGAGAGAGAGAGAGAGAGAGAGAGATATATATATATAGAGAGAGAGAGAGAGAGAGAGAGATAGAGAGAGGAACACAGTGAGTGAAGAAAGATTGAAAAATAATTAAATTATGACACTATCTGAATCCACAATACCGTCGTGGTACTAGAATTCCAACGACGGGTTATTTAAAAAATAGACGTAATATGAAGTTAAAACGACGGTAAGTAAAAACATTCGTCTTATGATTTTATTACGTCAGTATAAAACAGAGCCCTCCAAAATTAACAAATGCAATTATCAACATAAAAGCATGCGTTAGCAGAAATGCAGATAACATCAATTGCAGATAAAGAGAGAGAGAGAGAGAGAAAGAGAGAGCGGGATAGAGTGAGTGAAGAAAGATTGAAAAAAATAAGAATAAAGAATTGGCAAACTCTAAATCCCCAATACCGTCGTGGTATTTAAATGACGACGACATCATATTAAAAAAAATAGACGTGGTATGGTATTTAATACGTCGTTAACCAAAAAACGACGTCTTATGTCATATCTAACGACGATATTGAACCCAGCGACGCATATGTAATTCCAAATAAGAAAGAATTTCAAATTTCAGAGAATTTACCATTTCATCTTGCTATTCTGTATCCTTGGATTTCAGTTTTACGAAATAAAGAAAGATAGATAAGACAGCTTGTACAAGAATGAAAAGTTGCACAAACATACCGTCGTGGTAAGGAATACACACGACAGTTAATAAAAGAAAACGACGTCTAATTTAAATTGAGACGACGGTAAATAAAAGACATCGTTGTGGGTTGTTTCTAACGTCTGTAATTAAGATAATCACGTCTAATTGGTTTTCAAAAGCAGTATGCAGAGTTCATAGAAGTTAGCATTTCTTGTTGCTTTTCTCCATCTTTGGCATTATCATCCTCAAAATTGAGGGCTTTGACATCCAGCGCCCCAGAGCAGCTTGCTTTATCCGACATTGGATTTTTGGGACTTTGCTCAGGACCTTGGATAGTTGTCAGTTTCAGCACGCTTGGATCAAAATTTGGAATTAGTTGGCGCGGCTGATTCAGCAAATTCTTCATCTCAACTTCTACCAATTGCTTGGTTTTAGCCTCCATCTTCAAGGTCTCTTCTTTAAGGACATCTCTTTACCCTCTGTTGTCTAGGTAAATTGAAGTATTGCCTAGTGAAAATCCCAGCCCCAACACTTCTAACTCTCCCTGGATGCTCGGGACCCAAAGTCATTGTCAACACATCATTACTTCCAGAGACAGTTAGAGTGCCTTCACTGACTTGTTTTTGCAATTCATCCTAATTAACACAAAGATACATTAAAGTCAATAAAAACAGAAAGTTAGTTCCATATGCAAGTCTAATTAAAATTTTAATGCAGTTTAATAAAAATTTAAAACATAGTGAAGTGAATTTAGACTTACAATTAATTTTTCTTTCTCCGCAACCTTTGGATCGGGGTTGTTACCGTGTTTGTCTTCTCTAGCTTTCTTCCACAAGATAGATCGATGAATTTCTACCTCTGGCATGCTTTCTTCCAAATCATCCTCCAAACCAACATATCCTTTTCGAGACAATCGATGATTGTACTCACATTTCTCTCTCCTCTGTGCTTGTTTAGCATGGACATACTCAAATTGTTCAGATAACCTTGAAGCTACAAAGGCATCCCAGTCTGCTTTCTCTATGAATTTATATAATTCAGGGGGTTGTCTTAACTTCTCCTTCTCATTGATGAATGGAAGGATATGATGTCTCGTTAATGTAGACTTGAAATCCTTCCATTTCTTGCCAGCAGATGATAACACCATTTTTTTACCCCCTTCCCTACCACATAAGCCATGTCAACGGCTTCCCAAATATGCTCTTTTATATCCTTGGGGATTTCAGTCCATTTCTTGTCTCCAATTGGGACTTTGGACTGTGCCAAAACACCAATGTAGGACTGCATCTCAGTATGTGCAAGGCCATATGGTTTCCCCCTTTTGTTGTACTCAATAATTGGCTTGATTTTCTGCAATTTTCTCTTCACAACAAGAGGCATTGTGTTTATACCACGACTAGACTTTGGCTCCCCAGAAAATGTTGTTGTGCTGCCTGGTTTTGTCTCAGCAGATAAAACAAATTTCATCTTCTTCGAGGGCTTGGTTTGGCTTTTTGAAACTTTAAGCTCCTTACATTCATTTTTATTCAAGCTAGAATGCTTACTTGGCGCTTGAGAAACCATGGTTACAGAGAAATCAGACCTGCAAGTAGAGAAAAAATAAAATAAAAGTCAATAAAAAAAAACGACGCTTATTTTAAAAAAAACAAAGTAGTATAAAATTTCATACAACTGAATATAAAAACAAGTGACGCAATAAGATTTATATAACGGCGGTAGTTAACAATCGACGTAGTTTGAAAGTAAAACGACTTAAATTTCGAATTTTCCCGACGGTACTAAGAAAACATCGTGGTTTTACATTACAACGATGTAAAATATAAAAAAAACCTCGTCTTGTTAAAATGTAATACAAAATACAGAGCATTGTTTCCAAATCTTTTGGTTCTTGTCTTTATATTTGGAAAAACTTAAATTGATTTTCAATTGGAAAAAAGTAAAAATATTTTTCAACAAACGTCGTGGTTTTCAATTACAACGACGTTAGTAATAAAATACCGTCATCTTATTAATATGAAATTCAAAAACTGTTCCAAGACCGTTTGGTTTACTACTTCAAACACACAAAAAACAGAGTAGATTTTATTATCGTGGTCAATGACACTTTGTTCTTTGTCAATAGATTTTATCCAAAAAGTTAAATGATTTTTGCATGAACAGGAACAAAGATGAGAAATGCAAAACAAATTATATGCATATGCAAAACAGGAACAAAGATGAGAAATGCTTACTTTTTGCTTGCAGTGAAAGTTTTCTCTTGGAGTTGCAAAACAGGAACAAAAATGATTTTTCAGGCACCAAGACGAAGAGGAGAGGAAGCCGATGAGATTCAGACACGGCGCTTTGGGAAGGAAAAATGAGGACAGTGTGAAATTTTTTCTCGGTTTTGAAAACAGTATAAGTATAGGTCAGGAAATGTGAAAAGTTTAAAATATTAACTAACTGTTTCATAACACGACGCTATTAATAACAATTGCCCTAGTAAACTGTTTTACACGGCGGTAAATATGTGGTTTACGCCCTGGTAAATAATATCAAACGACACACACTTTTCCGACGTAGTTAGTTTAACATATGCGTTAGCAGCGTTATAGATGTCGTCGTAGTATATTTTAAATAATAAGTCGGTAAGTTTATCAATACTGACGTCTTTACTTTCTATGTCAATTACTTAATAGATTGTCGTTGGTTTTTTCGCTTTGAGAACAAGACGATGCATGTTAGTTATTGTGTCGTGGTTTCTCTGAAAACCCGCCCTAATATGTCTTTACTATGTCGTTAAACTAATAGAAACCGACGTGGTTAGGATTTTATACGACTAGAGGGTTGGTACGATCCGACGTAGAGTCCTTTGTTAAATGGCGGTAGGTGTAATATAACCGACGTGGATGTGGAGATTTTTTTTATAAATTGAGTTTTTTTTCACGCGTTCTTTCAGTTTCAGTTTTCAATTAGGGTTCCAACTTCTTCTTGCCCTTGGCTCTGTCTCATCTCTTAGGAGGAAATTGTTTGGATGTTGATGTGTGTGTGCGTTTGTGTATCTGAAAGACACAAATATGCACACATCATCAACTTCCAAAAAATTGTCTCTCTGAATCTGCGGCTGCCATCGTCAAATTTTAGAGGCAAATTTTTGGATGTTGATGTGTATGTGCCTTTGTGTAAAGACACGAAGACACACATCATCAATGTCTAAAATATTGTCTTTCTCTCACATTGGTGGTCCGATTATGATGAGGAACAGAGTTCCCTCTGGTAAGATTTCGTATCTCTTGGGATCTCATAAAAATATGATTATGTCGGCATTTTTCTATATAAACCGTCGTGGTTATTCTCAATTCTTGTCATTATGTTGATCTACCGTCGTAGGATACCAAAATCTAACAAATAAATAGCAAAAAAATTAATATTAAGACGACGGTTTAGGTATAAGGTTAGACGTATAGAGTGAATAATTACGAAGGTAATTTTAACTTCACAATGTGGTAAATTTTATTATACGGCGTTAATTGAACAAATCAACGTGGTTAGAGTTATAGATACCGTCGTAGTACGCTACAAAAAATAAGTCGATAAATTTGTCATTACCGTCATTGTACATTTATTTAATACGGCGGTATTTTGTAATATACCGACGTGGATTTTTTGAAATTATACGGCGCCAAATACGAAAACTTGGTCGTGTTTATTACGGAGTAAAAATAGCAGATTTTGTTGTACACCGTTGTCTTTACTTTCTACGTCGGTGGTTTCATACCTTCTGCCATTGTTTTTGGGCTCAGAGTTTACCTCTAAAGAAAACCTTTTTAATAAGACGATGCATTTTTAATTTGGTTCATCGTTTTTTAAAAACACCCATTAGAATCTCTATTTTTTAGGTGTTTAAGTTAATCATACACGGTGGTTTTATAACACCGTCGTCTTTTCAAACACAATAATGGTTTTTCGTTAAACCGTCATTTTTTTCTGGTCGTCTTTTTCACTTTTTGTAATAGTGATTTGCTCCAAACCACTACACTAATGGGTCCTTTTTATTGATTAAACTTCTTAATCAATCATTCGAATAGATTTAATAATTAATCATAATTGGTAGTTAATAGGACAATGGTCTCTGTGGGAACAATCAGGGGCGGCCCTGGGGTGGTGCAAGTGGCGCCACCGCACAGGGCCCCCGAAAAAAAATTATTTATATTATATGTATATTAATATTATATGAATGATATATATAGTATAGCGTCTGGATATTTGCACAACAGCGTGTTCAAGGGAGTTGGATGGAGCGCATCTCTCTTTGGCAAAAGGGCCCGAGTTCGATGCTCCTTGATGTCGTTCTATAAAATAAAAAAACAGAAAGCCTTTAACAAATAGGCAACATGGAAGCTTAACTTAACCACACCAAAGGAGGAATATATATGATATATCCCCCTTCTTACAAATAAAATAAAAAAAAGGTTTTATCTTCCAAGAAAAGTACTTTCTTCATTCAAAACATCACGAAAAAAGCTTCATGGCTTCTTCTTTCTCTTAAACTTTGATTTTCTAGTAAGTAATAATCATTGTTCATCAATTTCTCTTTGGTTCTTTTTTCAATCCTTTGACAATTTTTGTTATTCTTTCAATTTCAGGAATTTGAACACCAAAAAGAGAAAACCCTAATTCCTGAATTCATAGACCACTCAAAATCGAATAGTCATATTCAAATCTCAATTCAAATTCAGGTATGTATCTAAATTTCAATCTATTCTATATATTACATGACTTATTTTATTAAATTATTATCATGTTGATGATTGGTTGTATGAGAATATAGTTTGTAGAAATATTTATCTATTTCTTGTTGGGGTTTTCTTCCAGGTTATAGGGTTTTAGAATTTTTCTTTGTAATCTAAACATGCCACCTACTAGAAAATACGTTTCTGGATATACAAAACGGCTTAGAAAAAGAAAAATCGAGGAATTGACTCAATCTCAAAGAGGAGCTCTTGATAGATTCATTGTTAGAGAATCACATGCTACAATTGATGAAAATATTTAAATTTTTATGAATTTGATTTCTGATTGTCATTGCATATTTACTGATGGTGAATTTTAGTTATAAATTTTTTTTTATGACATTAAGTTATGGCAAATTTTTATAGTATTTTCGTATTAGATTATGCGAGGCCCCAATTTAAGTTTCGCACAGGGCCCTCAAAATCTCAGGGACGGCCCTGAGAACAATAATCTATGTTAAGGCAAGATTTATGTGTTGGCATGTTCCTGGCCCAAAAGCCATGTTATGTAATCTTTATAGGATAAATCGAGTAAGGTTCAAGTGATGAAGATTTGATTAGAAGTGATGAAGAAACAAAGGTTTTGAAGCTCTAAAGCACAAGGTTGTCTCAACTCATGATTAGGAAAGGTAAGTTTGACTTATTGACCATGCATGCATTCATAGGTAGTTAGACGTTTTATTTACGCATCACTCGAATTGATGAGCAGAGTGTCTTAAAGAGCTTAGAATAGCATGCAATTTTAGCAGCATGGTCATCTAGATGTTACGTTTCTTGTATAAAAGTTTCAAGGCGAAGTCCTATTTTTGGAAAAGGCGCGCTCGAGCCGTATACGCGAATTTCAGTTTTCTTTTTCTGTTTTGGAGGGTTTAAAATTATTTTTTCTTCCTAATCTTTTTGTACTCCTTCCTACGATTGGTATGAGTTTCCTAGAAACTCTATTTTGTTTTAGGAATTTTGTTCCTAATCCTATTGAGTATTTTTACATCTTCCTAGTTTGATTCTAAAACAAGTTTTAAGTATATAAATTCTTGGTTTTTGTAATAGTAAAAAGACACAACTTGCACACAATATATTTGTGCTTCAAACGTCATTTCTTGAGTGAGTTCATTGAGCATATATTTATAGTTCAAGTAGATTGTTCCTTGTTGAATCTACTTCAATTATAATCTTCATTTACACATATATCTTGGAGTTGGTGACTTGTGCCTTGTGTGTTATGCCAAGAAGACAAGTCTTAATGGGTTTGTACCTCAAGGTGATTGACGAACGACAGACGCTTGTGCCGTGCTTGAGAAGATGAACGGAAATCAATTCGCGAGATTGGGGAAGTAGCAAGAGAC
>NC_034012.1:16916971-16921544 GCF_000346465.2 Prunus persica
AGAGGAGGTTCAGAGCCAAAAGAAAAACACAAGAGATGAAGAAATATCACTCTTGGAGAGACAAGTATATAATAAGCCATCAAGACATACTCAAAGCATAGACTCAACCTATTTGATTTTCATCACTCAATCTGGCCATTTATTATGTTTGTTATTTGCACATCCCAGACTTAAGTGCTTGAGTGGCCCAATTTTGCGGCTCTTGCTCTAGATTCTTCAATCATATCACCTTATACCTTCCTAGAGTCGTGACTACATTGGTCACACTTCCCCGTTTTTTGTTTTTTTTTTTTGTTTTTTGTTTTTAATAAACAAATTTCCTAAGAGAGTGAGATAAGATAGGAGATTATAACAATGATTGTCCACAATGGATCACAATACTTGTCTCACCAAGAGGACATAAAAACACCAAAAATTTTCATCTAATGGCTCCAAACAAGAAGGGGGAATTATGCACAAATCAGGCAAAGCATAAAATGAATCAAACTTCACACCATCAGAGATCAGAAGAAACAGATGTTTTTGACATTTGCACACCAAGTAAACAAAAATTTATATTTGACTAGTCAACTAAAACGAAGATGACTAGTCAACAGTTCTGTAATGTGCTGAAGATAAGGAACAGACAAGCTAATCAATCAATTGAGCAAAGGCCAATGGACTACCTAAGTGTGACATGTTTCTGAAAGTCCAAGGCCTTGGTGAGTATATCTGCTAGCTGTTTCACAGAGGAAACAAATTCCAAAAATAGAATTTTGTCTTCCACAAGATCTCTAATAAAATGGTGCCTAATGTCTATATGCTTAGTCCTAGAGTGTTGAACAGGATTTTTAGAAATATCTATACCACTCATGTTGTCACAATAGATTAAAAAGCATGATTGAGCAAGACCATAGTCTTCCAACATTTGTCTCATCCAAAAGAGTTGAGTGCAGCAACTCCCAGTTATAACATACTCTGCTTCAGCAATGAATAAAGAGATAGATTTCTATTTTTTGCTATGCCAAGCAACAAGGCTGTTGCCTACATAAAAGACCCTCCCGGAAGTGCTTTTCCTACCATTACTACAACCTGCCCAATCGGCATCACTATACTCAACAAGATTGACACAAGTGTCATAAGTATACTACAACCCAAACTCAAAAGTTCTACTCACATATTTTATGATTCTTTTGATAGCAAACAAATGAGACTCTTTGGGATCACTTTGGAACCTAGCACAAAACTCCTACACTATAGGAAATGTCAGGTCTACTTGCAGTCAAGTATAGAAGGCTTCCTATCTTGCTTCTATAGAAAGTTTTCAACAGGGACAGATGAGCTGAGATTCTGTTCTAATTCTAACAAGAGGCAGATGACTAGTCATCTTAACTTTTTGTAAAAGATGGTAGACAGATTTAAACCTTTGAAAGGTTTCTGATTTTTCAAGCAAGAGTGAGACCAAAATAAACCCAAAGAAGTCATCTACAATGGATAGGATGTATTCCTTGCCACCAAGGGAAAATGTTTGGACAAGAACAACAAGATAAATGTGAATAAGTTCAAAAGAACATGAAATTTTGTTGATCACCCAAGATTCAAAGCACTGTGAGAGAGATGATTGAAAGATATGCATGCAATGTCCACATTTAAAAATAATAAAACAAAAGAACAAGGTGCAAATGCATGACAATGTATCTAGACTCCATGAAGCACACACAAATAAGAGAATGGTCTAGATACATAAAATAAAGAAACTAGACACCAACATGAGGAAGAACATGGTCTTCCTTCTTGATCCAAACTTGCTTCACTTTTGAGACTTTATGAGGCGAAGAGATAACCTTAGGAATTTTGACAACTTTATAAAGAAGATCATTCACTTGAGTTTGAAGTGAGTCATCATTTACTTTCTTGAAATGAACAAAAGGCTTTTGCTCAAAATTCCTAAAATCAAAACACTTTGGTCTAATGTGTCCTAATGTGCCACAATGATGGCATATAGGAATGAACCTTTTTGGTTGAAGGAAATCAAATTTTGCAAGTGAAGAATGTTTATCTCTTGTACAAACCACAGACTTTACAGTTGCATACCCCTTAAAAGATGACACATGAGTCTTAAACTCACTTTCTTTGGAAACTTGAGACTCAATCCTAAGGATATGACACCTAGGTCGAATGTGTCCTTTCACACCACAATGGTGGCAGGTAGGCACAAATTTGGATTGTGGAAGAGACAGCTTTCCCTTAGAAACAATATTCATGGAATCAAAACCCAAGTTGAGACCATGAACAAATTTTGGAGCTTCTTGAGTTGACACATCTTTGACAAAGATTGTCTCAAATGATGAAGGTGTAGAAGACTCATTTATATATCCTAAACCTCTTTTATCACCGAACAATTTTCCAAAATTGAGCATTTTATCAATCTTTCCAGCACCAATGGTTAAACCTTGAATCTTTTCTTTTTCCAACTTAAGTTCATGTTCCAATCTTATATTTTCAAATTGTAAAGCATCAAAAGATTCAGATTGTTTAACCATGTTGTTTTCAAGTGATTTTATCATCTCAAACAAGTTTTGAACCTCAATGTCTTTCTCAAATAACATGCATTGCAAATCAGAATTTTCAACCACAAACTTATCATGCACGACCACATTTTCATGCTCAACTAATGACTTTTCAAACTCAAATAAAATCAGTCTATGAAGAAACAAGGATTTGTCATTTTCAAGTACATTCAACTTCTTAATCAAATCAGAATTTTCTTTTTCAAAAATGCTAACTTTATGATACAATTCATACATGTCAACTTCATTCTCATACAAGCTATCACTCAACTTCTTTTTGGCCATTTTGAGAGTTTCATTCAGTTCATCAAGTTCCTTGACCTTTTCTTCCATCATGAGATTATGTTCTTTGAAATTACAGGTTTCATTGAAAAGCATATCATACTTTTCACATAGTTCCCTGTATGACTGGTCATCATGTTCCTTGTATGACTGGTCATCTTGCATATCATCTCTAGACATAGATTCTTTCTTAACTACAGGAACTCTAGCAAGGCTAGAGTTATGAACAGAACCAACAAGGGCAAAATTATTTGCCTCTTCATAAGATGAAGTGATATAGTTATTGGAATCATCACTACCATTATCACTCCATTGTGCAATAATTGACTCTTCTTTCCCATTAAACTTTGTCTTGTGGTTATTTGCACATTCCATATCAATGTGACCAGTACCACCACATAGATAGCACTTTACAAGACCTTTCAAACTTTTGTCCTCCCTAAAGCCATAAGAGTCCAAAACATTCATCTCCTTAAAAACATTGTCTTGAGACACACATGTAGACGAACTAGGAAGATTCTGACAATTCCTAGTGACTTTGGTTTTATCTTTGACAACCCTTCTATAATTCTTAACAAACAAGGCAAGTTCATCATGAATGCAAGGAGCAATTTGATCCATTTTTATGTTTGCACACCTAATACCAACTAGCACCCAAAGGATCTCTCTATTTATGTTAAGAGCTGGTGCTCTGATACCAATTGAAATTGGTACTTAGGTGACGAGGGGTAAATTTAAAAGATATTCAATCAAGAACGCAACAACCTTCATATGCTCTAGACCTTGACCAAATACTCTTATGACTAGTCAACTGTTAGATATGAATTATACCAAACAATAACATACACAGAGCATACCAAGATGTACCTGCAGGCCTAGAGAATTACTAGTGACAACCTAGGCACTCAGAAGGACCCATCAATCTAGGCATCCCCTGTGCTAGCAACAACTATGGTGAAAGTGTGTGAAGACAATCATAATCAAGTAAACACCAAACAGCAGATAATAATGACTAGTCAACTATAAGGACACAAACCCAGAATTTATACAATGACTAGTCAACCACAATTCATACGATGACTAGTCAACCACCAAGAACACAAACCCAGAAATTCATACGATGACTAGTCAACCACCAAGAACACAAACCCAGAAATTCATACGATGACTAGTCAACCACCAAGAACAGAAACCCAGAAAAATTACAGAGATGCAATCAGAAATTGTTCACCCAGAAACCCACCATTGGAAAAAACTGGGGGTCATCAACCGACCAGGCAATCCACTAAGTAGAAAAAGATTCTTACAAAGGAACACAAGCAAGCTCAAGCAAAACCTAGATCTATTTAGGAAGATGAGCAATACCTCCTTTGTGCAATCTTCTTCTCCAACTTAGCAAAGCTTGAAGCCCAGTTCTTCATGGAAATGGCAGCTCCTTCTCCAGCTCTTTCATCCCATGGCACTAGCTTGCAAGCTCTAACTCATACAAAAATGAAATTTGGATTCATGGAGAAAATGACCAATTTCTTCAAGAAACCATTCTCTTGAAGAAATTAGTCTTGAATCAAACCTAGATATAAATGAGAGTGATTTATGCAGCTAGATGAGATTCAAAGACACATGCAGTTTTTCAAGAGGTAGAATTCATTTCGGAAAAACTCATGAATATCATATATGGTTCTCTTTTGAGCAAGAAGAAGAGAAAGCTTGCACGTACTCATTCCAAATCTTCCACCCAAAAG
>NC_034012.1:16924144-16925379 GCF_000346465.2 Prunus persica
ATATAGATTGTCAAGATCTTTGAAGCAGCACTATGGAAATCAGCTAATCAAGGTAAATCATGCATACACCATCATTTACATAATCTAGAATATTGATTTAGTCATATTTATTGTCAAATTGAAGGGACTTGTAGTTGAAGTGGTTAAGAATAGTTATCATTGCATCTGAGATCTTAGGTTCAATTCCCGGCTCTCCAATATCACTTGTATAAAACAAAATATTCATTCCCTAGAGTCAATAAAATAGTCATTCAAGATCCAAAGTCTTAAAGAACTAAAACTAGCAAAACTAACTCAACTGCTCTATGAGAATTCCAATAATCACTTAAAGGACGTTAGAGACTTCGGTTAGTTCATTGTGTTGGTGGTGGCTTTTAGTCTTGGAAAAATTATTCTTCGATTTGGCACATCCTATTAGTCATCTCAACGCACCCAAGACTTCGTTGCACGTGCTCACTATATATGACCAAAGTTGGTGGCTATATGACCAGGCCATGGTGGTGACCTTTCACTCGTATAAAATTGGTACGTCATTATAATGCAGGAAATAATGTGGAGTCAAATTGAGCATATTTCTCTGTCATCATGGTCCACCAAGAAGCATTTCACCACAAAAGAAAACTAGAAAGGACTGGTAATGTCTCATGCATATTAAGTGATGTATGAGTGACACATTTTGGCCATTGATTTGTGTCGGAGGCTTCTTTGGCTTTTACCACGGATGGATGCATGAAGCACTTCGTCGGTGGGCATCCAAGGCAAAGGAGAAAATTTTGGAGAATGATCTCACCTTCTTCACCAAAAATAATTACTATATCATGTCCCCATATGTTCAAAATTGGCCTACCAAAAATCTCTCACTTCTTTCCTTTTGGACCCATTACGCAATATTTTAATAAAATTTATATAAAATTAATTGCTGAACACGAAAAAAAAAGAAGAAAAGATTAATTGCTTACTCTCAGAGAGCTTGAGTATTTGTTCTTCTGGGACATAGCTCCTTGTAAGAGTGCATCCTGTCTTCTTCTCCCAAGAAGAAATCAAATTCAACTAGGACACCATGTTTCCTTGTGGCCTGTAAACGATGACACGGTTGGCAACCCTTGGATCTGTTGCTGCTTTTATTGTGTAGGTAGCAACATCTTCCTCATAGTTCAACACGGCTAGACACCAGAATTACTTCAAACATAATTAGTAAACTAGCCACTTGGCACATGCTCACGCATGTGGCAATT
>NC_034012.1:16925714-16928214 GCF_000346465.2 Prunus persica
CAACTTACGAAACCGTCGTGGTCTACCGGTCGTCTTATTTAGTGAGTAGTGTCTCCAAAGTTGGAACCTTTCCTCTTTGTCTGTATATTTTATCAAACTTGGAAGAAGTAAAATGATTTTGGCCAGAAAAAAGGTAAAAGATTTTTCAAACAAAAAACGTATGAGCATGCAAAACAGTAACCAAAATAGTGAAAATGAAAGCTTACCTTTTGCGTGCAATGAAAGCAAGAGGAAGATGATCGATGTTTAAGTTCAAGGACGACGAAGAAGACGAGAGGAAGACGATGAGAAACTCTGACAATGCTCTGACAAGGAAAAGAGACGAAAAGGTTTCTCTGGAGATTGAAATTTCTAATCGGGTTTGGAAACAGTGCATGTGTAAGTCCAAAAGTTGCTTACATATAAAACCATTTCAAAAAAATAATACGGCGGTTACATTTAACTACGTCGTTTTTAACTAACACGACGCAATATTTTTAGTTCGACGTGGAATCATTTCATTTAACGTCGTTAGGTTTAATATAACAGACGTGGATTTTAATTTTTAAATTATGAATAGAATTTTTTTTTTCCCGTGACCTTTCAGTTTATTTTTCAATTACAGTGCGTTATAAATAGAGTTTTTTTTCCGGAGGAAATTTAAAACGAAGGAAATTAATATTCTGCAATATGTAAAGTTTCTTTTTTGGATGACAGATTTAAATAAAATAAGAATATAAAAACAACTAATGTGTAAGTCAAGTAGACGAAAAGTTGCTTACATATAAAACCATTTCAAAAAAATAATACGGCGTGGAGTTCTGTAATGTACGTCAGTAATACCGACGTTGATTTTACAATTTAAACGGCGGTTTTTTGGTAAGGACCGCCGTTGGTTTTAAAAATTTATTCTATAAATTTGTCGCTTTCATTCATTTTCGCGGTTTACATTTAGGGTTCCAAGTTCTTCCTCTCTCAGAGACACTGTCTCTCACATCTCAAAGACAATAATTTGGAGGTCTTTCTCAAAGAGAAATTGAGCTTACATTTAGGCTAGTTGACAAGAAGAAGCTTGTCAACTAGCCTTCTCACTTCCTTGATCAAGCCTGATAGGACACTTAGTGCTTCTGAATACTCCTTGCTTTCCATCAAAAGAAATGCAAGCCTGGCCTCCACTCGCTGTCGAAGGAAAGTTCGCTTCTCAGGGAAATCTGAAGATCAGATGTGCCTGATCCTCTGCTTGATTTTTTTGACTAAGAAGATCCGTCAGATTTGTGATAGCCTCTTCCTTTACGTAGAGCTTCAGAAGAAGAAGATGGGTTTCAAGAATGCGATAGAGAATAGAAATGGCTTCAGATGGCCTCTAAAGCATGAGCAATCGAATCAGTAGTTGCTGGGAGATATGATGAAGACATTGTCAATGCTTTGAACTATACAAGTCCTGCAGAAAGATAAAGGACCAAACTGTTAAAGAAACTGAAACAACGGCGGTTTTCTGTTCTACCGTCGTCTTTTCTCGTCGTCTATATAAAGGTAAGATGGCGGTATATTTATAATTACCGACGTAGATTATTTTGTTAAACGTCGTTAAGTGTACTACAACCGACGTGGATTTTATTTTTAAATTATAAATAGAGTGTTTTTTTCCCGAATTCTTTCAGTTTTAGTTTTCAATTACAAAGCGTGATAAATAGATTTTTCTTTCCCGAGGAAATTTCAAATGAGGGAAATTAATGTTCTAGAATTTGTAAACTAACACGACGCAATATTACTAACCCGAGGAAATTATAAATAGATTTTGCTTTCCCGAAGAAATTTTAAATTAATTCAGTTTGAAACAACGACGGGTTTTTGTTATGACGTCGTTTTTAACTAAAACGACGCAATATTTGTTTTGCGACGTGGAATATTTTCATTTAACGTCGTTAGTTTTAATATAACCGACGTGGATTTGAATTTTTAAATTATGAATAGAATTTTTTTTCCCGTGACCTTTCAGTTTATTTTTCAATTACAGTGCGTTATAAATAGAGTTTTTTTTCCGGAGAAAATTTAAAATGAAGGAAATTAATGTTCTGGAATATGTAAAGTTTCTTTTTTGGATGACAGATTTAAATAAAATAAGAATATAAAAACAACGACTGTTTTTGTATTACTGTCGTCGTTTTTCGTCGTCTTAAGTAAGACTAAGACGACGTAATATATTTGTTTAGCGACGTTGATTTGTTTTTTAAACGTCGTTAGGTATAATATAACCGTTGTTGAAAATTGTCTCTCTGATTGCAAATTTGCAACGACGTTAGGTATAATATTTGTAGATACACAAACGCACACACATCATCAACTTCCAAAAAATTGTCTCTCTGATTGCAAATCTGTGTCATCTGTTAAGATTATGATGTGGAACAGAGTTCCATCTGGTAAGATTTCGTAACCCTTGGGATCTCAGAAAAATCTGATTATGTCGGCGGTTTTCTATATAAACCGTCGTGGTTATTTCAATTCTTGTCATTAAGTAGAT
>NC_034012.1:16930598-16931401 GCF_000346465.2 Prunus persica
TATACTGACATGGTATGAATGGTTCACTGGCAAGTTTTTCACAATATCCATTGAAAATATTGACATGGTATGAATGGAACCCAAAGTTCACTGAAATGTATGTCATGTAAAGCCATGTGTGAAAAAATATTTTCAATAAAAAAAAAAAAAAGTTAATTGACTATTAATAAGATTTTAAAATGTGAAATGTAAAATTAATGGATTGGGATCGGGCTAAGAGTGGTGGGGAGAGGAGGAAGAAAAGCAGGACGAGAGGGAGGTAGGTAATGAGGATAGGAAGAGGGGAATTGTTTATTATTTATTGTAAATTAATATTTTTATTTTTTTGTAAGTAACCCGATTGATTCATGCCATTTTCTTGCAAGTTTCATATGGACAGTACGGTCTATGTGAGAACGATAATCTACTTATTTCTATATTATTTGTGCGAATTATGCACTTGCAGTTGTTTCATAACATCATATCATCTTTTTTAATGGGTGTTTTTTACAAACTTAATGACTGGGATAAAGTAAGACGCAAAACTCCATGTGGCAAGGTGACTCACTTTGACTTTCAAGGGCACTAGACATTATGATTTTTACTTTCATTCACACTTTTCTGAGTTAGGATATAGATTGTCAAGATCTTTGAAGCAGCACTATGGAAATCAGCTAATCAAGGTAAATCATGCATACACCATCATTTACATAATCTAGAATATTGATTTAGTCATATTTATTGTCAAATTGAAGGGACTTGTAGTTGAAGTGGTTAAGAATAGTTATCATTGCATCTGAGATCTTAGGTTCAATTCCCGGCTC
>NC_034012.1:16931736-16936323 GCF_000346465.2 Prunus persica
CGTCATTATAATGCAGGAGATAATGTGGAGTCAAATTGAGCATATTTCTCTGTCATCATGGTCCACCAAGAAGCATTTCACCACAAAAGAAAACTAGAAAGGACTGGTAATGTCTCATGCATATTAAGTGATGTATGAGTGACACATTTTGGCCATTGATTTGTGTCGGAGGCTTCTTTGGCTTTTACCATGGATGGATGCATGAAGCACTTCGTCGGTGGGCATCCAAGGCAAAGGAGAAAATTTTGGAGAATGATCTCACCTTCTTTACCAAAAATAATTACTATATCATGTCCCCATATGTTCAAAATTGGCCTACCAAAAATCTCTCACTTCTTTCCTTTTGGACCCATTACGCAATATTTTAATAAAATTTATATAAAATTAATTGCTGAACACGAAAAAAAAAAGAAGAAAAGATTAATTGCTTACTCTCAGAGAGCTTGAGTATTTGTTCTTCTGGGACATAGCTCCTTGTAAGAGTGCATCCTGTCTTCTTCTCCCAAGAAGAAATCAAATTCAACTAGGACACCATGTTTCCTTGTGGCCTGTAAACGATGACACGGTTGGCAACCCTTGGATCTGTTGCTGCTTTTATTGTGTAGGTAGCAACATCTTCCTCATAGTTCAACACGGCTAGACACCAGAATTACTTCAAACATAATTAGTAAACTAGCCACTTGGCACATGCTCACGCATGTGGCAATTGGTTTTCTTCTTTATTTTTTATTTTATTTTTAGAATTAAGAAAAAATAATATGGGTAATTATGTTCCATAAAAGTATGACCTATTATCTAATTTTGTTTTTATTTTTTTTTAATATGAAAAAAAATGAATTTACTATATTATCCTCATTTAATTAATAATTTCAATTCTAATGTTCGAATTAACCAAGGAAATTTTCCAGTATTTTGAAGTTTCACCATTTTCTGCCTTTTGCTATATTCAGTTACGTTCCATCTCACTTTGAATAAAATAAAAACTAATAAACATGTTTTTTTTAATATTTTAGTTATATGAATATAAATTACATTTTCGTCAACAACAAAACCAAAAAAAAAAAAAAAAAACAAGTTGAGAACAATTTTTTAGAACAATTTTTCTAATAACAAGTTGAGATTTCCTAATAAATTTAGCCGACTTTTAGCTACCAAGTTTCGATTCCATTGTTAAGGGTTTGTTGGTGCATTTATTTATTTATTTGTCAACACATTTATTTATTTAATTTTAACTATACGATCGAGAATCGAAACGAATATATCTACTGTCTTAAATATTAAAAAAAAAACAAAATTATGAGTTTGCAAACACATAAACATGTCTTAAACGAATATGTCTACTGTCAACTCACCTTTGACTTCACCAGTGCCCAAAACAGTGACTTGGTGGTTTGTTTTTTCGTGACAATCGTTGTTGGAGAGAGATTACGTCTTCCAGCAAAAAAGTTGGAGAGAGAAAAAATTTCTTTTATTTTTATGAGAGAAAAAATAAAATTAATGATTGTCTATTTTAAAAAATTAAAACTACTTGCCATGTAATATTTAATCTCAACCATTGAAAGTGGAGTAATCTAATGGCCCAAAAATTGTGTCAAAATTAGTGTCAAAAACATAGTGCCACGGATCCGCCCCCATATATATATGTTTATGTTATTTATAATATATAATATTATTATAATATACATATATACATGTATATACACATATATGTGATATCAGTCCCCTTCTATTGAGGGATCCCTCAAATAATTTTATTTAAGGACCCGCCCCGAATTTTCTCAAAATCCGAGACGAACCCTTTGGAATTCCTGACATCACCCCGATGTCAGGCCCACTTACTAAATACAAAAAATTAGACAAATCGGAAACCATTTCGACATCCAATTGTGTCTTACAAAATCAATGAACACGGTGCTTCAAAAAAATGCTAAAATTTCAATAACTTAATTGAGTGGTCAAATGATATCGGATTCAAGTGAGTTTTTGTAGAGATGATCTTTGAATGAGTATCTACAAAATAGAAGGTTTGGATTAGTGAAATATAATCCGGAGTGGGGCCTACAAGGGGTGTCCCTCAAATAAGCTTATTTGAGGGATCCCTCAATGGAAGCTCTCTGTATGTGATATATATTATGTATGTATATATACGTATATACTATATATATTATAAATTTAAGGACCCGCCCCGAATTTTCTCAAAATCCGAGACGAACCCTTTGGAATTCCTGACATCACCCCGATGTCAGGCCCACTTACTAAAAACCGAGACTTCCTGCCGAAATTTCGGCAGAGTCTCCCCTATAATTTGGACATTTCCCAAAATTTCAACCTGCATAAAAACGCATTTAATATCACCAACGGGCAGCATGCACAATATAATCTCATGCAAATTCACATAAATGGCCTTCGGTCTTCCAATAATTCTCAACAAACTACCAAACACACTAATAAAACAATTCATGCCTTAAGCAAGGCAAACACTAAATTCAAATATAAATTATGACTATTAAATTTCAACATGCATCACTTAACCCTTCACATTTCAATATATGAGGTTTTAGCCTCCTAACACAATCACATTTTCACCTAAATTTCAGGACCAACCACAAGGTCCGAATCAATCTCTCTAAAACAATGTGTCTAACATTTAGTCTGCGGCTGCACCTAATAACCTTAGGTTGCCTACGTACCCTCCTTGAGGGATCAAGCCACACGTAGTTCTTCCCTAAAATCCAATTCCACACTTGGGCGATACCTTATTTCAGTTCTTTGTATTTCATATAATCTCCCCATACGCCGGTACAACCCACGCCACGTATGGGGCCTGTCAACAGGCCGGATAACCTACGCCACGTGCGACCATGCCATACTATCATTATATCTCCTCATACGCCGGTACAACCAACGCCACGTATGGGGTCTGTCTCAACGCCGGATAACCTACGCCACGTGAGACCTGCACATCATATCACATATCTCCCCATACGCCGGTACAACCAACGCCACGTATGGGGCCTGTCCCAACGCCGGATAACCTACGCCACGCGGGACCTCAATATCACATCACAAATCTCCCCATACGCCGGTACAACCAACGCCACGTATGGGGTCTGTCGACACGCCGGATAACCTACGCCACGTGTGACCTCAACAAAATATCACAATAGCTCCCCATACGCCGGTACAACCAACGCCACGTATGGGGTCTGTCTCAACACCGGATAACCTACGCCACGTGAGACCTAACTTTCACTTGGTGGTGCTTGTAGTGAATCCAAAGTCCGAGGAGGTACCTAGAGTAGTGCGTATAGCACTCCAAACTGACATTCTAGACTCTGTTGTACCCTTGTACAACCATATATAATTTATATACTAATTCTAATATTGTGTAACCCTCCACAATAGTCTAGCTCCCGATAATTCCCCACTGGAAGGGTGAGATTACTCCGGGAGACTCACGGTCAACTAAGGGTCAAACTACTCTAACCCTGGTCAAACGAACCTGCGGAACCCACGACCTCCAATTTCCGATCCGAAGGTCCCTATGGGTTCTACCAGGTACAGGACACTTGTCCTGTCAGTTTGGTTCAGATCGGAGGGTCGGATCGCTCACGATCGCACGATCTGACGGTTAATATAAAATATAAACTTTAAATTATTATTCGGAACATCCGGGGTTCCGATTCACGATCCGTGAATTCCTACACGATCCTAGAAATACCTAGATTAACATATATTAAATTTGGGACCATCCGACGGTCCCAACCTATCGAACCCGGATAACGCATAATATGCGATTATCCGTTCGATAGTCAAACGACGTCCGAATTGAGATCCGCGAAATCCTACGCACTCGTGACAACCTAAGGATCTCATCGGAACACAGTGATATTTTTCTACAGTGCCCACGCGCCGCCGCACGCGCCGGCAGTGCGTGGGTGCCCAAAGCCATAACGCTTCGCCGGAAAATCTCAAAACCACGGCTCCAAACTCCTACCCTAGGTATAACACCCTATTTGGAGCCACTTTTGTTCTTGGACCTACCCCAAACAGTGGCCGAAAATGGCCGATCACGGCGATCGAAGTTTCGGCCGATTTTCAATTCGAAAATCGAGTGATCTAGAGATCGAATCGATCAAAACCCAACCAACAGGCAGCTAGAACAGCTCGAGAGGTTCAAGATCCATACCTGGGTCGACGAAAATGGTGGCCGGAGGAGGGAGATCGACGGCGTTGAAGTTTGGACGACGTCGGCCGCTTCATCTCCAAATTCCGGCGAATCCGCGGCGGCTGGCGGCGGGAGGTGGCTGGGGTAGGAAGAGGACGACGGCCCGGTCATTTTGGTACCGGTCCCGTCGTCATTGGTGGCCGGAGGAGAGCACGCCCGGCCAAAATGTGGCCGGCGGTCGCGCGCGAGGGAGAGGAGAGAGAGAGACCCGCGGGGGAGAGAGAGAGAGAGAGAGAGAGAGAGAGAGAGAGAGAGAGAGAGAGAGAGAGAGAAATCTGAGTTTTTATAAAAAATTTCATTAGAAATATTTACGATTGTGCCACTGGGTTTCTTTTGACCATATCTCTCTCGTTACAACT
>NC_034012.1:16936693-16937154 GCF_000346465.2 Prunus persica
GTCTCTTACTGAATCAATACCCTACGTCTTAGACAAACATTTGGCCGCAAGTCTAGCTTTATACCTATCAATAGAATCATCAGGTTTATGCTTAATAGTATGAAGCCATCTATAACCAACTGGTTTATTCCCTTCTAGCAACAGCACTGACTCCCATGTTTGATTTTTCTCAAGAGTTTGCATCTCTTCTGTCGTAGCGCTAGTCCATTTAAAATAACACTACTAGAAAAATAGAAATAGAAGACGGGAATCCACCGTCGTCTAGAAGGATTTCAAACCGTCGTGAAATCGACTGCCATCTTTTGATACATAAAAGAACGACGGCAATTAACCGGACGTCATTATGACATTCTACGTCATAAAATAACAGAAAACTGACGTATAATGGATATATAAATAGCATAAAAGGAAGGCTTTGACAAAATTAACGACGGTTTCAGGAAAACAAAGACGTCTAGGCG
>NC_034012.1:16937254-16985290 GCF_000346465.2 Prunus persica
AGCTATTAATTAATGTCATACAATTAACTACATAACTAACGTCATATATTACAATAATTAATAATCTATATATCTTCACACCCATCTCTTATATATTTTCACTCCCACACTCACCCACGTCATCAAATGTGTCAACATTTGGTATCCCTCTAGTAAATGACTCACACTCAATTCTAATATTACCTAGCACATCATCACCAATAACATCATTATATTCTCTATTAGGCATTGATAACACTACCGACCAACCACGATGCATTGGGTCGTCAACATAAAATACTTGTTTGACTTGAGAAGCCATAACAAATTGGTCATTCCTATGTTCAATTTTACTCAGATCTACAAGGGTAAATCCAAGTTCGTCGACTACAAGGCCCGAAGTGTTATCTATCCAATCACACATCAAGACTGGGATTCTAAACTTTTGGTATTCAAGGTCCTAAATTTCTTGAATAACACCGTAAAAACCCTTGGCACTAACAACTTGCATAGTATGTGCAAGTAAATAAACTTCACTATTTTGGACAGTTCGCACATCACCTTGTGCCTTGGTGTTAAATTTAACACCATTAATAAGATAGCTCCTATATGATGGCACTGCCATCCTTGGACCAGCTGCTACCTCAAATTTTCTGATACGCCATTATTTTCTTCCCCATTAAGTTCACTTTGAACCTACAAATTAATCATATATCTTAATTCAATCTAACATATAGAAAGAAAGAAAATTAAAAGTTCAAAAATGTCATTCAACATATACCTTAAAGTGTAGTTATTGAATGAAAGTGCTATTGTGTTTATCTTGCAGCCAATTTGTTCTCTTTCTAAATTTTGGATCAGTGGTCTTGATGTAGATCATATGTTCCCTACATTGACACGAAAAAATCAAGCATTACGATCCCTTATATATAAGATAGACATAAGGAAAAATAATATTTAAAATGGCTACATATGAAAAATAAAATTCATACATACTCGATATAAGGTAGGACTTCCTCCGTATTCTCCAAGACATATAGATGTGCCTGGTTCAACAAGTCCTGATCAACTAAGCTCACTGTGCAATTTAATAATGGCTTTAAAAGTCCCATCTTCTGGCTTGATGGCACTCCAACTATACTAACATCAGATAAATGCTCAGTGCAAAACTCTATAGCTCCTTCAGCTATATACGGCTCAACAATGCAACCTTCGAGACGACTACGTTTCTGAATATACCCCTTTAGCACGTTCATATATCTTTCAAAGAAAATATATATGGGGAGGTGGTGGGTTGGTTGGGTGTTGAGAGGACGAGAGGGAGGTAGGTAACGAGGATAGGAAGAGGGAAATTGTTTATTATTTATTGTAAATTAATATTTTTAAAGAAAATATTTTTATGCACATATGGCGCTTATGTGGCATACATTTTAGCAAAACAGTGGGTTCCTTTTATGACTCATCAACGCTTTTAAGGGATATGTTTTATAGTTTATATTCATTTTTAATTTCTATTCCATGTTGAGTATTTTGTTATTGTTTTTAATGCTTTGAATATATGGCCAATATTCAATTGATTTGATAATCCAGACGGACACAGAGATGAGATGTATGGTGATTGTCTTATAATAAATCCCATGTTTTGAATGAGTGGCCGAGAGGGACTAACATGATTCATGCAGTTTTCTTGCAAGTTTTCGCATGGGTTCTTGATTTTTTAAACCAGTTGCTTGATAGAGAATGAGTTGTTGATTGAGCATACTTTTAGTTAGCCCGAGAGGCGATAACCAACTGTCAATATATGTAGTAATTAGGGTTAATTAGCAATAAGAATTAGGCGGAATTGATTCTGGTGAAATCGGATGCTCTTGTGCCTTATAAACTTGATTCTCAACCGCTACTTAAATTGTTTTTTTTTTTAAATAATTGTTTGAATTTAATAAATGGATCAAACATTTTTTCTTTTGGAGGACCTTTCCCTATTAGGATGAACAATAGCATACTAAACTCATATACACAACACGGATTCTAGGACTCGAACCCAGGACCTTTCCTGGGGGGAGCATTTGTTCCAAACCACTACACTAGTGAGTCCTTTGCATTGATCGTTTTCTTAAGCAATCATGCAAATAGATTGCATGGTTAATCATAATTGGTAATTAATAGGACAATACGGTCTCTGTGGAAATGATAATCTACTTATTTCTATATTACTTGTGTGAATTATGCACCTGCAATTATTTCATAACATCATGTCATCCTTTTTAATGGGTGTTTTTTACAAACTATTACTGAAGTAAAGTAAGACGCAAAAGTCAATGTGGCAACGTGATTCACTTTGACTTTCAAGGGCACTAGACCAATTATGATTTTTATTTTCATTCACACTTTTCTCAGTTAGGATATAGATTGTTAGGTCACTAATACGATTGTCAAGATCTTTGAAGCAACACTACGGAAATCAGCTAATCAAGGTAAATCATGCATACATCATCATTTACATAATCTAGAATATTGATTTAGTCATATTTATTGTCAAGTTGAAGGGGCTTGTATAGCTTAAGTAGTTAAGAATAGTTACCATTGCATATGAGATCTTAGGTTCAACTCCCAACACCCCAATATCGCTTCTATAAAACAAAATATTCATTCCCTAGAGTCAAGAAATAGTCATTTAAGATCCAAAGTCTTAATAATGAAATAAAACTAGCAAAACTAACTCAACTGCTCCATGAGAATTCCAATAATCACTTAAAGACGTTAGAGACTTCGGTTAGTTCATTGTGTTGGTGGTGGCTTTTAGTCTTGGAAAAATTATTCGTCGATTTGGCACATCCTATTAGTCATCTCATCGCACCCAAGAACTTCGTTGCACGTGCTTACTATATATGACCGACCAAAGTTAGTGGCTATATGACCAGGCTTTGGTGGTGACCTTTTCACTCGTATAAAATTGGTACGTCATTATAATGCAGGAAATAATGTGCAAGCCATAATGAATTTCAACTACATAGTGCTGTACTGGTTCATCACTAAGTGCTCTATAAGCCTCATATCTTGAGTGGTCATGTAGCTTCATAGTTCAAGATCAGTGACATTTTGGTCATGTAGCTGTGATTGACCCACCAAATGCCACTCCGGCATCACTCCGGCATCTATGTAAGCAAAAAATTGACCCACCAAATGCCACATGAAAAAAAGAAATTATTAGACAGACGAATAAATTAATGGTATATCAACTTGTAACTTAACAGTGTTTTTTAAAAAAATTAAAAGATAGAGACCGCAAACTGCAGGGGATCTTGGTCATTTAACCTCTGCATGTTGGAAATCAGATGAAAGATGTGAACCAAGGAGGAGGAATGACACATGTAGCGGATTTGTTCTATTCTCATTGTTTTCTCCTCACCTTTCCTCTCAAAAAAACAACAACAACAACAACAAAATCTTTATCTTAACTCTAAAACAAATTCATGATTATTCATAGATCTTACAAACTGTCAAGATGAGAAAGAGAGCAGCTGTGCCGAAATGCACAAGCAACTAGAGCCATCATTTTCAAACTGTAATTGGATAACGTTGTCTCAAATGTGACATATTTTAATGTTTGAATTTTATTAGGGTTTTGTGAGGTAGAGGTTGGGTTTGGGTTTGTGTTTGGAAGGAATCTTTGAGTTCATGGAAACGAGATGCACGAGACATATGGGAGACAAAACTTGACACAAGACTTTGCACTCAACTTCTCAATAGTCAAAACCAAAGGACGTACAATTCCAAATTCATGTTCGAGGAATCTTTCTCACCTGAAAAAGAACACATAGGACTAAACTTTGTAAGCCCAAATATCGTACATTTTTGTCATGCATCTCACATGTCATGGATGGATGCATATTGCCACATGTCATAATTTCATCCATTAATTTGACCAAGTATAATGTTTTCGATTAGGTATAAATATTTATTTGGAATATTTTCTTTAATTAGGTACTAAGATTTAGGTTACAATTGTTCATTTTTCACCACACATTTCTAAGTTAAAGAAAATAGCCATAGTTAAGTCTTATTATTTAATGTTTTTATGCGGAGAAAAAAAAAATAATTTGGCATATTACGTAGGGTAAACTACCGAATACCCCCTTCAACTATCACGCTAATTGAAATCTACACCCTGAATTAATTTTTCAGCCAATTTAACCTTTGAACTAAATTTTATCTCCAATTTACCCCTCACCATTAATTTTTGGCAATTTCTGTTCAAATCTCTGTTAAAAAGACCACATGAATGGCACATATCAACCCTGCAACCCAGATTACCCAGCTCCTCTCTGCAAACCCTCTCTCTTCCTCCTCGGCCTCTTCTTCTCTCTCTCTCTGTACCCTCAGCAGTAGTCATCATCATCAGTACATGATATTCTGCAGCAGCCACCATCGCCAAAGAAGAAGAGAAACCCTCCGGGCAACCCAGGTTTCTCATCAAATCAAAATTAATTAACCAGCATTAATTCACACATATCATGCATGATTAATATCAGTTTTACTCTTTTTCTTTTTTTATGTTTTTGGAATTTTGATACTTGAGCAGCCCAGATGCTGAAGTAATAGCCTTGTCTCTCAAATCACATGGCAACAAATAGATTTCTATGTGAGATCTGCAACAAAGTGTTTCAGAAAGAACAAAACCTTCAGCACCTTCAACTTCATATAAGAGGGCACAATTTACAATGGAAGCTGAAACAAAGAACAAACAAGGAGGTGAGGAAGAAGGTATATCTGTGCCCATAACCAACACCTTTGAAATCCATATTACCCTCCCCCTCCAAAACCCATATTACCCAGCCCCCAATTTGGATTTTCTGGCGATTGATTTTAACCTCTTCTCTCTTCGATTGATTTCTCTCATTCGAGCTCTTTGGCGAAGAAGAGAAAGAAAAAAAAAATTGCTGGTCTCCAGTAGAGATACAAAATAAGGAGGTTAAAAAAAATCAATTTTTATTTCAACAGTGAATCATGTGCCTGACATATGACTTTTTTAACAGAGAATTGAATCGAAATTGCCAAAAACTAACGGTGGGGGGTAAATAGGCTATAAAATTTAGTAGGAAGGCTAAATTGGCTGAAAAATTAATTCATGGTGTAAATTTCAACTAGCGTGATAGTTCAAGGAGGGTATTCAGCACTTTACCCTATTACTTAGCAAATTTATTATTTAATTGTTTTTATGGAGAAAAAAAATTCGTTAAGGAAGGTCAACTGCTTTTTGGATTTCTTGAGTTTTAAATAAATTATAAATATTTACTTTGATTACAGACTTCATCATACCCAATGGGATCGGTCCACCATCTATCCCACTGCAACAAGGCCTTAACTTGCAGACCAATGGTTTTAGGTTCAAATCTCAATGACACCTTGATATTGTCTGTGAATGAAACCCCCTCCCATATGTAGTTTTGAAAAAAAAAAAAAAAATTTATATTGTGATTTGCATTGTGGATAGTAACATATGAATTCTGAAGCAACATCATCTAATGACCCTGGCATTTTCAAATAACATATATATAACTACCACATTATCATATTGCACGTAGATAGTGGCCAATATTCACAAATACAAACAAGAAAGTATAAAATAGTAATAAGGATAGTAGTTTCCCATTTTATCCAAAAAGAAACCGGTCATTCAAATGCTGCTAATTTTGGCTTGGGAGGATCCACCAGGCAAATGTCGAGGAAGCTATCAATGGAAGTGTACTTGTAATCAGGATATAACTCGGAGGCCTCTAGGTCATTTTCTGTTAGTTCAAAACTCATTTGATCTCCTTTAATGAATATGTTGTGCAGAATTGACACCGCTATGTTGTCCGGGGAAGGGAGGGCTGCAAGAAAGAATGGCACACAAAAACAAATATCACTACCACATTATCATATTGCTTGCTTCCATTTCCATGTCCAAAGACACAATGAGAGAGAATTGTTTGGTATCAAATACTTTCGTTCGATATAACTTCTGAACACGAAAAAAAAAAAGATTAATTGCTTACTCTCAGAGAGCTTGAGTATTTCTTCTTCTGGGACATAGCTCCTTGTAAGAGTGCATCCTGTCTTCTTCTCCCAAGAAGAAATCAAATCCAACTGGGACACAATGTTTCCTTGTGGCCTGTAAACGATGACACGGTTGGCAACCCTTGGATCTGTTGCTGCTTTTATTGTGTAGGTAGCAACATCTTCCTCATAGTTCAACACGGCTAGACAGCAGAATTAGTTCGAACATAATTAGTAATTATATATTCAGTTATGTTCCATCTCACTTTGAATAAAATAAAAACTAATGAACATGTTTTCTAATATTTTAGTTATATGAATATAAATTACATTTTCGTCAACAACAAAAAAATAATAACAAGTTGAGAACAATTTTTCATGAGAACAATATTTCTAATAACAAGTTGAGATTTCCTAATAAATTTAACTGACTTTTAGCTACCGAGTTTCGATTCCATTTTTAAGGGTTTGTTGGTGCATTTATTTATTTATTTGTCAACAAATTTATTTATTTAATTTTAACTATACGAGAATCGAAACGAATATGTCTACTGTCTGAAATATTTTAAAAAAAAACAAAAAACAAAATTATGAGCAAACTCAACTCACCTTTGGCTTCACCAGTGCCATAAACAGTGACTTGGTGGTTTGTTTTTTCACGAGGATGAAGCAAATAATCAACAAAATATGCACCAAATGAGTTTGCAGACACATAAGTATATGGAATTCCTGCTGCTTCGATCGCCCTTCTGATCTTCCTTTTGTTATCAAGTAAAGCCTCGAAAGGCGGCAGCCCACTTACTCTGTCAACTTCATTTCCAAATTCTGACGGAATAAATCTCTGATTTTAAAATTACATCGGTTAGATAGACATGTATGTACTAGAGATACATATATATACCTCGTGAGACCTACTGCAAATTCTACTTGAACTATCAAAATCATCTATGTTTTAAGTCTTCATTCAATGCTTGTGAAACATTAGACAAAGTCGTAGTTGTTGTGATCAACAACATCGAAGAACACAGTGTTCCAAAAAACTGCCAAAATGACAACGATTTAATTAAGTGGTTAAATGATTTCGAATTTCAGAGATGATTATTGAGAGAAAACCTATTATAAAAAAAATAAACAATTCCGATAATTGAAATACAATACAAGGGTGGACCTTATAAGGGTGTCCGTGAAGCTCTCTGTAAAAACCAATACTCAGTATGATATTAATAATGATCAAGAAGGGAAGATTGACCTTTATATTTCCAGCATCTTTCATGGCCTTGATTAGTTTCAGCTGTTCGAGATGTTGAGGGACAGCCACCGTGGATATTACAACGTCAACTTGCTCAACTGCTTTGACTAGCTTTTCATGATCATCCAGTTCACCCTGTTATATCATGAAGTTTTAATATCTTGATGAACTATGAGGAATGATAAATGTATAGCTTGTCATAAATTAAATATGAAAAAAAAGTTCACTGCAGTTTGGCCAAGAAATGAAGGAATTTTAATTTACTTGGAAGATGGTGGCTCCCATGGCTTCAAATTCTTTGTGCAGAAGAAGCTTGGAAGAATCGGTTTTGGGTTTGATTGGTCTCACGTAGGCATAGGTTGGATGTCCCAAAGAGACGCTTGCCTTCAACATGTATTTGCCAAGGTAACCTGTGGCTCCGATTATGAGTATCTTGCTCTTTTCACAAGCCATCATATCCCAGACGACTACTGTCCTGAGATATTGATGAATACTGATTGTGATGACAAGCTTATTCTCACATCCTTAAATAGGAAAACGAGTGCACATGCTGAACCCAAAGGTATAATATAATTGGTAAGTTAATTACAGTTTGAACCCCTGGAGTTTGGGATCAATAACATATTAGTCCCTAATTTTTCAAAACTTGGCCCAAATTTCCAAAAGTCAAGAGTCCTTAGAATCTTTGCCCCTCTTTGTATAACATATATCTTTGTCTATATATATATATATTTTTTAATACAAGCGATATTGGAGGTATAGAGAATCAAACCTAAGACTTTAGGTGCGGGGCTAAATGCTTTTTACCACTTGATCTACAAGTACCTTGTAGGTAACAAATATCTTAATTGATATTTACAACTCAAGACTACACTCGTTTTCTCAACTTATCAAGAACGCACTTTTCGAAATTCAGAGAAAATTGCTATATTGACTATTGTCATGCCTTTTCTAAATGTGTACAAATGCACTGATGCTAAATGTAGAGACTCTAAATCCTCCCATACGTATACTATCAAGGTGCCTTTGGGGTCCAAACCTGAGACCACTGGTTTGCAAGTTAAGACATTTTTTACTAAACTAGACCTCGTTGGCACTCAATTGCTTTCTAATACAGAGGTGATTGTTAATTTTGTTTGCCTCTATGCTTGGTTTTTTTTAATAAAAAATAATAGGATTAGTAGTAGAGATGTACATACCTAATGTATCATACAAGAATTCTATAGTGAGGGCCCGTTGGATTAAATGGATTAGTTTAATCTAACGATTAAAAGATAAGGTGCTAACATCTAAGGATGAAGTAACCTAATAATAAAAATAATAATAATAATATCATACTGGTTCTTTACTTAATATTCTTTTTCTGGGAGCAGGCTGTTGAACCCCAAAAGTTCACACACAAAAGTCATTTGTTAAATAAATAAAAAAGATGCATGGATTGTCTTTGGCTATGTGCCACGTCCAGCAGGCCTCAAATGGAAGGCAGAGATGGAGCACAAGTGAATCACAATATATCCTGTGGACATTTCAAACTGCAAAGCCAAAGGATATTATCAATTAAAGTGGCGTGCTTCAACAAATCTCCTCACTTCTTTTCAGCTTGGTAATCCATATACAAGAAAAGAGCTCAAGAAAAGGGGGGAGTTTGACCAACAAATAAAAACTCTCAAGAGAAATTGATGGCTCATGTTTGCTGTGAAGCTAATTATTCAATAGAATCCTTCATTAAAGAGATCTCTCTCACATTTATAGCCCACAGGCTGCAGAGAGATACAAAAATAAACACCTAGAAGCCGGAAGGCTTGGGAAAGAGTGGAGCACAACCATGCTGAAGCAAAAAAGACAGAAACGATCAAAGATGCATTACGAATATTGATTGTGATGACAAGCTTATTTTGTAATCTCACAACCGATTAAGCATCCTTAAATAGGAAAACGAGTGCACATGTTGAAGCCAAAGGTATAATATAATTGGTATAAATTAATTACAGTTTGAACCCCTGGAGTTTGGGGTCAACAACATATTAGTCCCTACTTTTCAAAATTTGGCAAAAATTACCCAAAGGTTAGGAGTCCTTACCACCTTTGCCCCTACTCTTTCTATAACATATATCTTTTTAATTTTTTTTTAAATACAAGCAATATTGGAGAAATAGATAATCAAACGTAAGACCTTGGTTGTGGGACTAAATGCTTTTAACCACTTAATCTACAAGTACCTTGCAGGTAACAAATATCTTAATTGATATTTTCTAGGATTAGTAGCAAATGTATGTACCTTATAGCGAGGGCCTTATTGTTGGATCAAATTGGTTAGATGTTTGATCAAATTGATTAGTTTGATCCAGTAATTAAGAGATAGGACCCTCATCTAAGGACCAAGTAACCTAATAATAAGAATAAAAATTAACAATATCAGAATAATTCTTCTCTTAATATTCTTTTTCTGCGAGGAGGCCAATGATGATTTAAAAATTGAAGGTTCCAAGTCGTGAATATGGTCGATGCATTTTATGTAAAATTATTTAAATGTGGAGACGGCTTAGGCATATTTGGCTATAATATTACCACTTGACTGCTTTTTTAAAACAAGTAAACTCCCAGTTGCTCGTATGACAGCCTAATATAATTGTACTAAAACTGAGCTTTCTCAAGTCTTTATATAACACTTGGTTTATGAGTATTTTTCTATAGTGCTTTTGTAGCGAGTATTTAAATCCATAATTTTATTAAATAATCAAATTTATTCATGAATTTTATTAGTGCGGTTAAATGAATTCTAAAATTAATTGAGTACACCTTACTACAAAAGTATTTATTTAATTACTAACTAGCCCCTTGACACATGCTCACGCATGTGCCAATTGGTTTTCTTTTTCTTTTTTATTTTATTTTTAGAATTAATAAAAGATAACAGGATAGTTATGTTCCATAAAAATAAGACCTATTATCTTATTTTGTTTTTAATTTTAATTTTTTAATATTAAAAAATATGAATTTACCATATTATCCTCATTTAATTAATAATTTCAATTCTTAATGTTTGAATTAACAAAGGGCATTTTCTGGTATTTTGAATGTTTCACCATTCTCTGCCTTTTGCTTTATATATATAGATTTACCATAATATAAAATTACCAAAAAGGATATAAGGCCATTTCCAGTCATGGGTCATAGGCCAAATATAGCCCTAAAATAATGTAAAATCCATCTTTAGCCATGGGCTAAAAAAAATTTTGGCTAAATTCTAGAGGGCCACATTTGGCCCTTTAGCCTTCTAACCAGGGCAATTGTAGCTCAGCTTTGGCATATGGCAAATTTTTTTGTAGGCCCCATGCATGTGCTTTTCAAAAAGAGAAATTATAAAGTGTGGGCAAGAACACGAAACATCTCATGTAAATGTATATCCAACAACTAATATTAAAGGTGCTCTGCTAGCCGTTAGGATATATATCAACGTATACGTGTCATATATAGAATATTGCCTATAAATAGTAGTTTAATTAAATTAAACAATATATAGTTGTGGAATGTATGAGTGTCATACCATAGTTTTTTTCAAAATAATAAAATATGAAGGATCCTAAAATATACCCCTACATGGCTGGAGATGGAAAAATTTAGCCCTACACTATTCTTTAAAAAAATAATATTTTGGAGGGCTAAATTTATACCCCTGGACTACATTTAGCTCTATGACTGGAGATGGTCTAAGGAATTGTGAAACAAATATAATTTTAATGAGTACGTTCTACTCACCATATTCAACTCTAATCAAACATAGAGAAGTTGTCGTATAATTTTAAGGTCCTTTGATGGCTTCAAAGGCTTAGAGCTTCCAACACATCGAAGGACAAGTGTTGACGTTTCTCAATGTACTTGATTCTTCTTGATGCAAAAGATGGGCAGCCATATTTGAATGGAAAAGTTTGTTCTAGTCTCACTTCTTAGCTCAACATTATCCAAACAATAAAGTTGAAGTGGATGACTTTACAACCCCAGGGTGTAAAGTTTTCTTCTAACTTGGAAGCAACCAAAATTCTCAAGGATTTTGGATTGGTGATGATGCATTTCACTGGTAATTTGACAGAGATGTTTGAGTCCCCAACACATATTTCAAAGAAAATCACAAGTATTTATCAAACTTTGAATTAAAGGAGCTAGCAAATTTACTCCCACAACAGCTCACAAAATTAAAGATTTTGTTGCAAACCCAAAATTTGAAAAGAGGGCACGAATTCATGTAAAAAGAGAAACTTGGTTTAGGATTAGGATTAGTATTAGGATGTGGTATGAGAGTGTATTAGGGTGTATCAGGGGTATTTTGGGTAGTTAAATAGGGTGCACTTAGTTAATTTTACATTTTGATTAAAATATTATGGTGTACTTAAGTCATAGGGTATACTCAGTTAATTTTAAAATTTGTTTAGCAACACTCATTTTATTAACATAAGAAATTAATATATTTAAGGTCAAACTAAAAAACTTGAGCCAATGTGAGTCAAATCCAAATTCCCCTATTTAGAATTCTGGCATACAACTTTCAGTTTTATTGTAAGATACTGACTTGAGCTTCGAATGGTCTTGGCCAACACCACACCGATGCTCTCTTACTTTCAAGGCTCTCTTTTTTGTTTTGTTAGTCTTTCTGGGAATTTCCTAAGCCTTGCGAAATCGTATTCCAACAACATCCACATACACCTCCACGGTTTCCCCGATTAATTCCTTGAATACTTTTCTCCATGTTGGAGGTTTAGATCATTTTGCACCATCTCTCGACCCTTTTTGGTTTACTTTCCAAAAGACTGTCTTCACCAAGAAATAAACTAAATAAAAGACAATCCTTCCCCTCCCCTGTTGATAAATAAATAAACACTAAAAAGAGAAACGAAAAGAAAAGATTGTCTTAACAAGTTGATCTCAAGCACATGTAAGATTTATTTCTCAAACCCCAACTAAAGATTAGTCTTCTTTTCCTTCTTCAACCATTCAACAGGCATATCCCGACGGATTCTAGTAATACAATACAATACTATCCTACATCAAAGACGCACTTTACAGATTGATGAATTTGCGAAAGATACACTTCATCAATGTCAGAAATGAATAGCTAGAGTTGCCCCACCAAGCTCACTGCATATCATATAAAAGAATTATCAAGGAGCCCAGGCATTATCAATCATAACTTAAAGCTAGTAGTCATCCTTGATAGTTGGATCATCCTCCCTTTTACGTTTCGTGGCAATCTTACGTCTACCCTTCTTTGAGTCTCCAACCAAATCCATCAGACTTTTATGTGCTGCGTTCTTGATCTCATCAAGTGACTTCCTATCTCGGGAATCCATTCGATCTGCGGGAAATGAATCAGCTATATCTGCAATTTCTCTCATGGCAGCAACCTGTAAAAAAGTGTAGTCACATATACTTCAAATTTATTTTTAATGACTGATAGTGATAACATCAATTGACCAATTACGCATAGGCTTACTATTCTCTGAAACTCGGATTCTAAAGATTCAGGCCTCCCAACAAACTTTCGAGTAATTCTCTCATACCACTCCATGTACTTGATTTCATCCACAACTTCCTCAACTTGTACAATCCGAAGTCGACGCTCCAACCATTCCCTAAGCTCTGCTTGATTTTTTCCTTTAAGCTGCAAATCTGTTTCCTTTGACAAGTCTGAACCCTGATCAAGTGCACGAATCTTCCTCTCCCATCGCGGAACATCCATTGGGACTGGTTGAAGCATGCCAAACTGCCTGAGGCAACGATCAGGGAGGTGTCTCTCAGCCTTGTCAAAACATATTAGCACAGTTTTTGAGGCCCGTAAAATCAAACTCTCTTTTATATCTCCCACTGAAGAAGAAGAGTCCAAATCTTTGTATGGGAGCCACTTAACCTGTATGTCAATACCATACAAATTACTATTATCATCTTCTGATCAATATATGATCATATAAATCGAGCAAAGATCTAAATGACCTACATCTGAAGGTTGAAGGGAATCTAAGGCTTTGCGGTAGGAAACTATATTGCTGTTTGATCTTGGTCCACTTGCTCTTCCTTTCCACCGAAGTGCAAATGGAAAGCAACCATCATTTGGTTCGTCATTGAACTTCGGATTTCCAACATTGAGGCGATAATAACTCCAACACTAAAAAGAATAAGAATCACAGTCACGTTTTAAGTGAAGGCTATTGATATAAAGAGATGCCAGCAGCCCACTGCTACCACCGGATGATTAAAAAAAGGCAAAAATGCATACCTGCAGTAGTGTCAAAGAACCACTTATAGTGCTTTGAGATTTAAGGGAGGCATTACCAAGAGCTCTGTAGAGGAATGCCAAAGCTGCAGCACCCCATGCAAACTTTCCAGCTTCATCGAACTTTTCAAACAATGGAAGATACATTACAGAGACTTTGTTTCCAGTTGTTGTGGAAAATATTGTACAACCAACCAGGTATAGGAGATAAGCACGCGTATGACGCTCAGTCTCTTCAACTGGTGCATCTTCAGGACATTTAGAAAAGCACTCTTTCAACCAAGTTAGCTTCACCATTCCACCATTTAGGTCTTCCGGAACTTTCCCTAGTAAATTTTCGCATACTTTTCCGGGTGTCCTTGTTACACCCATAACTGGTTTTCCATCAACTGGTAGCCCAAGTAACAGTACAACATCTTCAAGTGTTATGGTCATTTCTCCAACAGGCAAATGAAATGTATTTGTTTCTCTCCTCCACCTCTCAACTAGTGCCGAGATAAGTGAATTGTCAAGGCTAATCGTTGGAATTGTTCTAAAGTACCCAAAACCAGCTTTCTCAACCAATTCAATTTGTTTAGCTGTGAGCTTCCATTGTTCAAGCATTGAACTGTGTTCATGGCATCTAAGCACACCACGTTCCTGTAAAGTTCTAGTGGAATCGTTACACACAGAATTATTCAAACTATCAATATGATTTTAACAAATACAAGGAAAAAAATGAGATTAAGGATAGAAGCTTTTTGTCTAACCTGTCCATCCCAGATTGCTGAAGAAATATGGTTATCTTGATCGTACAGTACAGAAATATCGATTGGTCCAGGATCTATAGTTGACCCCATCCAAGCCACTAACAAAAGAAATTTTAAATTAACACAGAAAGAGATTGCATTTTGAAACTAGCTCCATAAGTTCCCTAAACAACAATATATTTAAGAGGGTTTAATCATGTACTTATCCACAACTATCAACTGCAGTAACTTCAAATTATATATCCGCAACTCAGTTCAAGGTTGACTTTAGGGGCATGAGGTAAATTTCCTCTCCTGAGGTTCTCCTTTTTTTGTTAATTTCAAGTATTACCAAATAAAAATTAATCCGTTGATACTTCTCTTCCCAACGTTGAAAAATATCTTAAGTTCGAATCTCCCCGTCCCATTGATCAGAAACAATTACTCAAAACACACCCATAACACAGACAAAGAAAGTATTTATCAACATTAAATTAGGATCATTCTCTCATACATCTTTCAATCAAATAAGTTAATTTTTTAAATGAAAACCTTCTTTTTCTTCAAAAGCAGAAAACTTTAGAACAAATTTCGTTTTTGAACAGTGTGGTTCTTCCAAAACCGAAACAACAAAGACTTTCATGAAAGAAAAAAAAAAAAACAGAATAGTTCCTACAGCTAATTTGACAAAATTAACCCAAGAAGCCATGCCTTTTTTAAACTAAGCCATGCCTTTGACTGAATTACAAATTAAAACAGCTAATTTCACAAAATTAACCCAAAAGGCCAATGAATTTTTAAGGAGACCCTAAAAACAGGAATTGAATTAAAAGCTTCAATACTATACTGACCTGAAATAGGTTTTGGAGAGTACGAGATGCTTACGACCTTGAAGACGACGGAGAAGCCAAAAACGACGATAGTTCAGGTGTCGTGCGTTCTGGTTCAGCTAACTTCAAAAGGAATTAGAATCTACAAGATAGATATCAAAGTCGTTCGTCTTTTGGCGATGGCATAAGCGTTAGAGGAACGGCGTCGTATTTGGGTATGGATAGATAACGACAACATAATACCTACCGAGTTCTGTTTTTGTTAATGGCCAACGGCAAAGAGAAAAGCGTCGGTGGGTGTTTCTGTTTGTGTTTGAAAATGAAAAACGACCACAACTTATGATGGGTCGTGTTATCTATATATATAAAGTAAAAGATAGAGAATGATGAAATATTTAAAATATCAAAAAATGTCTTTAGTTAATTCAAATATTAAGAATTGAAATTATTAATTAAATGAGAATAATATAGTAAATTCACTTTTTTTCATATTTTAAAAAAATAAAATTAAAAACAAAATCATATTATAAGTCTTACTTTTATAGAACATAACTACCAATATTATCTTTTCTTAATTCTAAAAAAAAATATTAAAAAAAAAAAACCAACTGGCATATGCTAGTGTTAATAATGTACATGACATAGGCATTCAAGTCAATCTTTTGACCGTGTATTTTTTTATTGCTTGAAACTCTCATCAATATCCACATATGGGACTTGGAAAAAAATCCATATGGGTTTAGGGAAAATAATAAATAAATAATAAAATAGGAAAAGTAAAAAAGGAAATTTTTGATTCAGCTCAAATGAGAGAGTATTTATAAAGAAGGACAAATTCTTTTGTATTTTGACAATAATGCCCTTATTCATTTTTAGATTACCTAAGAAGTCTTACTTCTTGCTGGCTGTATGGAGTTAGAAATTTGGATCACTTCTTGCTTTTTTGGATTTTTGCTGAGATGATTTCTTCACGTGAAATGAGGTTGATATGCTTCTGCTATCATGAGGTCTTCACATGGAGTTATGGCTTCGTTATGCTTCCATCATGTTATCTATACTGTGCAGCTCTTCTTCTTCTAAGCTATTCTAGTATGAGTTGTCATTATCTTCTGCTTCAATCTAATCTGCTCTCTGGTTGTAGATTTCATCAAAAACTTGTGCTCCTGTTTTGCTTATCCTAAATTCATATGTCTCATATGGTCTGTAGTCTCAGAATAGATCTTGATAAAGTTGGATTGGTAAAAGGAGGTTCAGATTATCATCATTAAACAATTGTTGCTCAGCTATTGTTGCACCTCTGATTTTTAAATATCTTGCTTGGTAGAGATTTCTGTATTTACGGATTCTACCAGACTAAGCAGTTCATTATGAGAAATAATTATATTATGTTATGCTCTATCTAGGTAAATAATAATCCTAAATAACTATACTCTACTAAAAATTCTGGTGTAATTGTGATAGTTTTTTGGTTATGCGCTAAATACAATTCTCTATATTCCACCATGTCAATACTAGCTAAATAAATAGTATAATGAGAACAACTTTTAGTAATAATTTTTATACTAGTTATGGATTATTTTTTAAATTAAAAAGAAACGCTTGAATGTATAACTGAAGAGTTGTATTTTTCTCATATTCTAATCTAATCATGTGACTCTTAATATCTTCTAATAAAAACCTATATCTTTCTCTAGCTAGAGTTTGAAGAAAATATGGACTTTTAGTTGCTCAAGGGAAAATTATTTATTGTCCTCAAACAAGTTGGGCATTAGCCTCTTTTTCTTGTAAAATTATGCTTAAATTTTGACATCTTAAATTAATTATTCTAAAATTTCTTACTATTGCCTCATACTCTTTCTTTTGCTCTTCATGTTTTTCCTACAAAAAAGAAAACTATTGTTTTGCTCTTTTATAATCATAATTATAAGCTAAAAACCCTTGTTCATGGGCTTTGATAACTTTTTCATGCTTTCATTATTAGCTCTAATGTTCCAAAAAGTGTCTAAAAGCACTTTTTGTTTTTCTGTTAATGATGCTTCGGTACGATATTTTAAAACAGGATTTCTAATTTCCTATATTGAAATTCCATTATAATAATACATATTTACTACTGGTCATGCTTGACTACTTATGCTTAATGGATTACAACCCTGTGATGGTGTACCATTATTTTTGCTGCCACAGAATGATGCTCCAAAATATTACATACATGTTAATGAATAATATGAGATAAGATGTCTGCTAAAGTATTATCCATACCTTTAATGTTTCATTACGTAAAAACAATGAAAATGCTTCGAGAGAGTTTATAACTCCTAAAATTTCTAAGTCTGTGCCTAGAAGTCTAGCCTATATATCAGTAAATTTACCATATGCATATCTTTAAGCTTCTTGTGATATAAAATTCCTGCCTAACCTATTGATGATGCGTCTGTTTAAACTATTTTATCATTATTGTCTAATGGTAATGCTAAAGGCTTAAGTTAAGTTATATCTTCTTTAGTATTTTGAACTAATTTAATATTTTCACTATTAAAATATTTTTGACCTGTTTTACTATGCAATGCTGCAATCTTTCTTCCTAAATTAAGAATAAAACTTCTAGCATAATTTAATAATCCTAGAAATGCTTGTAATTATTTTTTGTCTTCTAATTTATCTAGAAATTCTAACACTTTTTTAGCTATGTTTTCTTGTAATTATACAGTTTCTGACTTAATATATGTCATAAATATTCTATATCTTGTTTTTCAAGTTCACTTTATTCCTACTTATAACTATGCCATTATCAATAAATTATTTCAAAATTATTTCAAAGTGTTTTCTATGTTCATTTTTATTTTTACTATGAACAAGTATATCATCTACATATGTACTACAAAAATTATCGTACTTATTAAAAATTTGATCCATCTTTGATGGTGCATTTTTCAATCAAAATGACATAATAAGCCATTCAAAATGTCATTATGGACAAGTAAATGATGTCCATTCAATTGATTCTTCTGCTAGTCTAATTTGCCAAAATCCTAATTTACAATCAAATTTACTAAAATATTTACTTGAATTTTATTCATAAGCTCATCTTTATTTGGTAGTTTGTAACTATCTTCATATCACTACTACAAAAAAGCAAAAAGACGACGGTAAATCACCGTCGTGTATTCGATTTTTCAATGGTCGTGGAATCCACCGTCATCTTTTCCCTCATATACCACGACGCTAAATCACCGTCGTTGTTAAAATATACAACGTCATCAACAAATACAAAACGACGTCTTTGTACTGCAAAAAGATCTAAAAAAGCAGTCGAGGATGAGAATAGACGACCAACTCTCTAAAAAAACCGTCGTTAAAAAGGAAAAATATGACACATATTAAGAGAACAAGGCCGCAAGATAGACATACAACGACGGAAATAAAAAAACGACGCCGTTAAATATCATTTTCACGACAATAAAAAATTTGACGTCTTTAAATACATTAGAAGACGACGTTATTGATAATAAAAAATTTGACGTCTTTAAATACATTAGAAGACGACGTTATTGATACCTACTACGTCCCATATATAAAAACAGCCGTCGTAAAATTAATTTTCCACTTCGATTTTTCGATAAAAGATGACGTGGAAATAGTTGTCAGTGTCATTATTTACGACGTATGTATTTATTGAGTAGACGTTGAAAAACGAAACAACGTCGGTTACAAATATATGAGAGTCGTATTACAAAATTTATACGTCATATTTTCAGAAACAAACAACGACGATAAATATTAGACGTTGTTAAATAAAACAACGTCGGAAAACAATAAAAACAGACGTGTTTAGTCTGCTAAAGTTCTAGAAAATAGTCGAGGATGAGAATAGACGACCAACTCAAACAAATCACCGTCGTTAAAAAGGAAAAATATGACACATGTTAAAAGAAAAAGGCCGCAAGATATACATACAACGACGACAACTAAAATTTTACGCCGTTAAATATAATTTACACGACAAGAAAAAATATGACGTCTTTAAATACATGAGAAGACGACGTTATTGAAATATACTACGTCTCTTATTTACAAACAACCGTCGTGAAATAAATTTTCCACTTCGATTTTTCTAAAAAAGATGACGTGGAAATAGTTGTCAGTGTCATTATTTACGACGTATGTATTTATACAGTTGACGTTGAAATGCGAAACAACGTCGGTGGAATTTATATAGTCGACGTTGTATTTATATCTATCATCATTACTCACGACGCACTTAATAATATAGACGACGTTGAACTTCTAAACAACGTCGGTTCCAAATAAATGAGAGCCGTATTACAGAACATATAGACGGCGTTGATTATGATGAGAGCCGTATTACAAATAACGTCGTTTAATTGTTATTAGACGGCGGTTATAATGAATTTCCGTCGGAATTCATTTCGTTCCTCTTCGTTTATAAAAGAACTTGCGACGTGGAAAATGTATGATGACGTCGTATTTTTTAACGTTCAGATTATATATCTCGTTTTTTAGACGTCGGTATTATGGGATTGGAGTCGTATTATTTTGAATTACATGGCGGTTCTTAATCCTTCCCCGACGCGATATCCTGAATAATTGCTTCACAATTGCGTCGTGGTTCTTCATTGTTACGTTGCTTTAAGACGTCGGTAAATATGCTGAATAACTGGTTCACAATAACGTCGTGTTTTATTTGAACGTAGAAAGTGAAGAAATCACATTACAATATATTACAAAATTAATGTCATACACTGCCAATTACATAAGCATCATTCAATCCATATATCTTCACACCCATCTCGAATATTTTGACCGCCTAACTCACCCACCAGTTCATCAAATGTGTCAACATTTGGCATCCCTCTAGTAAATGGCTCACACTCAATTATCACATCACCTAAGACTTCATAATCAATAACATCATTATATTCTCTATTAGGCATTGATAACACTACCGACCAACCACGATGCATCGGGTCGTCAACAAAAAATATTTGTTTGACTTGAGAAGCCAAAACAAATTGGTCATTCCTATGTCCAATTTTACTCAAATCTACAAGGGTAAATCCAAGTTCGTCGACTACAAGACCAGAACTATCTATCCAATCACACCTAAAGACTGGGATTGTAAACTTTTGGTAGTCAAGGTCCCAAATTTCTTGAATGACACCATAGAAACCCATATTTGAGAGAATTGGGTTTTTATCCTTGGCACTAGCAACTTGCATGGTATGTGCAAGTAAATAAACTCCACTATTTTGAGTTGTCCGCACATCATCTTGTGCCTTGATATTGAATTTAATACCTTTAATAAGATAGCTCCTATATAATAGCACTGACATGTTTGGACCAGCTGCTAGCCACCTTAAATTTTCTGATACGCCATGATTGTCTTCCTCAAGTTCACTTTGAACCTGCAAATTAATCATATCTTAATTCAATCTAACATATAAATAAGAAGAAAATTAAAAGAGAAATATGTTATTCAACAATATATACCTTGAAGCGTAGCCATTGAATGAAAGTGCTATTGTGCTTATCCTGCAGCCACTTTGTTCTCTTTCTAAATTTTGGATAAGCAGTCTTGATGTGAATCATATGTTGCCTACATGACACGAAAAATTCAAGCATTACGGTCCTAAATATAGAAGATAAACATAAGAAATAATTTAAAATGGAAACTTAAAGAATAAAGCTCATACGTACTCGATATAAGGTAGGACTTCCTCCGTATTCTCCAAGACATATAGATGTGCTTGATTCAACAGGTCCTGATCAACTACGCTCACTGTGCAACCTGATAATGGCTTTGAAAGTCCCATCTTTTGGCTTGAAAGCACTCCAACTGTACTAACATCAGATAAATGCTGAGTACAACACTCTACCGCTTCTTCAGCTATATACCGCTCAGCAATGCAACCTTCGGGACGAGTACGATTCTGAACATACCCCTTCAGCACTTTCATATATCTTTCAAACGGATACATCCACCTAAAATATACTGGCCCACATAGACGAACTTCTCTGACAAGATGTACTACTAGATGAACCATGATATCAAAGAATGAAGGGGGAAAGTACTTCTCAAGCAAACACAGAGTAACTACTACATCTTCTTCCAACTTATCTAGCTTGGAAACATCAACAGTCTTTGCACATATAGCATGGAAGAAGAAGCACAAACGAGTTATTGCATACCTTGCAGGCTTCTCCAAAACAGAACGAATTGCCACAGGGAGCAATTGTTGCATTAAGGTATGACAATCATGTGATTTAAGGCCAAGAAGTCTTGAATCTTGTAAAGATACAAGATTTTTAATATTTGAAGAATAACCTTCAGGGACCTTCATACCATAGAAAGAATTGCAAACCTCTCTCTTCTCTGCTCTTGACAAATTCCAAGGCCCAGGAGGCAAACGAGTACGTCTTTCTCCATACTCGGGTTGCAAATCAGTTTTGACCCCCATGTTCAATAAATCTAATCGAGCAGCAATCCCATCTTTATTTTTTCCAGGGATCTCCAGCAATGTACCAATGATACTATCGCAAACATTCTTCTCAATGTGCATAACATCTAGGGCATGCCTCACAGGAAGGTATTTCCAATACTCGAGATCAAAGAATATTGATTTCTTCTTCCAACAAACTCTGTCACCATTTTCAACCATATGCAGCACTTCTTCTCCGGTTAATGGCTCGGGAGGTATGCCATATTCAGGTTTCCCATTAAAAGCTGCACGTTGCCTCCTATATGGATGATTGATTGGTAACCATTTTCTATGCCCAATGTAACAAATTTTGTGGCCATTTTTCAACCTGTGACTAGGTGTATCATCGCCGCATATTGGACAAGCTTTATATCCTTTAACAACACAACCAGATAAGTTTCCATAGGCGGGGAAATCATTAATTGTCCACATTAATGCAGCTCTGAGTGTAAAGTATTCTCCATTATGTGCATCATACACTCCTCTAATCCCAACCCACAAGGATTTTAAATCATCAATCAAAGGCTCCAAGTAGACGTCTATATCATTTCCGGGTTGTTTAGGACCGGAAATCAATAAGGTTAACATCATGAACTTTCGTTTCATGCACAGCCATGGAGGGAGATTATATGTAACTAAGATAACCGGCCAACAACTATATCTGCTACTTAGAGAACTGTGGGGATTGAATCCATCAGATGAAAGAGCCAATCTCAAGTTTCTCGGCTCATTACCAAACTCAGGCCATTTATCATCAAGAAGTTTCCAAGACGGGGAATCCGCCGGATGAGACATCTGACCGTCAATTGATTTTCTAGCAACATGCCACCAAGTCAAACTCTTAGCTGTCTCATGTGATTGAAACATCCTTTTAAACCTTGGAATTGGGGGAAAATACCACACCACCTTCGCTGGCACACCCTCTTTCAAGATTGAATCTTTGCCTTCCTTCCACCTTGAGATACCACAAGTAGGACAATTAGTTGAATCCTCATACTCCTTCCTATACAAGATGCAATCATTGGGGCATGCGTGCATTTTCTCATAACTCAGCCCCAATGCACACAAAGTCTTTTTAGCCTCATACATGGAGGTTGGTATTGTATTTCCTTCTGGAAGCAAATCGCCTTGAAGTATCAATAATTCTGTAAAACAGACATCACTCATCCCATGTTTTGCCTTCAAATTATACAACTTCACTAATGCCGATAACTTCGTGTACTTTCTACAACCAGGGTACACTGGTTGATCTCCATCCCCAATCACATTGGCAAACTCATACGGATCCGAACCAAAATCACCAAAATCATTATCATCCATATCAATTTCTTCAGACACAAAACTGTACCTACTATGGCCATCATCTTCTTCAACATTTCTGCTAGCATTAGTAGTTGCTTCCCAAGGTTCTCCGTGAAATGTCCAATTCTTATAGCTTTGGTCAATTCCATTAAAGTATAAGTGATCCCTTATAATTCCAACCCCAAACAACTTCAAATTAACACATTTAACACATGGACAACGGATATGTGTTGTAGTTAGAAGATTTTCTACAGCAAAGTTCAAAAATGCTTCCACCCCAAATTCATATGCCTTCGATCTTCTATCCGAGTGCATCCATGACTTATCCATCTCCGACACTATAACCTATTATCTATAATAAAGTGAAAATACAGGCAATGACCATCACTATAGCAGATTATACAATGATCTAATCGCAAGTAATACACAACAGAGACGACGGGTTTTAAACAAAAACAGACGTATTTGGCATATATAGACGACGGATTTTCAACAGACGTCGTCTATTATAAGTAATACAAACGACGGTTTATGAAAAAACCGTCGTGTATAAGTAATACAACGACGGTAGTTTAAAAAAACCGTCGTGTAATCGTCGTCGTAAGCCTTAAAATTCGTCGTGTCTCAGTTTATTTTCAAGAACACAAAACCCATTAAGAACACAACATATATATGAAACCAAGCAAGAAACCAACATATACATGAAACCAAGCATGAAAACAATAAATCCATTCCCAATTCAACATAACATAGGGTGATTAAAAGATACGACAAAATTAAATCCATTCCCAATTCAACATAACAGATAATGTAATCCATGAACCCATTAAACAGAAAATCCATGAACCCATACCTATAAGCACATTATTAACAGATCGCAAAGCATACACATAAAACCCTTTAACAAAACAACATAATATCATTCAATGAATTTACAAGGGGAAGATAGGGTTTATACTTACAGGTTGGACGAGCTCACAGATTCGACGGAGCCTGGAGAGTGCAACTTTTAATTAGAGCAGAAGTGAGAGAGCGAAATGTTATGTCGCGCGAAATCTGAAAATTTTAGGTTTCAGGGTTCGAAGTATAAGAATAAGAGCCAAATCTAAAAAAATTTAGGTCGCGCGAAAATTTTTAGAGTTCGCGCGTTTTAAAACGTCGAAAGAAAAACCAAGGCGAAAGTTCTACACGTACCGACGTAAATTTAATATTCCACGACGGAAACTTCATTTTTCGGATTAAGAACGTAAGGCCGTTCATTTTGAAGCTTCATTTTTCGGATTAATTTTAAATTTATTTTGAATTTTTTATATAACGACGACTGAAAAACCACGTCGGTGTTAAGAAATTAAAGACGTTGTAAATTATATAAACTGACTTACATATTAAAATGACGTCGTTTAAAGCGTAAACCATGTCGTATGTTTTTCTGTACGACGTAAAATATGTATTCCACGATGCAACCACCGTCGTTAAAAATTAATACCCTAAACCCACAAAACTAAATTATACAATTTAAAAAATTAAGTTTATAAAAGGTTTTATGGTTTTAAAGCCTAACATATACCCTAGACTACCCAAAAATTATACTTTAAAAATAAACCCCAATAAATAACAACCCTAATCTCTAAACCCTAGACTCTAAACCCTAAACCATAAAACTAGAAGTGATTTTATGACTCATCAAAACAATTTTGTTTTGGATGGTCATTTTAAATTTTTGTTATTCAAAATGAATTTTTTCAAGGTTTATGTGGAAGAAAATATATCAATGACTTCATAGGAGTTGACTTTTCAATTTTCTGATTTATTTTAAATTTATTTTGAATATTTTGATATAAAAATAATAAAATATTCTTACCACAACAACAAACCACGTCGGTGTTAATAAATTGTAGACGTTGTAAATTGTAATAGACTACTAAGTCGTTAAAATGACGTCGTTAAAATGAGAAACCATGGCGGCTATTTAACTATACGACGTAAAATATATATATCAACGACTTAACCGCTGTCGTTACATAAACGTCGTCGATGATACCCTGAACCCTTAAGAAATTGAAGATGTTGTAAACCATAAACGACTCAATTGTTCAAAGAACGTCGTCTAACTATATTTTTACGTCGTATTTGTTTAAAACACGAAACAACAAAATACGACGGTTTGTGACTTTATTAGGTCGTTGGAAAAGTATTACACGTCGGTTAAGCAATTTGTATGTTTGTTTTTTTTTTAATTTAAGAAAACCTCAACAAATTTTTACATTACATATTATAGAGAAAATTTGTACATTATACATAAATATCAAGTGTTCAATAATTGCCCTGTTTAATAATTTGGAAAACAAACTCTGCCCATTCATTCCGGACTTCATCAATGGCTTCTTGGGGGTATGAAGCTTCCTGGTTTCCCTTGGCATACTGCATAAACAATGACTATTAGGGTTTATAAATAAAAAGAAATTCAATCACAGACGACGATATTTTTTATAACCGACGTAGTATATCCATTCAACGACGTTAATTTTACATGACCGTCGTTGATAATACAAAAAACGACGTGAAATGTATGAAGGTAATTTCTTCTTACCTTATTCTCAAACCCCAAGGAAGGATCCATGATGATGTCCCTCATGAAGCGCATCACATAATACCCGCATTCGACATTGCTGGGTTGCTTTGGTGTGCCTGAGAGAGTTTTCCAAATTACATTTTTACGTCCTGCTCGGCCTATGTGGGTATTATATATTTTTAAAGCACTGTTCACGATGTTTTTCGCCTCTTCGTCGACCACACGATGACCTGGCAGAGGATCCAGAAAATAGACGGTCTCCTTCTTTGCTCTTACAATCAGCAAGATCCAATGACGGCTGCACAAAATTAATATAAAAACGACGGTTATTTACAAAAACGACGTATTATAGTATTTCACACGACGAAATAAAGTAGATAACGACGACATTATATATTTATCACGACGACAAATAAATACCGACGTGGTTAGTAGTTTCAAACGACTAAATAAAATAAAACACCGACGTGGTTAGTTTATAATTTGTCATTTATTGAAAATCATAAAAACAAAATCCTAAGGAGACTAACCCTGGATTGTAAGGCATCATGAAAAGCTGTTCACCGTCTGTCTTCTGAAGTCGAGCTGCTACCAGTCGTGATCTTTCAGTTATTGTGCCAGAGTTGGCACTAACTGTAGCAGGGTCAATAAAGCCAACCATGCTGCACATATTGGCTTGTTTCAAAACATCGTGTAAGTACCTAAATACATAAAATAATATAAACAAGTCAGCACAAACAAACACGACGGTTATGTATAAAAAAACGACGTATTATAATATTTCACACTACGTACTGAAATAGATGAGGACGTTATAATATATTTATCACGACGGTAGTTAGTTAAGACGACGTGGTTAGTTAGTTAAGACGACGCAATATATAAACCAACGAGGTATTATTTTAGAAGTACAAACCTCATATATACAGCCAATACAGTAGCTCCAATTTCTTCCATGCCTGCAAATTGTGTAATATCTTCAGGCAGGAGGAAGGTATCGCGCTCACCACCAAACACCTCCTTATCAATTGTAAATTGGAGTGTCTTATCCTCAGGCAGGAGTGTCGTTTCCACAAAACGACAAAGGGTTTTTAAAGAAGATGGCGCCTCCATATTTGAATAAGCACCAACTTCAATAACCTGTTTAAAGAAATAAAAAAAATGACGTGGTAATTCAATAAAGACGACGGTTTAAGTAATAAAACGTCGTCTTAAAAGTATTTAAACGACGGTGAAAAAACTGTCGTGGTAATTCAATAAAGACGACGGTTTTATGAATAAAGCGTCGTCTGAAACCATTTAAACGACGGTGCAAAAACCGTCGTTTAAATATTTTATTACGTCTTAAAAAAAGTCCGCCGTCTAAGTTTTAAACAAACGACGGATTAAATAAAAATATCGACGTCTGAAATTTTGAAAAACAAATAAAAAAGGCAAAGTTATGTGAACATACCTTGTCGTCATGCTTTTCTTCATCTTCTTTCTCCTTTTCTTCTTCCTTCTCTTCATCTCTTTTTTCTTCTTCCTTCTCTTCATCTGGCTGATGTTTCCCCATTTTGGCAGTATCATCCTCCAAATGTAGGGATCTCACATCACCTCCAGAGCAGCTAGCTTTGTCAGACATTGGATTTTTGGGGCTTTGGCTAATTCTTGGTTTAAGCATGCTTGGATCAAAATTGGGAATTAATTGGGAAAGCTGACTCAGAAAATGCTCCCTCTCAGCCTCTACCAATTGTTTTGTCCTAGCCTCCATCCTTAAGGCCTCTTCCCTTGCCTTAGCCTCCATCTTTTTAGTCTCTTCTTGAAGGAGAACTCTTAAACTGTCCTTCAAACGGTCGTCAAAGCTCACCCTCTGTGGTTTGGGCAAATTGAAATATTGCCTTGGGGAAACACCAGCACCAACTCCCCTCAGTCTGCCTGGATGCTCGGGGCCCAAAGCCATGGTCAGCACATCATTGCTGCCATCTACTCTGACTTTGCCTTCCGAGACTTGTTTCTGCAATTCATCCTAAAAAAAGATAAACAAAAAAACACACGACGGTTATTTATGTACAAACGACGTATTATATAATTTCACACGACGCAATAACGTATAAACCGACGTTATTATAACTTATCACGACGGTAGTTATACCGACGTGGTTATTTATTTAAAACGACGAAATGAATAAACAACCGACGTCTTATGCTATAATTAAAGATAACAGAGTAGTGATTCCTATTTAGACCGTTAACGACGTTTTTAAAAAATTTTCGACGTGGTAATATCATTCACACGACGCGAAAATGAACCACCGACGTCTTATGCTATAATTACAGAAAACATAGTAGTGATTCCTATTTAGACCTTTAACGACGTTTTTAAAAACTTTTCGACGTGGTAATATCATTCGCACGACGAAAAATATAACATACGACGTAATAAGAATAATTCACAGTTTAATAAAAATTTAAAACAGAGTGATAGTAGGCTTACTATTAATTTTGCTTTCTCTGCCACCTTTGGATCAGGGATGTTACCATGTTTGTCCTGTCTAGCTCTCTTCCATAAGGTAGATCGATCAATTTCTACCCCAGGCATGGTTTCCTCCAATTGATCCTCCAATCCAGCATATCCTTTTCGAGACAATCGATGATTGTACTCGAGTTTCTCCCTAATCTGTGCATGTTGAGAATGCACAGACTCAAAATCTTTGGATAGCCTTGAAGCTACAAAGGCATCCCATTGTGCTTTCTCTATGAATTTATATGTTTCAGGGGGTTGGCTTAATTTCTCCCTGTCATTGGTGTATGGAAGGATATAATGCCTCGTTAGTGTAGACTTGAAATCCTTCCATTTCTTGGAAGCAGAAGCTAAAACAGAGGTCTTGCCCCCTTGGCCTACGACAAAAGCCATGTCAACTGCTTCCCAAATCTGCTCCTTTATATCCTTGGGGATTTGGGACCATTTCTTGTCCACAAGTGGGATCCTGGAGCGTGCCAACACACCAATATACGACTGCATCTCAATATGTGCTTGGCCAACACCTTTCCCCCTTTTATTGTACTCAACAATTGGCCTCAGTTTCTGAAGCTTTCTCTTCACAACACGAGGCATTGTGCTCATACCTCGACCAGTCTTTGAATCATCTGAGATTGTTGTCTGGCTGGTTTGTTCTGTCTCAGCAGATGATGAAGCAAACTTCATCTTCTTCGAAGACTTCATCTCCTTCGAAGACTTGTCTTGAGGAGCTACCATTCCAAGCTTCTTGGAGCCAGAATCCTTAGTTTGTTGTTGAGAAACCATTTTAACAGACAAAACTGCAAGTGAAAATATTTCAGGAAAACATTAAGAACACAAACGACGGTATTAAAAAAATACGACGTATGATATGATTTTAGAAGACGCAATGAAATAATCTCAGACGTAATAAATGTTTAAAACCATTATTTATATAACGTCGTGGTATATATGTTCACACGACGTCAATAGTAATACACCGTCGTGGTAAACTATTATTTATATAACGTCGTGGTATTTATGTTCATACGACGTCAATAGTAATACACCGTCGTGGTATTAACATTCACACGACGTAAAATAATAAGATATTTTGTCGTCTATATTAGATACCAACCCTAGTTTCTTTTTCTTTATATTTTATCAAATAAGGGAAAAACAAAAACCATTGTTCAGCGAAATCAAACCTGCAATTAAACAAGCATATAAAAAAAAGACTATTATTTTAAAAACAACTTTGTCAATTTTCAGACGACGCTAGAACAACTGACGAACCGTCGTGGTCTACCGTCGTCTTATTTAGTTGATGTAGTTGTCTTCAAAGTTGGAAACTTTCTCTCTTTGTCTGTATATTTTATCAAACTTGGAAAGAAGTAAAATGATTTTGGCCAGAAAAAAGGTAAAAAGATTTTTCAAACAAAAAACGTATGAGCATGCAAAACAGTAACCAAAATAGTGAAAATGAAAGCTTACCTTTTGCGTGCAATGAAAGCAAGAGGAAGATGATCGATGTTTAAGTTCAGAGACGACGAAGAAGACGAGAGGAAGACGATGAGAAACTCTGACAATGCTCTGACAAGGAAAAAAGACGAAAAGGTTTCTCTGGGAGATTGAAATTTTTAATCGGGTTTGGAAACAGTGCATGTGTAAGTCGAAAAGTTGCTTACATATAAAACCATTTCAAAAAAATAATACGGCGGTTACATTTAACTACGTCGTTTTTAACTAAAACGACGCAATATTTTTCATTCGACGTGGAATCATTTCATTTAACGTCGTTAGGTTTAATATAACCGACGTGGATTTTAATTTTTAAATTATGAATAGAATTTTTTTTCCCGTGACCTTTCAGTTTATTTTTCAATTACAGTGCGTTATAAATAGAGTTTTTTTTCCGGAGGAAATTTAAAACGAAGGAAATTAATATTCTGCAATATGTAAAGTTTCTTTTTTGGATGACAGATTTAAATAAAATAAGAATATAAAAACAACAAATGTGTAAGTCAAGTAGACGAAAAGTTGCTTACATATAAAACCATTTCAAAAAAATAATACGGCGGTTACATATAACTAGGACGTATAAATTACAAAATACGACGGTACATTTAACTTCGGACGTGGTAAATAAATACGACAGTAGTTTGTAGGTACCGTCGTAGTAAACTCAAAAATTAAAGTACATAAGTAATAACTCGCGTCATGGTATATTATTTAACACGTCGTTTTTATTAATTTACCGACGTGGATTTCTGTAATATACGTCGATCATACCGACGTTGATTTTACAATTTAAACAGCGGTTTTTTTGTAAGGACCGCCGTTGGTTTTAAAAATTTATTCTATAAATTTGTCGCTTTCATTCATTTTCGGTTTACATTTAAGGTTCCAAGTTCTTCCTCTCTCAGTCTCATGTCTCAAAGACAATAATTTGGATGTTTTCTCAAAGAGAAATTGAGCTTACTCGCATCAAATATATGTCCACAAGAAGAAGCTTGTCAACTAGCCTTCTCACTTCCTTGATCAAGCCTGATAGGACACTTAGTGCTTCTGAATACTCCTTGCTTTCCATCAAAAGAGATGCAAGCCTGGCCTCCACTCGCTGTCGAAGGAAAGTTCGCTTCTCAGGGAAATCTGAAGATCAGATGTGCCTGATCCTCTGCTTGATTTTCTTGCCTGAGAAGATCGTCGGATTTATTGTGATAGCCTCTTCCTTTATCCGTAGAGCTTCAGAAGAAGAAGATGGGTTTCAAGAATGCGATAAAGAATAGAAATGGCTTCAGATGGCCTCTAAAGCATGAGCAATTGAATCAGTAGTTTCTGGGAGATATGATGAAGACATTGTCAATGCTTTGAACTACACAAGTCCTGCAGAAAGATATGTTAAAGAAACTGAAACAACGGCGGTTTTCTGTTCTACCGTCGTCTTTTCTCGTCGTCTATATTAAGTTAAGATGGCGGTAGATTTATAATTACCGACGTAGATTATTTTGTTAAACGTCGTTAAGTGTACTACAACCGACGTGGATTTTAATTTTAAATTATAAATAGAGTTTTTTTTCCCGTATTCTTTCAGTTTTAGTTTTCAATTCCAAAGCGTGATAAATAGATTTTTCTTTCCCGAGGAAATTTAAAATGAGGGAAATTAATGTTCTAGAATTTGTAAACTAACACGACGCAATATTTGCAAATCTGTGTCATCTGTTAAGATTATGATGTGGAACAGAGTTCCATCTGGTAAGATTTCGTAACCCTTGGGATCTCAGACAAAACTGATTATGTCGGCGGTGTTCTATATAAACCGTCGTGGTTATTTCAATTCTTGTCATTAAGTAGATCTACCGACGTAGGATAAGAAAATCAAAGAAAAAAATTGTTAACAAAAATTCTTATTAAGACGACCGTTAAAATTAAAGGTACGACGTATAAAATGAATAAATACGACGATAAATTTTATTGTACGATTTAAAGATAACGTCGTAGAACTATACGAGAATGACGTCGATATATTTATATTTTCCGTCGTTGTAAATTAATTTAATACGGCGATATTTTGTATTTTAAAGCCGTGGATTTGTTTGTAATTATACGGCGTCTTATACGAAAACCTCGTCGTGTTATTTTATGAGTAAAAACGGCAGTTTTTATTGAAATCGTCGTCTTTACTTTCTACGTCGGTCGATTCATAACTTCTGCTGTTCTTTGTTGGCATTGATTTTACACTGCGGAAATCTGTTTCAAATAGACGTCGGTTGTTTAATTATGTACGTCGTTGTTTTTGAACAGCCATTTGAAACTCCATTTTTTAGTTGTCTAAGGTTGTATTACACGACGGTGTTTTTAGAACCGTCGTCTTTTTATAAACCACGACGGTGTTCACTTAGACCGTCGTTGTTTTCTGGTCGTCTTTTTCACTTTTTGTAGTAGTGACCTAAATGTATTGGGGGTGTGTTGGGGTGGGGGTGGTTTCAAGAATTTTGAGACCTTTACTAAGGGAACGGTGACGAAGCAGTCTTGGAGGTTGCAGGAGAATCCTAGCTCATTGGTGGCTCGTATATTGAAGGCAAGATATTTCCCTCATGCCAATTTCCTAGATGCTATGTTGGGGTCCTCTCCATCTTTAGTATGGGGCTTGATTCTTTGGGGACATCAAATTATTGAGGAGGGACTTGTTTGGAGAGTGTGGAATGGTTTTTCGATCCGAGTGTTCTAGGATAAGGGGATACCTAAACCAATCACCTTCAGACCTTTGCTGAATAAAGGATTAAATGGGGAAGCAATGGTGGCTGACTTGATTATGCCATCACGAAGGTGGGATTTACAGTTGCTAGAACAAGCTTTGTGTGCGGAGGATTGTGAAGTGGTTTCATCCATTTCTTTGGGAACAGTTGCTCAGTTGGATGATCGTAAGTATTGGTTTTTTTTTACAAGAATGGGAAATATACAGTCAAATTTGGCTATCATGTGGCTCCGCGGCAATGTGAGGAAATGCGTAGTGCTAGTGTTGGTGTTTCCAATTCTAGGACCCAATATGCATTTTGGCAGAGATTATGGAGCTTGGATATTTCTAATAAGATCAAGATTACGCTTTGGCAGGCTTGCTGTGATATTTTACCAACTGCCCAGAATTTATTTCAAAGGAAGCTGTTGCAGACTCCTCTTTGTTCACGTTGTGGTCTCTCTTGTGATGATACGATGCGTGCTCTATAGTTGTGTACATAAGTTTTGGCGATGTTCTCCTTTTTTACATAAGTTTTCGGTTACTGGCCGTAGTTTTACAGATTTTTTGGGGTTTGCGGCCTTTCATAATTTTTCATGTGTTGAGTTGGAGCAATTTGTTGTATGTCTGTGGAGTGTATGGCATATGCGCAATGAAGTTGTGCATGGGAAAATTGTGGAACCTGCGGAGATGCTGGTAGAGAAAGCAATGGAGGGGCACGCTACTTTAAAGTCTGTAATGCTAAACCGGAGGTCGTGCGTGTACCCTGTCATGCTCGCTGGATCAAGCCACCTGCATACTCCTTTATCCTCAATTGTGATGGGGCAGTTAGCAAGGATGGAGGAGATAGAGGTATGGTGAAAGGACTCGCATCGAATTCCTTATTGGAATCCATGACAAACCATCTCCTTATCCGACACTAGGCATGTGCCAGCCCAATTTACTAAAATACCCTTATTGCCCCAATTCCAAAACAATTTTAGGTTTGATTTGTACCTGAAATTCGGCAAAGCTTCCCCTGAAAATGGCTCTTAACCCAACAATCTACCTGCAAAGCAAACGAAATTTACTTTCCAAGTGTTCAACAAGTATAAGGTATAAACCACAAACCAATTACCAAAAGTTTCAATGGGCTTCAGCCCCCTTTTACCAACATAAATAAGTCAGCAAAAACCTCTTGACATAACTGAACATAATAAACAAAGTCTAAACTTGAGGCTGCACCTAGGTTAACCTAGGTTGCCTACGTACCCTTATTGAAGGATAAAGCCACACGTAGTTCTTTCTAACAAAAATTACAATTCAGATAATACAATATTGTTCAAGGTGAAACTAACGATAAAATTCTGGAATTATTCTTTACTTAATTTCAACAAGCTATAAACTGAATGTCATGTCTTGAAATTATGTACTTAACTATTCAATAAGTTTATCACATCCAAGCACATATGTAACCAAACCTTTTACCTAAAAGCCATACTTGCGACCGTTCGCATAGTGCATATGTCCTGCAATCACCCACCAAATGCTATATGGGAAATATCATTAAATCCGAAGGCAATTGGCGAATGGGGAAACTAGCCAACCACTTGTGCAGACAAGTCGGCAGGTAGCTGGAGATCCTGGCCAACCCTATGCAGATAATATGAGCAGGGTGGCGAAAGAATATCATGTTAACTGCACGGTTCTCCACATAAGTGTACCCTAAACATAATCAGTAACTTCCATAGATAATCCATCAATTCCATAAATAATCCACCAATTCCAAGTACTACACATGTGGAACGATCCACTCCACATGTTTGGCACATCCTAGAAGAACTCAAGGACAAATGGTAAACTTGAGAACGCAACCCTAGCAGAACTCAAGGAGATATACTCAACCTGAGAAAGCAAATCTTAGCACCACACGGTTTGAGCGTCCTCGATACTTGTGGGGCAATGTCATATGAGCGTAGACAAATCCGAAGGTAACTAAGTTGTCCGAAGACATCAATATTCCTGAAGGCAACCATATTTCCGAAGGCAACCAGGATGTCCAAAGACAACAAGGATGTCTGAAGACATCAATATTTCCGAAGGCAACATAATCCAATTTCAAACCATTTAACACATATATAAAAATAAACATAAACATATTACCAAACATTTAAAATCAACTCAACCCAAATCCGCACAATAAAACATAAATATATCATACTTAGAAAGTGGAGGTGATAGAATAATAGTTTCATAAATAATTAATAAAACTCTAGTAGAAAAATACCATTTTAAAATCAAACAACCAAACCACAAACACCTCATAATCAATTGGTCTCGATAGGGCCGGCGAGGCCCACCATTTAGGTCAATTAGGCTTGCGGGGCCCACAACCTCCGATTTTCAATCTGAAAGTTCCTATAGGTCCAAAAGGTCTACTAAACAAGTCCCAAAGGTTTGGTCTCGATCGAGTAGTCGGATCTAAGCCAATCGCACGATCGAGCGACACTTGTTCACCTAACCCTAAAATCATTGACTCGGAGTATTCGGGACTCCAATTCTAGATCTGTAAGTTCCTACAAGATCCTGGAGGTACATGGAATAACATAATTGAAATTGGAATTGAACTAACGGTCCGAACCTATTGAACCCGAATATCGCACAATAGGGGCAATATCTGTTCGATAGTCAAATGGTAACCAACCTCAAATCCGAGCATACCGTTGTGCTCAGGACGACGTGGGAACATTTTAGGATGAAATGGGCTGCCACCCGCCGCCCGCAGCGATGGGTGTCTTGGGAGATTTTCTGGTGACTGAAAATCTCTAAACCACCGACCAATACTTATACCAACACGTTCAAACTAAAAAGGGGAGCAACTTTTGGTCTCCGACCACGGCCAAAAAGTGACCGGAGCTAGATGAAATCATGGCCAAACCGTCTGCCCTATATGGATGTGTTGATTAACTTCTAAAACTCCAAGATCGATCCAAACCACTTACATAAAAAGCTATAGCAGGGAAAAAGGATGAAGAATCAGACCTCACTCGACGAAAACGATGGCCGGAGTCATTGAAAACGGCGTCAAAAGTTTCAAAAATCTCCGACACTTCCAATCGTTCCAGACGAAATTCCTTGGGTTTTTGAGTTGGGGAAAACGGGTGGGTTTGGTAGAGGACGAAAAGTCGAAGATTTTGGGACCGGTCTCTCCTGAAATGGTTGTTTGAGTTGGGAGAAATCGCTGTCTAAAGCGCCTTTGGTCTATTTGCGCCACGAGAGAGAGAGAGAGAGAACGACTCATGCTGGAGGAGAGAGAGAGAGCTGGGTATTTAAATTTTAACTTCACAAAAATTACAGTTGTGCCACTGCACTTCCGTAAATCATAACTTCTTCGTTTCAACTCCAATTTAGACCCACCACGTGTCTACGGACTTGTGAGCTCGAGAACTAAGCAAAAGAACCAAGAGAAGCCCCAAGAAAAAAGTCAACTTTAAACCACCATGGAACTCTAAGGTTAAAGTCATCCTTTCACTTTAGAATTTTTGAAAATTAATTTAAATTTTGGAACGGGATTATAATGGGTTCTTTCTTTGTGGTTTTGCTGGAGAGGGGCCATGTGGGTTGGAGGTCTTGGGTACTGAATTGGTAGCAATTACGGAGGGACTCAAGGTGATGTCAGCAGCTGGTTTTTTTGGCTTCGTTGTTGCCTCTAATTCACAGCAGGCTGTGGCCATATTGACAGAGGGGAGGATTGGTGGACCAACATAGGAAACATTATGGAAGATGTACGATGGCTGTTGGTGATTTGTGAGGTGTTGGAAGTGATCTACTAGCCACAGCAAGGGAACAAAGTGGCTCATCTACTGGCTCAATTTGGATTGAGAAAGGGCCATAGTTTTGTGTGGACAGATGCTGCACCACCTTGGTTGGTGCCTGCCTTGGAATTGGATAGGGATGCAATTTGATTGTTTTTTCGTTTTCAGAAGGAGCTGTGGTACTCTTTTTTCTTGACCGGTTTTTCTTCCTTTGGGGTTTTATGGCAAGGTTTTAATGAGGCCACTTTATATCTCCTTCCCCTATTGATTAAATTGGTTGTATGTTTGTTGCCAGTTGCCAATGAAAAAAACTTAAATTCTGGGATTTTTCAAAACTTTTTCTAAGAAATTATTGTGTTTCTTTTTCACAAGGATATGTATCTTCTATTCTAATTATTTCTTTTCCTTTCCTCCTAAAGAGTTCCATTTACTATTATCAAATGGATTTATTCTACTTTTTCTTATATGAGGATTATTTCCTAAAGTTAAGTTTTCTAATTTATTAATTAATCCTTTAGGTAGTATGGAAGTGGTATTATGTACTATTTGATTGATTTATGCTATTTGTTTCTTCTAATTTATCTTCTTTTTTTTGTTGCTAGATTTAATATTAATTGGATAATTAAATTATTTTTTCTTATAGGGATATTACTACTTACTATAGATATTGTAAATTCTGTAAGGCCTACTGGTTCGTTATCTAATTTACCAACCTCTTCTAATACTTTGATATATTTATTATTGATTTTCGAATCTGTCATTAAACTAAAAGTCTATCTATTTTATTATGTAACTTTTCTACTTGTTTTGGCTTACTATCCATAAGATCTATGAGGTCTTTGATTTCTTTTTTGCTAGGAAATCTTTGAATATTTTTATCATTTTCTTCTAATTGGAATGTTATATAATCTAAATTTTGTCTAATTACTTTTAGAGAATTTTTTTTTTTTCTGAAAATAGGCTTAACTGTTGATTTGCCCCTTAACTTGTACCTAACTTTTGATTTACCTCCTATCCTTTTTTTTATTTATAGAAAATTAAGGATATGAACTTTTATTTTTTGTCAATTTCCCCCCTGCCGTTTAAATTGTCAACGTTTCATCCAATTTGCAGTTAAATATGAGGGAAAATTGGTCAATTTGTACATTAAAAATAACTAACCATTGAAAAATAAAATAACATTAAATATAAAATACAAAAAATAAAAGAATTTTAATGAAATTAATCCGCCACGCCCACGACCTTCTCTCTCTCTCTCTCTCTTCCTTTCCTCCTCCCTCACATTCCATCCAATTCCACTAGCCACTACCCTAATTCCAACTCATGAAGCCATCAACACCCACCTTTAATGTCAAAAACTCAACATGATGTTTTGTTTTCACCATTTGAAGCAATACACATTTGTTATTTTAAATACCCAGTTGACTTGGCCATTGATAGGCTAAGAGATAGAGAAAAACATTCTGATCATGTTTATGGGTTCTATATGAGTTTTTCCTTACCCCCATTGACCATTCAGAGGAAGAGAGAGAGAGAGAGAGGGGTGTGGTGGTGGTGGTGGTGGTTGGGAGTGATTGAGCTGGGGGATGGGGAGGTGGGTATGAATGGGAGAGGAAAGGGTTGCATCCTTTGGAGGAGGAGGAGGAGGAGGAGGAGGCGACAATATTGCGTGAATATACAGCTGGGTTAAGAGAGAGAGAGAGAGAGAGAGAGAGAGAGGGTTGGAGGGGTTGAGTTGGAGTCACTGGGGGTGGGGGTGGGGCTGGTTGGCCTGGGGAGAAGCTTTGGGGAGAGGATGAGAAGGAGAAAAAAACCAGAGGAGAGGGAGACGGGGGCGCTGGGTCTGTGGGTGGTGTAGTGTTTTTTTCTTGGTTCTGTTTTTTCTATTTTTTTTTTCAACAAAAAAAATATATTTTTAATGATTTAACAGAATATTGGACGAAATGTTCAGGATTAGATGGCAGGGGGTAAATTGACGAAAAAAAGAAGTTCGTATCCTTAATTTTCTAAATAAAAAAATGATACGGGTAAATCAAAAGTTAGGTACAAGTTCAGGGGGCAAATCAATAGTTAAACCCCTGAAAATATTCTAATAACTATTTAATTATTCTATTATGTATAATATGTACAAAATTTACACTTTCTACTTGACTAATTAAAAGATCAACAATCACTACAAGGAAAAACCCTTTTGGTGACCACCACCTTTGGTCGCTAAAAGCTGACATTTCGTCGCCAAAACCCTTTAGCGACGAAATAATTTCGTCGCTAGCTTGGTCACCTAAGGCTCGTGGCTAAAAGTAAAAGTTGACAAAAGGCGACGAAAACTAATTTTCGTCACCAAAACCTCTACACGACCAATTAGTTTCGTCACCTTACAGTAATCAGTTGGTCGCCTATAAAGATTGGTTCCCGCTAAAATACCAAAATTTGCCATGAATTGAGGAAGGATTGGGCGACCAAATAAATTTGTTCGTCACCAATAGGTTACTGAATTTGGCCGCTAAAGCTTACTTAGGTGGTCGCTAAAATATGTATATTTTATTTAGGGTTAATGACCTAAATGGTCCTCCAACTATTGCTCCATTATCATTTTGGTCCACCAACTAAAATTTTCAATTCAAACGTCCTTAAACTTTTTATTTTGTACCAAGATGGTCCATCCGTGACAGATTCCGTTACTTCTGATCACGCGATGGCCACGTGACTGAGTTTTGAAGGGTATATGTGACTTTTTGAGAAGCTCTATCGAAGGGTATGACTAAAATGGTCCCTCAACTATTGCTCCAATATCATTTTGGTCCACCAACTAAAATTTTTATTTGAACCGTCCTTCCAACTTTTTTTTTTTTTTTTTTGTATCAAAATGCTCCTACCGTCAAAGTGCGTCAATTTTATTGTTATTTATTTTTGTATTTATCTTATTTTAAAAATTTTAATTAATTTAAACAATAGAGAAAAAAAATATTACTTTTTAAGTCCATGTCATAAAAATAAAAAAATAAAAAAAGCCATGTTGGTGGTGAGATTCAATTTGTTCAATTTTAAAATTAGGTACAAGTTCCTATAATAGTTTCTTTTAATTTTTAGTTATTGTTTGCTCTTTTAAAAAATTTGTTATTATATATATATATGTGTGTGTGTGTGTGTGTGTGATTTTAATTAATTTAAACAATAGAGATTTTTTTTTTATTAATTGTTAGGTCAGTCTCACAAAAAAAAAAAAAACAAAAAACCATCACTACTACAAAAAGTGAAAAAGACGACCAGAAAGCAACGACGGTCTAAGTGAAAACCGTCGTGATTTTTAAAAAGACGACGGTTCTAAAAACACCGTCGTGTAATACCACCTTAGACAACTAAAAATGGAGATTCAAATGGCTGTTCAAAAACAACGACGTACCTAATTAAAAAACCGACGTCTATTTGAAACAGATTTTCCGCAGTGTAAAATCAAAGCCAACAAAGAATGGCAGAAGTTATGAATCGACCGACGTAGAAAGTAAAGACGACGATTTCAATAAAAGCCGCCGTTTTTACTCATAAAATAACACGACGAAATTTTCGTATAAGACGCCGTATAATTACAAACAAATTCACGGCTTTAAAATACAAAATGTCGCCGTATTAAATTAATGTACAACGACGGAAAATATAAATATATCGACGTCATTCTCGTATAGTTCTACGACGTTATCTTTAAATCGTACTATAAAATTTAACGTCGTATTTATTAATTTTATACGTCGTACCTTTAATTTAAATCGTCGTCTTAATAAGAATTTTTGTTAACAATTTTTTCCTTTATTTTCTTATCCTACGTCGGTAGATCTACTTAATGACAAGAATTGAAATCTGTCATCCAAAAAAGAAACTTTACATAATCCAGAACATTAATTTCCTTCATTTTAAATTTCCTCCGGAAAAAAAACTCTATTATAACGCACTGTAATTGAAAAATAAACTGAAAGGTCACGGGAAAAAAATTTCTATTCATAATTTTAACAATTCAAATCCACGTCGGTTATATTAAACCTAACGACGTTAAATGAAAAGATTCCACGTCGCAAAACAAATATTGCGTCGTGTTAGTTTATGGTTTCTTTAACAGTTTGGTCCTTTATCTTTCTGCAGGACTTGTATAGTTCAAAGCATTGACTTGTATAGTTCAGAGTATAGTTCAAAGCACTGATTCGATTGCTTATGCTTTATCGCATTCATGAAGCCATTTCTATTCTTTATCGCATTCTTGAAACCCATCTTCTTCTTCTGAAGCTCTACGGATAAAGGAAGAGGCTATCACAAATCTGACGGATCTTCTTAGCCAAGAAAATCAAGCAGAGGATCAGGCACATCTGATCTTCAGATTTCCCTGAGAAGCGAACTTTCCTTCGACAGCGAGTGGAGGCCAGGCTTGCATCTCTTTTGATGGAAAGCAAGGAGTATTCAGAAGCACTAAATGTCCTATCAGGCTTGATCAAGGAAGTGAGAAGGCTAGTTGACAAGCTTCTTCTTGTGGACATAGATTTGATGCGAGTAAGCTCAATTTCTCTTTGAGAAAGACATCCAAATTACTGTCTTTGAGATGTGAGAGACAGTGTCTCTGAGAGATGAAGAACTTGGAACCCTAAATGTAAACCGAAAATGAATGAAAGCGACAAATTTATAGAATAAATTTTTAAAACCAACGGCGGTCCTTACAAAAAAACCGCCGTTTAAATTGCAAAATCAACGTCGTTATTACCGACGTATATTACATAAATCCACGTCGGTACATTAATAAAACCGACGTGTTAAATGATCTACCATGACGCGAGTTATTACTTATGTACTTTAATTTTTGAGTTTACTACGACGGTACCTACAACACTACTGTCGTACTTATTTACCACGTCCGAAGTTAAACGTACTGTCGTATTTTGTAATTTATACGTCGTAGTTATACGTAACCGCCGTATTATTTTTTGAAATGGTTTTATATGTAAGCAACTTTTCGTGTACCTGACTTACACATGCACTGTTTCCAAACCCGATTAAAAATTTCAATCTCCCAGAGAAAACTTTTAGACTTTTTTCCTTGTCAGAGCACTTTCAGAGTATCTCATCGTCTTCCTCTCGTCTTCTTCATCGTCTCTGAACTTAAACATCGATCGTCTTCCTCTTGCTTTCATTGCACGCAAAAGGTAAGCTTTCATTTTCACTATTTTGGTTGCTGTTTTGCATGCTCATACGTTTTTTGTTTGAAAAATCTTTTTACCTTTTTTCTGGCCAAAATCATTTTACTTCTTTCCAAGTTCGAAAAAATATACAGACAAAGAGGGAAAGTTTCCAACTTTGAAGACAACTACCTCAACTAAATAAGACGACGGTAGCTTCTTATTTACGTGGTTAAATATGTAGACCACGACGGTTCGTCAGTCGTTCTAGCGTCGTCTGAAAATTGACAAAGTTGTTTTTAAAATTATAGTCTTTTTTTTATTTGCTTGTTTAATTGCAGGTTTGATTTCTCTGAACAATGGTTTTTGTTTTTCCCTAATTTGATAAAATATAAAGAAAAAGAAATTAGGGTTGGTATCTAATATAGACGACAATATCTTATTGTTTTACGTCGTGTGAATGTTAATACCACGACGTCATATTAAAATACCGTCGTCTATATAAGATTCCAAAAATTTCTTTCTTGGCCTTGTATTTTATCAAATTAGAAAACAAAAACCATGGTTCAGAAAAATCAAATCTGCAATCAAACATTCACAGAGAAAGAAAGAAGGGTTTTGGATCCTTATATAGACGACGGTATATTACTACTGACGTCGTGTGAACATCAATACCACGACGTTATATAAATATTCCGTCGTTTATAGTTTATTATTACGTCGTTTGTAGTTAATTATTTCGTCGTTGTTTAATTACCTTGGTTTTAAACATTTATTATGTCTGATATTATTTCATTGCGTCGTTTAAAATCATATCATACGTCGTCTTTTATTAATAACCGTCGTTTGTGTTCTTAATCTTTTCTTGAAATATTTTCACTTGCAGTTTTGTCTGTAAAAATGGTTTCTCACCAAGACCAAAGTAAGGATTCTGGCTCCAACAAAAATGGAGGTAAGGAGCAAGTACCTCCTCAAGAGAAGTCTTCGAAGATAATGAAGTCTTCGAAGAAGATGAAGTTTGCTTCATCATCTGCTGATACAGAACCAACCAGCGCGACAACAATCTCTGATGATTCAAAGGCTGGTCGAGGTATGAGCACAATGCCTCGTGTTGTGAAGAGAAAACTTCAGAAACTGAGGCCAATTGTTGAGTACAATAAAAGGGGGAAAGGAATTGGCCAAGCACACAATGAGATGCAGTCCTATATTGGTGTGTTGGCACGCTCCAGAGTCCCACTTGTGGACTTGAAATGGGCTCAAATCCCCAAAGATATAAAGGAGCAGATTTGGGAAGCAGTTGACATTGCTTTTGTAGTAGGTCAAGGGGGCAAGAACTCTGTCTTAGCTTCTGCTGCCAAGAAATGGAAGGATTTCAAGTCTACACTAACGAGGCATTATATCCTTCCATACACCAATGACAAGGAGAGATTAAGCCAACCCCCTGAAACATATAAATTCATAGAGAAAGCACAATGGGATGCCTTTGTAGCTTCAAGGTTATCCAAAGATTTTGAGTCTGTGCATTCTCAACATGCACAGATTAGGGAGAAACTCGAGTACAATCATCGATTGTCTCGAAAAGGATATGCTGGTTTGGAGGATCAATTAGAGGAAACCATGCCTGGGGTAGAAATTGATCGATCTACCTTATGGAAGAGAGCTAGACAGGACAAACATGGTAACATCCCTGATCCAAAGGTGGCAGAGAAAGCAAAATTAATTGTAAGCCTACTCACTCTGTTTTAAATTTTTATTAAACTGTGAATAATTCTTATTACGTCTTATGTTATATTTTGCGTCGTGTGAATGATATTACCACGCCGACATTTTTTAAAACACGTCGTTAAAGGTCTAAATAAGAATCACAACTCTGTTTTCTGTAATTATAGCATAAGATGTCGGTGGTTCAATTTCGCGTCGTCTGTAGTAAATTACTACGTCGAAATGTTTTAAACAACGTCGTTAAAGGTTTGAATATTGAATCATCCCTCTGTTACATAAGACGTCGGTGGTTTATTAAGTTCGTCGTTTTAAAAAACTAACCACGTCGGTATAGCTACCGTCGTGATAAATTATAATAACGTCGATTTATATGTTATTGCGTCGTGTGAAATTATATAATACGTCGTTTGTATATAAATAACCGTCGTGTGTTTTTGTTCTTACTTTTTTATATATCTTTGTTTCAGGATGATTTGCAAAAACAAGTCTCGGAAGGCAAAGTCACCGTCTCTGGCAGCAATGATGTGCTGACCATGGCTTTGGGCCCCGAGCATCCAGGCAGAGTCAGAGGAGTAGGTGCTGGGATCTCACCAAAGCAATATTTCAATTTACCCAAACCACAGAGAGTGAGCTTTGACGACCGTTTGAAGGACAGTTTAAGAGTTCTCCTTCAAGAAGAGACTAGAAAGATGGAGGCTAAGGCAAGGGAAGAGGCTTTAAGGATGGAGGCTAGAACGAAACAATTGGTAGAGGCTGAGAGGGAGCATTTCCTGAGTCAGCTTTCCCAATTGATTCCCAATTTTGATCCAAGCATGCTTAAACCCAGAATTAGCCAAAGTCCCAAAAATCCAATGTCTGACAAAGCAAGCTACTCTGGAGGTGATGTGAGATCCCAGCATTTTGAGGATGATACTGCCAAAAATGGGAAACATCAGGAAGAAAAGGTAACATATCTGAACTTTGAATTCTCTGTTTTTTTAAAAACCATTAGACGTCGTTATTATTAATAAAATCGTCGTTTGAAATACATACCACGACGATTTTAAAAATAAACCGTCGTTTGTATTTCAATACCACGTCGTATTTAGTTTACTTGTTTTACACGCCATTAAACGTCGTTATTTTTAAAACTTTGTGGTTTTTAGACGACGGAGTTAATCATTCCCGACGTCATAGATGAAGAGAATAAAGAAGAAAAACAAGATGAAAAGCAGAAAGAAGATGACGACCAGGTATGTTCACATAACTTTGCCTTTTTTATTTGTTTTTCAAAATTCCAGACGTCGATATTTTTCTTTAAACCGTCATTTGTTTACAACTTAGACGGCGGAATTGTTTTCTAAGACGTAATAAATAATTCACCACGACGGTTTTTTCACCGTCGTTTAAATTGTTTTCAGACGACGTTTTATTCCTTAAACCGTCGTTTTTATTGAATTACCACGTCATTTTTTTTATTTCTTTAAACAGGTTAATAAAGTTGTTGATTATTCAAATATGGAGGTGCCATCTTCTTTACAAACCCTTTGTCGTTATGTGGAAACGACACTCGTGCCTCAGGATAAGACCCTGCACTTTACAATTGATAAGGAGGTCTTTGGTCTAGAGCGCGATACCTTCCTCCTGCCTGAAGATATTACACAATTTACAAGCATGGAGGAAATAGGAGCTACAGTCATTGCTGTATATATGAGGTTTGTCATTCTAAAATAATACGTCGTTGGTTTATTTATTGCGTCGTCTTAACTAACTAACCACGTCGTTAATATGTACCGTCGTGATAAATTTATTATAACGTCGTTGTCTATTTCAGTACGTCGTGTGAAACCTTATAATACGTCGTTTTGTTATACATAACCGTCGTGTGTTTTTTTTGCGCTGACTTGTTTATATTATTTTATATATTTAGGTACTTACACGATGTTTTAAAACAAGCAAATATGTGCACAATGGTTGGCTTTATCGACCCTGCTACAGTTAGTGCCAGCTCTGGCACAATAGCTGACAGATCACGAATGGTAGCATCACGACTTCAGAAGACTGACGGTGAACAGATTTTCCTGATGCCTTACAATCCAGGGTTAGTCTCCTTAACAGGATTTTGTTTTTATGATTTTCAATAAATGACAGCGTATAAACTAACCACGTCAGTGTTTTATTTTATTGAGTCGTTTGAAACGACTAACCACGTCGGTAGTTATTTATCGTCGTGATAAATATATAATGTCGTCGATTGCTACTTTATTTCGTCGTGTGAAATATTATAATACGTCGTTTTTTGTAAATAACTGTCGTTTTTATATTAATTTTGTGCAGCCGTCATTGGATCTTGCTGATTGTAAGAGCAAAGAGGGAAACAGTCTATTTTCTGGATCCTCTGCCAGGAAATCGTGTGGTCGATGAAGAGGCCAAAAACATCGTGAACAGTGCCATAAAAATTTATAATTCCCACATAGCCAGATCAGGCCGTAAGGCAGTCATTTGGAAAACTCTGTCAGGCACACCAAAGCAACCCAGCAATGTCGAATGCGGGTATTACGTGATGCGCTTCATGAAGGACATCATCATGGATCCTTCCTTGGGGTTTGAGAAGAAGGTAAGAAGAAATAACCTTCAAACATTTTACGTCATTTTTTGTATTATCAACGACGGTCATGTAAAATTACCGTCGTTGAATAGATATACTACGTCGGTTATGGTCGTCTGTGATTGAATTTCCTTTTATTTATAAACCCTAATAGTCATTGTTTTTATGCAGTATGCGAAGGGAAAACAGGAAGAGCCATACCCCCAAGAAGCAATTGATGAAGTCCGGAATGAATGGGCAGAGTTTGTTTGCCTTCAACTGGAATAGGGGAATTATTGAACACTTGATATTTATGTATAATGTACAAATTTTGTCTATAATATATAATGTAAAAATTTGTTGAGGTTTTCTTAAAGTAAAAACAAAAACAAACATACAAAATGCGTTACCGACGTGTAATAATTTTCCAACGACGTAATAAAGTCAAAAGCCGTCGTTTTTTGTGGTTTCGTTTTAAACAAATCCGACGTAAAAGGATATTTAGACGACGTTCTTTGAACAATGGAGTCGTTTATGGTTTACAACGTCTTCAATTTCTTAAGGGTTCAGGGTAGTACTTTGTAACGACAGCGGTTAAGTCGAGGAATATATATTTTACGTCGGATAGTTAAATATCCGCCATCGTTTCTCATTTAAACGACGTCATTTTAACAACTTAGACGTCTATTACAATTTACAACGTCTACAATTTGTTAACACCGACGTGGTTTGTTGTTGTGATAAGAATATTTTATTATTTTTATATCAAAATATTCAAAATAAATTTAAAATAAATCAGAAAAATGCAAAGTCAACTCCTATGAAGTCATTGATATATTTTCTTCCCCCTAAACCTTGAAAAAATTCATTTTGAATAACAAAAATTTAAAATGAACATCCAAAACAAAATTGTTTTGATGAGTCATAAAATCACTTCTAGTTTTATGGTTTAGGGTTTAGAGTCTAGGGTTTAGAGATTAAGGTTGTTATTTATTGGGGTTTATTTTTAAAGTATAATTTTTCGGTAGTCTAGGGTATATATTAGGCTGTAAAACCATAAACCCTTTTATAAACTTAATTTTTAAAATTATATAATTTAGTTTTAAGGGTTTAGGGTATTAATTGTTAACGACGGTGGTTGAGTCGTGGAATACATATGTTACGTCGTGAAGTAAATTATCCGACATGGTTTCTACTTTAAACGACGTCATTTTAATATGTAAGTCGTGTATTATAATTTACAACGTTTTCAATTTCTTAACCCCGACGTGATTTTTCAGTTGTCTTTATATCAAAATATTGAAAATAAATTTAAAATTAATCCGAAAAATGAAGCGTCAAAATAAACGGCGTTACGTTCAGTGTTTCCGTCGTGGAATATTACATTTACGTCGGTTCTTGTAGAACTTTCGCCATGGTTTTTCTTTCGACGTTTTAAAGAGCGCGCGCTCTAAAAATTTTCGCGCGTCCTAAATTTTTTTATATTTGGCTCTTAATCTTATTCTTCTAACCCTGAACCCTAAAATTTTCAGATTTCGCGCAACATAACATTTCGCTCTCTCACTTCTGCTCTAATTAAAAGTTGCTCTGTCACTTCTGCTCCGTCGAATCTGTGAGCTCGTCCAACCTGTAAGTACAAACCCTATCTTCCCCTTGTAAATTCATTGAATGATATTAGGTTGTTTTGTTAAAGGGTTTTAGGTATATGCTTTGCGATCTGTTAATAATGTGCTTATAAGTATGGGTTCATTGATTTTCTGTTTAATGGGTTCATGGATTACATTATCTGTTATGTTGAATTGGGAATGGATTTAATTTTGTCGGATCTTTTAATCACCCTATGTTATGTTGAATTGGGAATGGATTTATTGTTTTCACGCTTGGTTTCATGTATATGTTGTTTTCTTGCTTGGTTTCATATATATGTTGTGTTCTTAATGGGTTTTGGGTTCTTGAAAATAAACTGAGACACGACGCCTTTTTAGGCATACGACGACGATTACACGACAGTTTATGAAAAAACCGTCGTTGTATTACTTATACACGACGGTGTTTTCATAAACCGTCGTTTGTATTACTTATATTAGACGACGTCTGTTGAAAATCCGTCGTCTATATATGCCAAATACGTCTGTTTTTGTTTAAAACCCGTCGTCTCTGTTGTGTATTACTTGCGATTAGATCATTGTATAATCTGCTATAGTGATGGTCATTGCCTGTATTTTCACTTTATTATAGATAATAGGTTATAGTGTCGGAGATGGATAAGTCATGGATGCACTCGGATAGAAGATCGAAGGCATATGAGTTTGGGGTGGAAGCATTTTTGAACTTTGCTGTAGAAAATCTTCTAACTACAACACATATCCGTTGTCCATGTGTTAAATGTGTTAATTTGAAGTTGTTTGGGGTTGGAATTATAAGGGATCACTTATACTTTAATGGAATTGACCAAAGCTATAAGAATTGGACATTTCACGGAGAACCTTGGGAAGCAACTACTAATGCTAGTAGAAATGTTGAAGAAGATGATGGCCATAGTAGGTACAGTTTTGTGTCTGAAGAAATTGATATGGATGATATGATTTTGGGTCTGATCCGTATGAGTTTGCCATTGTGAT
>NC_034012.1:16986335-16993196 GCF_000346465.2 Prunus persica
GAAAGTGCTGAAGGGGTATGTTCAGAATCGTACTCGTCCCGAAGGTTGCATTGCTGAGCGGTATATAGCTGAAGAAGCGGTAGAGTGTTGTACTCAGCATTTATCTGATGTTAGTACAGTTGGAGTGCCTTCAAGCCAAAAGATGGGACTTTCAAAGCCATTATCAGGTTGCACAGTGAGCGTAGTTGATCAGGACCTGTTGAATCAAGCACATCTATATGTCTTGGAGAATACGGAGGAAGTCCTACCTTATATCGAGTACGTATGAGCTTTATTCTTTAAGTTTCCATTTTAAATTATTTCTTATGTTTATCTTCTATATTTAGGACCGTAATGCTTGAATTTTTCGTGTCATGTAGGCAACATATGATTCACATCAAGACTGCTTATCCAAAATTTAGAAAGAGAACAAAGTGGCTGCAGGATAAGCACAATAGCACTTTCATTCAATGGCTACGCTTCAAGGTATATGTTGTTGAATAACATATTTCTCTTTTAATTTTCTTCTTATTTATATGTTAGATTGAATTAAGATATGATTAATTTGCAGGTTCAAAGTGAACTTGAGGAAGACAATCATGGCGTATCAGAAAATTTAAGGTGGCTAGCAGCTGGTCCAAACTTGTCAGTGCCATTATATAGGAGCTATCTTATTAAAGGTATTAAATTCAATATCAAGGCATAAGATGATGTGTGGACAACTCAAAATAGTGGAGTTTATTTACTTGCACATACCATGCAAGTTGCTAGTGCCAAGGATAAAAACCCAATTCTCTCAAATATGGGTTTCTATGGTGTCATTCAAGAAATTTGGGACCTTGACTACCAAAAGTTTACAATCCCAGTCTTTAGGTGTGATTGGATAGATAGTTCTGGTCTTGTAGTCGACGAACTTGGATTTACCCTTGTAGATTTGAGTAAAATTGGACATAGGAATGACCAATTTGTTTTGGCTTCTCAAGTCAAACAAATATTTTTTGTTGACGACCCGATGCATCGTGGTTGGTCGGTAGTGTTATCAATGCCTAATAGAGAATATAATGATGTTATTGGTGATGAAGTCTTAGGTGATGTGATAATTGAGTGTGAGCCATTTACTAGAGGGATGCCAAATGTTGACACATTTGATGAACTGGTAGGTGAGTTAGGCGGTCAAAATATTCGAGATGGGTGTGAAGATATATGGATTGAATGATGCTTATGTAATTGGCAGTGTATGACATTAATTTTGTAATATATTGTAATGCGATTTCTTCACTTTCTACGTTCAAATAAAACACGACGTTATTGTGAATCAGTTATTCAGCATATTTACCGACGTCTTAAAGCAACGTAACAATGAAGAACCACGACGCTATTGTGAAGCAATTATTCAGGATATCACGTCGGTGAAGGATTAAGAACCGCCATGTAATTCAGAATAACACGACTCCAATCCCATAATACCGACGTCTAAAAAACGAGATATATAATCTGAACGTTAAAAAATACGACGTCATCATACATTTTCCACGTCGCAAGTTCTTTTATAAACGAAGAGGAACGAAATGAATTCCGACGGAAATTCATTATAACCGCCGTCTAATAACAATTAAACGACGTTATTTGTAATACGGCTCTCATCATAATCTACGCCGTCTATATGTTCTGTAATACGGCTCTCATTTATTTGGAACCGACGTTGTTTAGAAGTTCAACGTCGTCTATATTATTAAGTGCGTCGTGAGTAATGAATACATATAAATACAACGTCGACTATATAAATGTATACGTCGTAAATAATGACACTGACAACTATTTCCACGTCATATTTTTTAGAAAAATTGAAGTGGAAAATTTATTTCACGACGGTTTTTTGTAAATAAGAGACGTAGTAGATTTCAATAACGTCGTCTTCTCATGTATTTAAAGACGTCATATTTTTTCTTGTCGTGTAAATTATATTTAACGGCGTAGTATTTTAGTTGTCGTCGTTGTATGTATATCTTGCGGCCTTGTTCTTTTAATATGTGTCATATTTTTCCTTTTTAACGACGGTGATTTTTTTGAGTTGGTCGTCTATTCTCATCCTCGACTATTTTCTAGAACTTTAGTAGACTAAACACGTCTGTTTTTATTTTTTTTCGACGTTGTTTTATTTAACAACATCTAATATTTATCGTCGTTGTTTGTTTCTGAAAATAGGACGTATAAATTTTGTAATACGACTCTCATATATTTGTAACCGACGTTGTTTAGTTTTTCAACGTCTACTCTATAAACATATACGTCATAAATAATGACACTGACAACTATTTCCACGTCATCTTTTATCGAAAAATCGAAGTGGAAAATTAATTTTACGACGGTTGTTTTTATATATGCGACGTAGTAGGTATCAATAACGTCGTCTTCTAATGTATTTAAAGACGTCATATTTTTTATTGTCGTGAAAATTATATTTAACGTCGTCGTATTTGTATTTTCGTCGTTGTATGTCTATCTTGCGGCCTTGTTCTGTGTCATATTTTTCCTTTTTAACGACGGTTTTTTTAGAGTGTTGGTCGTCTATTATCATCCTCGATTGCTTTTTTTAGATCTTTTTGCAGTACAAAGACGTCGTTTTGTATTTGTTGATGACGTTGTATATTTTAATAACGACGGTTATTTAGCGTCGTGGTTTATGAGGGAAAAGATGACGGTGGATTCCACGACCATTGAAAAACCCAATACACGACGGTGATTTACCGTCGTCTTTTTGCTTTTTTGTAGTAGTGCATGTGGCTAGTGAGATTCAATTTTTTAAAATTTTCTAAGTTTTATAATAGTTTCCTTGATACCAAAAAAAAAAAAAAAGAGTTGAAGGACGGTTCAAATGAAAATTTTAGTTGGTAGACTAAAATGATACTAGAGCAATAGTTGGGAGACCATTGGAATCAATAACCCTTTTAGAGGAGGATACTCACCTAAAAATACGGTTTTGTCCCTCGATTTCACGGAATAATACACAGACTTTGATGGATGGACCATCTTGGTCAAAATAAAAAGTTTAAGGACGTTTGAATTGAAAATTTTAGTTGGTGGATCAAAATGATAATGGAGCAATAGTTGGAGGACCATTTAGGTCATTAACCCTTTTATTTATGTTCTTTTTTGTGATAATATTAACTTTTTGTTCATTAACATATTGTAATTTCAAAAAACAATAAATTTAGATAATAGATCAATAGAAAATGACATGAATAAAAGTTTCTCTCATTCAAAAGTACAGAGCCTACTAGTTATTCAAGTACACATAACATATCCAAAATTAGTGTACATAAACGAGTGAAGAACTCTCCACTCAAAGACTGGAGGCCAAGTTCCATATATTCTTGCCCTTGGTAAACCCAAGTTCTACAATAATTATTTTCCCACTCTAAGATTAGGTTTCGACTTAAAAAAATATGCATGTATACTATGCCTTTTGTAATTCTGAGTTTGGTAGTCATGATCTTTAACATATGTGGGGTAGGGACTGTGATCTAATATCGTGGAATTCCCAAACGATGCCAATTGTTGCTTGATCTTCTCAAACTCATCAATCATCTTCCTTTACAAAAGAAACAAAACAAGGAAATTCCAATGGTCAAGAAAAATCCAAAACCAAGAAAATTTGAATATAAATATATACTTAAGAGACCAAAAACAAACAATTTTCGACAACACAATTACAAGAAATCTTGCCCAAAAGCTGAAATTCACAATCTTAAGTAAATAACCCATTAAAAAGAGTGGATCTACAGAAGAAAAATGATTACTGGTCATCAATATTTAAGAATGTTCGAGAATGGTATTTGAACAAACTTAATAAAATATAAATTCATTTTTCATACCTCTCAATATTAACTATCTAAAGCATACCTTTGTGATAATAACAAATACCACAAATTAATAAATGTAAAGACTAATATCATGCATAGCACAAACCCATTAGAAAAAATGAATCATAAAATCCAACGTATAATCCACGCATTAACCAACATGGGTTGCATAACTTCTCAACACAATACAAAACATGTATGCCATTTTAATAACTTTAAACAAACAACACCACAATGACATTGACAACCACTATAGTTGTTAATAAGAAAACAAATGGAACTAAGTGTAATGAGAAGAAGAGGTTCTTACCTCAAATGGTCCTCTGTCCAAAACCACAAACACTACTACAAAAAGTGAAAAAGACGACCAGAAAACAATGACGGTCTAAGTGAAACCCGTCGTGGTTTTTAAAAAGACGACGGTTCTAAAAACACCGTCGTGTAATACAACCTTAGACAACTAAAAAATGGAGATTCAAATGGCTGTTCAAAAACAACGACGTACCTAATTAAACAACCGACGTCTATTTGAAACAGATTTTCGCAGTGTAAAATCAATGCCAACAAAGAATGGCAGAAGTTATGAATCGACCGACGTAGAAAGTAAAGACGACGATTTCAATAAAAACCGCCGTTTTTACTCATAAAATAACACGACGAAGTTTTCGTATAAAACGCCGTATAATTACAAACAAATCCACGGCTTTAAAATACAAAATATCGCCGTATTAAATTAATGTACAACGACGGAAAATATAAATATATCGACGTCATTCTCGTATAGTTCTACGACGTTATCTTTAAATCGTACAATAAAATTTACCGTCGTATGTATTCATTTTATACGTCATACCTTTAATTTTAACCGTCGTCTTAATAAGAATTTTTGTTAACAATTTTTTTCTTTGATTTTCTTATCCTACGTCGGTAGATCCACTTAATGACAAGAATTGAAATAACCACGACGATTTATATAGAAAACCGCCGACATAATCAGATTTGTCTGAGATCCCAAGGGTTACGAAATCTTACCAGATGGAACTCTGTTCCACATCATAATCTTAACAGATGACACAGATTTGCAATCAGAGAGACAATTTTTTGGAAGTTGATGAGGTGTGTGCGTTTGTGTATCTACAAATATTATACCTAACGTCGTGGCAAATTTGCAATCAGAGAGACAATTTTCAACGACGGTTATATTATACCTAACGACGTTTAAAAAACAAATCAACGTCGCTAAACAAATATATTACGTCGTCTTAGTCTTACTTAAGACGACGAAAAACGATGACAGTAATAAAAAAACAGTCGTTGTTTTTATATTCTTATTTTATTTAAATCTGTCCTCCAAAAAAGAAACTTTACATATTCTAGAACATTAATTTCCTTCATTTTAAATTTCCTCCGGAAAAAAAAACTCTATTTATAACGCACTGTAATTGAAAAATAAACTGAAAGGTCACGGGAAAAAAAATTCTATTCATAATTTAAAAATTCAAATCCACGTTGGTTATATTAAACATAACGACGTTAAATGAAAAGATTCCACGTCGCAAAACAAATATTGCGTCTTGTTAGTTAAAAATGACGGCATAACAAAAAACCGTCGTTGTTTCAAACTGAATTAATTTAAAATTTATTCGGGAAAGCAAAATCTATTTATAATTTCCTCGGGTTAGTAATATTGCGTCGTGTTAGTTTACAAATTCTAGAACATTAATTTCCCTCATTTTAAATTTCCTCGGGAAAGAAAAATCTATTTATCACGCTTTGTAATTGAAAACTAAAACTGAAAGAATTCGGGAAAAAAAACTCTATTTATAATTTAAAAATAAAATCCACGTCGGTTGTAGTACACTTAACGACGTTTAACAAAATAATCTACGTCGGTAATTATAAATCTACCACCATCTTACCTTAATATAGACGACGAGAAAAGACGACGGTAGAACAGAAAACCGCCGTTGTTTCAGTTTCTTTAATAGTTTGGTCCTTTATCTTTATGCAGGACTTGTATAGTTCAAAGCATTGACAATATCTTCATCATATCTCCCAGCAAATACTGATTCGATTGCTCATGCTTTAGAGGCCATCTGAAGCCATTTCTATTCTTTATCGCATTCTTGAAACTCATCTTCTTCTTCTGACGCTCTACGGATAAAGGAAGAGGCTATCACAAATCTGACGGATCTTCTTAGCCAAGAAAATCAAGCAGATTTCCCTGAGAAGCGAACTTTCCTTCGACAGCGAGTGGAGGCCAGGCTTGCATCTCTTTTGATGGAAAGCAAGGAGTATTCAGAAGCACTAAGTGTCCTATCAGGCTTGATCAAGGAAGTGAGAAGGCTAGTTGACAAGCTTCTTCTTGTGGACATATATTTGATGCGAGTAAGCTCAATTTATCTTTGAGAAAGACATCCAAATTATTGTCTTTGAGATGTGAGAGACTGAGAGAGGAAGAACTTCGAACCCTAAATGTAAACCGAAAATGAATGAAAGCGACAAATTTATAGAATAAATTTTTAAAACCAACGGCGGTCCTTACAAAAAAACCGCGTTTAAATTGTAAAATCAACGTCGGTATGATCGACGTATATTACAGAAATCCACGTCGGTACATTAATAAAAACGACGTGTTAAATAATCTACCATGACGCGAGTTATTACTTATGTACTTTAATTTTTGAGTTTACTATGACGGTACCTACAACACTACTGTCGTGTTTATTTACCACGTCCGAAGTTAAATTTACCGTCGTATTTTGTAATTTATACGTCGTAGTTATATGTAACCGCCGTATTATTTTTTTGAAATGGTTTTATATGTAAGCAACTTTTCGTCTACCTGACATACACTTGCGCTGTTTCCAAACCCGATTAAAAATTTCAATCTCCCAGAGAAAACTTTTAGACTTTTTTCCTTGTCAGAGCACTGTCAGAGTATCTCATCGTCTTCCTCTCGTCTTCTTCGTCGTCTCTGAACTTAAACATAATCTTCTCTGCTTTCATTGCACGCAAA
>NC_034012.1:16994984-17140566 GCF_000346465.2 Prunus persica
CACTCTGTTTTAAATTTTTATTAACCGTGAATAATTCTATACGTCTATGTATATTTGCGTCGTGTGATGATATTACCAAGTCGAAATTTTTTTAAAAACGTCGTTAAAAGTCTAAATGAGGAATCACTACTCTGTTTTCTGTAATTATAGCATAAAATGTCGGTGGTTCATTTCGCGTCGTTGTATTGAATTACTACGTCGAAATGTTTTAAACAAGGTCGTTAAAGGTGTGAATATTGAATCATCCCTCTGTTATCTGTAAATAAAGCATAAGACGTCGGTGGTTTATTCATTTCGTCGTTTTAAAAACTAACCACGTCGGTATAACTACCGTCGTGATAAATTATAATAACGTCGATTTATATATTATTGCATCATGTGAAATTATATAATACGTCGTTTGTATATAAATAACCGTCGTGTGTTTTTGTTCTTACTTTTTTATATATCTTTGTTTTAGGATGAATTGCAAAAACAAGTCTCGGAAGGCAAAGTAACTGTATCTGGCAGCAATGATGTGCTGACCATGGCTTTGGGCCCCTAGCATCCAGGCAGAGTGAGAGGAGTAGGTGCTGGGATCTCACCAAGGCAATATTTCAATTTACCCAAACCACAGAGAGTGAGCTTTGACGACCGTTTGAAGGACAGTTTAAGAGTTCTCCTTCAAGAAGAGACTAAAAAGATGGAAGCTAAGGCAAGGGAAGAGGCTTTAAGGATGGAGGCTAGAACGAAACAATTGGTAGAGGCTGAGAGGGAGCATTTCCTGAGTCAGCTTTCCCAATTAATTCCCAATTTTGATCCAAGCATGCTTAAACCCAGAATTAGCCAAAGTCCCAAAAATCCAATGTCTGACAAAGCAAGCTGCTCTGGAGGTGATGTGAGATCCCTACATTTTGAGGATGATACTGCCAAAAATGAGAAACATCACGAAGAAAAGGTAACATATCTGAACTTTGAATTCTCTGTTTTTTTTTAAAACCATTAGACGTCGTTATTATTAATAAAACCGTCGTTTGAAATACATACCACGACGATTTTAAAATTAAACCGTCGTTTGTATTTCAATACCACGTCGTATTTAGTTTACTTGTTTTACACGCCATTAAACGTCGTTATTTTTAAACTTTGTGGTTTTTAGACGACGGAGTTAGTCATTCCCGACGTAATAGATGAAGAGAAGAAAGAAGAAAAACAAGATGAACAAGAGAAAGAAGATGACGACCAGGTATGTTCACATAACTTTGCCTTTTTTATTTGTTTTTCAAAATTCCAGACGTCGATATTTTTCTTTAAACCGTCGTTTGTTTACAACTTAGACGGCGGAATTTTTTTCTAAGACGTAATAAATTATTCACCACGACGGTTTCTTCACCGTCGTTTAAATTCTTTTCAGACGATGTTTTATTCCTTAAACCGTCGTTTTTATTGAATTACCACGTTATTTTTTTTATTTCTTTAAACAGGTTATTCAAGTTGTTGATTATTCAAATATGGAGGCGCCATCTTCTTTAAAATTCCTTTGTCGTTATGTGGAAACGACACTCGTGCCTCAGGATAAGACCCTGCACTTTACAATTGATAAGGAGGTGTTTGGTCTAGAGCGCGATACCTTCCTCCTGCCTGAAGATATTACACAATTTGCAGGCATGGAAGAAATAGTTGCCATTGTCATTGCTGTATATATGAGGTTTGTCATTCTAAAATAATACGTCGTTGGTTTATTTATTGCGTCGTCTTAACTAACTAACCACGTCGTTAGTATGTACCGTCGTGATAAATATATTATAACGTCGTTGTCTATTTCAGTACGTCGTGTGAAATTTTATAATACGTCGTTTTGTTATACATAACCGTCGTGTGTTTTTTTGTATATATGAGGTTTGTCATTCTAAAATAATACGTCGTTGGTTTATTTATTGCGTCGTCTTAACTAACTAACCACGTCGTTAGTATGTACCGTCGTGATAAATATATTATAACGTCGTTGTCTATTTCAGTACGTCGTGTGAAATTTTATAATACGTCGTTTTGTTATACATAACCGTCGTGTGTTTTTTTTGTGCTGACTTGTTTATATTATTTTATATATTTAGGTACTTACACGATGTTTTGAAACGAGCAAATATGTGCAGCATGGTTGGCTTTATCAACCCTGCTATAGTTAGTGCCAGCTCTGGCACAATAGCTGACAGATCACGCCTACTAGCAGCTCGACTTCAGAGGACTGACGGTGAACAGATTTTCCTGATGCCTTACAATCCAGGGTTAGTCTCCTTAACAGGATTTTGTTTTTATGATTTTCAATAAATGACAGCGTATAAACTAACCACGTCGGTGTTTTATTTTATTGAGTCGTTTGAAACTACTAACCACGTCGGTAGTTATTTATCGTCGTGATAAATGTATAATGTCGTCGATTGCTACTTTATTTCGTCGTGTGAAATATTATAATACGTCGTTTTTGTAAATAACCGTCGTTTTTATATTAATTTTGTGCAGCCGTCATTGGATCTTGCTGATTGTAAGAGCAAAGAGAGAAACCGTCTATTTTCTGGATCCTCTGCCAGGAAATCGTGTGGTCGATGAAGAGGCCAAAAACATTGTGAACAGTGCTATAAAAATTTATAATTCTCACATAGCTAGACCAGGCCGTAAGGCAGTCATTTGGAAAACTCTGTCAGGCACACCAAAGCAACCCAGCAGTGTCGAAAGCGGGTATTATGTGATGCGCTTCATGAGGGACATCATCTTGGATCCTTCCTTGGGGTTTGAGAAGAAGGTAAGAAGAAATTACCTTCATACATTTTACGTCGTTTTTTGTATTATCAACGACGGTCATGTAAAATTACCGTCGTTGAATAGATATAGTACGTCGGTTATGAAAAATATCGTCGTCTGTGATTGAATTTCTTTTTATTTATAAACCCTAATAGTCATTGTTTATGCAGTATGCCAAGGGAAAACAGGAAGCGCCATACCCCCAAGAAGCAATTGATGAAGTCCGGAATGAATGGGCAGAGTTTGTTTGCCTTCACCTGGAATAGGGGAATTATTGAACACTTGATATTTATGTATAATGTACAAATTTTGTCTATAATATATAATGTAAAAATTTGTTGAGGTTTTCTTAAATTAAAAAAAAAACAAACATACAAATTGCGTAACCGACGTGTAATACTTTTCCAACGACCTAATAAAGTCAAAAACCGTTGTTTTTTGTTGTTTCGTTTTAAACAAATCCGACGTAAAAGGATATTTAGACGACGTTCTTTGACCAATTGAGTCGTTTATGGTTTACAACGTCTTCAATTTCTTAAGGGTTCAGGGTAGTACTTTGTAACGACAGCGGTTAAGTCGTGAAATATATATTTTACGTCGGATAGTTAAATATCCACCATGGTTTCTCATTTAAACGACGTCATTTTAACAACTTAGTCGTCTATTACAATTTACAACGTCTACAATTTATTAACACCGACGTGGTTTGTTGTTGTGATAAGAATATTTTATTATTTTTATATCAAAATATTCAAAATAAATTTAAAATAAATCAGAAAAATGCAAAGTCAACTCCTATGAAGTCATTGATATATTTTCTTCCCCCTAAACCTTGAAAAAATTCATTTTGAATAACAAAAATTTAAAATGACCATCCAAAACAAAATTGTTTTGATGAGTCATAAAATAACTTCTAGTTTTATGGTTTAGGGTTTAGAGTCTAGGGTTTAGAGATTAGGGTTGTTATTTATTGGGGTTTATTTTTAAAGTATAATTTTTGGGTAGTCTAGGGTATATATTAGGCTGTAAAACCATAGACCCTTTTATAAACTTAATTTTTAAAATTATATAATTTAGTTTTAAGGGTTTAGGGTATTAATTGTTAACGACGGTGGTTGAGTCGTGGAATACATATGTTACGTCGTGCCGTAAAATATCCAACATGGTTTCCACTTTAAACGACGTCATTTTAATATGTAAGTCGTCTATTATAATTTACAACGTTTTCAATTTCTTAACCCCGACGTGGTTTTTCAGTCGTCTTTATATCAAAATATTCAAAATTAATTTAAAATTAATCCGAAAAATGAAGCGTCAAAATAAACGGCGTTACGTTCAGTGTTTCCGTCGTGGAATATTACATTTACGTCAGTTCTTGTAGAACTTTCGCCATGATTTTTCTTTCGACGTTTTAAAGAGCGCGCGCTCTAAAAATTTTCGCGCGCCCTAAATTTTTTTATATTTGGCTCTTATTCTTATACTTCTAACCCTGAACCCTAAAATTTTCAGATTTCGCGCAACATAACATTCGCTCTCTCACTTCTGCTCTAATTAAAAGTTGCACTCTCCAGGCTCCGTCGAATCTGTGAGCTCGTCCAACCTGTAAGTACAAACCCTATCTTCCCCTTGTAAATTCATTGAATGATATTAGGTTGTTTTGTTAAAGGGTTTTAGGTATATGCTTTGCGATCTGTTAATAATGTGCTTATAGGTATGGGTTCATGGATTTTCTGTTTAATGGGTTCATGGATTTTCTGTTTAATGGGTTCATGGATTACATTATCTGTTATGTTGAATTGGGAATGGATTTAATTTTGTCGGATCTTTTAATCACCCTATGTTATGTTGAATTGGGAATGGATTTATTGTTTTCATGCTTGGTTTCATGTATATGTTGGTTTCTTGCTTGGTTTCATATATATGTTGTGTTCTTAATCGGTTTTGGGTTCTTGAAAATAAACTGAGACACGACGCCTTTTTAGGCATACGACGACAATTACACGACGGTTTATGAAAAAACCGTCGTTGTATTACTTATACACGACGCTTTTTTCATAAACCGTCGTTTGTATTACTTATATTAGACGACGTCTGTTGAAAATCCGTCGTCTATATATGCCAAATATGTCTGTTTTTGTTTAAAACCCGTCGTCTCTGTTGTGTATTACTTGCTATTAGATCTTTGTATAATCTGCTATAGTGATGGTCATTGCCTGTATTTTCACTTTATTATAGATAATAGGTTATAGTGTCGGAGATGGATAAGTCATGGATGCACTCGGATAGAAGATCGAAGGCATATGAGTTTGGGGTGGAAGCATTTTTGAACTTTGCTGTAGAAAATCTTCTAACTACAACACATATCCGTTGTCCATGTGTTAAATGTGTTAATTTGAAGTTGTTTGGGGTTGGAATTACAAGGGATCACTTATACTTTAATGGAATTGACCAAAGCTATAGGAATTGACCAAAGCTATAAGAATTGGACATTTCACGGAGAACCTTGGGAAGCAACTACTAATGCTAGTACAAATGTTGAAGAAGATGATGGCCATAGTAGGTACAGTTTTGTGTCTGAAGAAATTGATATGGATGATAATGATTTTGGTGATTTTGGTTCCGATCCATATGAGTTTGCCAATGTGATTGGGGATGGAGATCAAACAGTGTACCCTGGTTGTAGAAAGTACACGAAGTTATCGGCATTAGTGAAGTTGTATAATTTGAAGGCAAAACATGGGATGAGTGATGTCTGTTTTACAGAATTATTGATACTTCAAGGCGATTTGCTTCCAGAAGGAAATACAATACCAACCTCTATGTATGAGGCTAAAAAGACTTTGTGTGCATTGGGGCTGAGTTATGAGAAAATGCACGCATGCCCCAATGATTGCATCTTGTATAGGAAGGAGTATGAGGATTCAACTAATTGTCCTACTTGTGGTATCTCAAGGTGGAAGGAAGGCAAAGATTCAATCTTGAAAGAGGGTGTGCCAGCGAAGGTGGTGTGGTATTTTCCTCCAATTCCAAGGTTTAAAAGGATGTTTCAATCACATGAGACAGCTAAGAGTTTGACTTGGCATGCTGCTAGAAAATCAATTGATGGTCAGATGTCTCATCCGGCGAATTCCCCGTCTTGGAAACTTCTTGATGATAAATGGCCTGAGTTTGGTAATGAACCGAGAAACTTGAGATTGGCTCTTTCATCTGATGGATTCAATCCCCACAGTTCTCTAAGTAGCAGATATAGTTGTTGGCCGGTTATCTTAGTTACATATAATCTCCCTCCATGGCTGTGCATGAAACGAAAGTTCATGATGTTAACCTTATTGATTTCCGGTCCTAAACAACCCGGAAATGATATAGACGTCTACTTGGAGCCTTTGATTGATGATTTAAAATCTTTGTGGGATGAGATTAGAGGAGTGTATGATGCACATAATGGAGAATACTTTACACTCAGAGCTGCATTAATGTGGACAATTAATGATTTCCCCGCCTATGGAAACTTATCTGGTTGTGTTGTTAAAGGATATAAAGCTTGTCCAATATGCGGTGATGATACACCTAGTCACAGGTTGAAAAATGGCCACAAAATTTGTTACATTGGGCATAGAAAATGGTTACCAATCAATCATCCATATAGGAGGCAACGTGCAGCTTTTAATGGGAAACCTGAATATGGCATACCTCCCGAGCCATTAACCAGAGAAGAAGTGCTGCATATGGTTGAAAATGGTGACAGAGTTTGTTGGAAGAAGAAATCAATATTCTTTGATCTCGAGTATTGGAAATACCTTCCTGTGGATGTTATGCACATTGAGAAGAATGTTTGCGATAGTATCATTGGTACATTGCTGGAGATCCCTGGAAAAAATAAAGATGGGATTGCTGCTCGATTAGATTTATTGAACATGGGGGTCAAAACTGATTTGCAACCCGAGTATGGAGAAAGACGTACTCGTTTGCCTCCTGGGCCTTGGAATTTGTCAAGAGCAGAGAAGAGAGAGGTTTGCAATTCTTTCTATGGTATGTAGGTCCCTGAAGGTTATTCTTCAAATATTAAAAATCTTGTATCTTTACAAGATTCAAGACTTCTTGGCCTTAAATCACATGATTGTCATACCTTAATGCAACAATTGCTCCCTGTGGCAATTCGTTCTGTTTTGGAGAAGCCTGCAAGGTATGCAATAACTCGTTTGTGCTTCTTCTTCAATGCTATATGTGCAAAGACTGTTGATGTTTTCAAGCTAGATAAGTTGGAAGAAGATGTAGTAGTTACTCTGTGTTTGCTTGAGAAGTACTTTCCCCCTTCATTCTTTGATATCATGGTTCATCTAGTAGTACATCTTGTCAGAGAAGTTCGTCTATGTGGGCCAGTATATTTTAGGTGGATGTATCCGTTTGAAAGATATATGAAAGTGCTGAAGGGGTATGTTCAGAATCGTACTCGTCCCGAAGGTTGCATTGCTGAGCGGTATATAGCTGAAGAAGCGGTAGAGTTTTGTACTCAGCATTTATCTGATGTTAGTACAGTTGGAGTGCCTTCAAGCCAAAAGATGGGAGTTTCAAAGCCATTATCAGGTTGCACAGTGAGCGTAGTTGATCAGGACCTGTTGAATCAAGCACATCTATATGTCTTGGAGAATACGGAGGAAGTCCTACCTTATATCGAGTACGTATGAGTTTTATTCTTTAAGTTTCCATTTTAAATTATTTCTTATGTTTATCTTCTATATTTGGGACCGTAATGCTTGAATTTTTCGTGTCATGTAGGCAACATATGATCCACATCAAGACTGCTTATCCAAAATTTAGAAAGAGAACAAAGTGGCTGCAGGATAAGCACAATAGCACTTTCATTCAATGGCTACGCTTCAAGGTATATGTTGTTGAATAACATATTTCTCTTTTAATTTTCTTCTTATTTCTATGTTAGATTGAATTAAGATATATGATTAATTTGCAGGTTCAAAGTGAACTTGAGGAAGACAATCATGGCGTATCAGAAAATTTAAGGTGGCTAGCAGCTGGTCCAAACATGGCAGTGCCATTATATAGGAGCTATCTTATTAAAGGTATTAAATTCAATATCAAGGCACAAGATGATGTGCGGACAACTCAAAATAGTGGAGTTTATTTACTTGCACATACCATGCAAGTTGCTAGTGCCAAGGATAAAAACCCAATTCTCTCAAATATGGGTTTCTATGGTGTCATTCAAGAAATTTGGGACCTTGACTACCAAAAGTTTACAATCCCAGTCTTTAGGTGTGATTGGATAGATAGTTCTGGTCTTGTAGTCGACGAACTTGGATTTACCCTTGTAGATTTGAGTAAAATTGGACATAGGAATGACCAATTTATTTTGGCTTCTCAAGTCAAACAAATATTTTTTGTTGACGACCCGATGCATCGTGGTTGGTCGGTAGTGTTATCAATGCCTAATAGAGAATATAATGATGTTATTGGTGATGAAGTCTTAGGTGATGTGATAATTGAGTGTGAGCCATTTACTAGAGGGATGCCAAATGTTGACACATTTGATGAACTGGTGGGTGAGTTAGGCGGTCAAAATATTCGAGATGGGTGTGAAGATATATGGATTGAATGATGCTTATGTAATTGGCAGTGTATGACATTAATTTTGTAATATATTGTAATGTGATTTCTTCTGGAAGATTATATGGATGAATGATGCTAATGTAATTGGCAGTGTATGACATTAATTTGGTAATATATTGTAATGTGATTTCTTTCACTTTCTACGTCAAAATAAAACACGACGTATTGTGAACCAGTTATTCAACATATTTACCGACGTCTTAAAGCAACGTAACAATGAAGAACCACGACGCTATTGTGAAGCAATTATTCAGGATATCACGTCGGGGAAGGATTAAGAACCGCCATGTAATTCAAAATAACACGACTCCAATCCCATAATACCGACGTCTAAAAAACGAGATATATAATCTGAACGTTAAAAAATACGACGTCATCATACATTTTCCACGTCGCAAGTTCTTTTATAAACGAAGAGGAACGAAATGAATTCCGACGGTAATTCATTATAACCGCCGCCTAATATCAATTAAATGACGTTATTTGTAATACGGCTCTCATCATAATCAACGCCGTCTATATGTTCTGTAATACAGCTCTCATTTATTTGGAACCGACGTTGTTTAGAAGTTCAACTTCGTCTATATTAATAAGTGCGTCGTGAGTAATGAATACATATAAATACAACGTCGACAATATAAATGCCACCGACGTTGTTTCGCATTCAACGTCAACTATATAAATACATACGTCGTAAATAATGACACTGACAACTATTTCCACGTCATCTTTTTTAGAAAAATCGAAGTGGAAAATTTATTTCACGACGGTTGTTTGTAAATAAGAGACGTAGTAGATTTCAATAACGTCGTCTTCTCATGTATTTAAAGACGTCATATTTTTTCTTGTCGTGAAAATTACATTTAACGGCGTAGTGTTTTAGTTGTCGTCGTTGTATGTCTATCTTGCGGCCTTGTTCTTTTAATATGTGTCATATTTTTCCTTTTTAACGACGGTGATTTGTTTGAGTTGGTCGTCTATTCTCATCCTCGACTATTTTTTAGAACTTTAGCAGACTAAACACGTCTGTTTTTTTTTGTTTTCTACGTTGTTTTATTTAACAACGTCTAATATTTATCGTCGTTGTTTGTTTCTGAAAATAGGACGTATAAATTTTGTAATACGACTCTCATATATTTGTAACCGACGTTGTTTCGTTGTTCAACGTCTACTCTATAAATACATACGTCGTAAATAATGACACTGACAACTATTTCCACGTCATCTTTTATAGAAAAATCGAAGTGGAAAATTTATTTTACGACGGCTCTTTTTATATAGGCGACGTAGTAGGTATCAATAACGTCGTCTTCTAATGTATTTAAAGACGTCATATTTTTTATTGTCGTGAAAATGATATTTAACGGCGTCTTATTTTAATTTTCGTCGTTGTATGTCTATATTGCGGCCTTGTTCTGTTAATATGTGTCATATTTTTCCTTTTTAACGACGGTTTTTTTAGAGAGTTGGTCGTCTATTCTCATCCTCGACTGCTTTTTTAGATCTTTTTGCAGTACAAAGACGTCGTTTTGTATTTGTTGATGACGTTGTATATTGTAACAACGACGGTGATTTAGCGGCGTGGTTTATGAGGGAAAAGATGACGGTGGATTCCACGACCATTGAAAAACCGAATACACGACGGTGATTTACCGTCGTCTTTTTGCTTTTTTGTAGTAGTGAAACCAAATCCTTCCACCTCCTCAAATAATCCGACATGCAAAAACAGTATATTACCTCAGTAAAGTTTGACTCCTACATTGTTCTAAACACATTATAAGATAAAGAGAACCACAAACCCAAAAAGGGTATGCAGTAGTTTTCAGTAACTCATTGATGAACAAATATATATATTTTGTTATAACTTGGGCAGGAACACTTCAAATTGGGAAATTCACTAAAAACTCATTTTGAGGTAAAATAGTGCGGAACTTTCCAGATCATAACTGCACATATAAAACTTCATCACATTAAAATTTCATGGCATTCGAAGTTAAGGAAGCATGTCAAAAACAAAATCCAAAACAGACTTAGCACTAATCTGGAAAAAAAAATTATAAAAAAATTTTCATAGTTCAGTACAAGAAGCAAGGTTTAAAAAAAACAGTGACACAATCGTAGGATTAAACTTAATTTCATTAGACTTGATTCATTACATTTATGGACTGGAAGCAACGAGCAATATTATAGCAATTATTCTTTTAAAGTTTCATTAGATAGAAATTGGGTTTTTTGGTCTGGATCCTTTAGAGCAGTTTTGAGATGTAAAATAGGAAAGAGAAGAAAAGAGAGAGATTTTGGCTATGAAAAACAGACTACATTTAATGGCTCAACAATGGTGCTAGTTTGAACTAGGTTATGCAACATGGCTAGGTCTATGCATAACAGGACATGGCCAGCAACCATTTTGTGAAAACAAGAACTGCCCCTTACCTCTTTAATTTAAGCAGCCTCATTGATCGAAATACCCTTATTCTTCTGCATATGCATGTTGTTCCAGTTGCTAATGTATGTAGGATTTTTACCCTTCTACATTTTCCCCAAAAAAAATTGAGAAATATTTTCAGGGGACATATGTAAACCTTAAAACATATTAAGGAAAACATATAGTAACTTGAAGATGATAAAACAAGGCTTTCAAGATTATATTTATGTAAACCCATGACACAAGTCAGAAAAAAAAAAAAAAAAAAAAGAAGAAGGCAGAAGCAAGATTTTTAGCTATCCATACCTCTTAAGCAAGTATTTCAAACAACCTACTGCAAAAAAGAAAACAGAATATGCTAGACACTATATTTTTGGAGGGCTTGAGTCCAAATTAGTCTTCAAACTCAAAATAGTATATGCCTTCGCCCTCTAAGTTTCACTAATCATCATAAAACAAAACATTATTTTTCCCAGTTGGTTCAAAGTAATATTGTAATCAACAACACATCCATTTTATAGAGTCAGATCAAGTGCAGTGAATAAAATTAGGCTTAACACATGCCTCTCGTGTAGTAATTAATAACAAATGATTATTCTTTACAATTCTTAATTATATATGCCCTAATTGATCATAAAACCATTTCAAATCAACAAAATTTTATCCTAGAAGCTAATGGAATTACCTTTCATAAAATCCAAGCAACTAGTGATCATCACATAAAGCCGAAATGGTTTGTTAAAAAAGAAAAAAAAGTGGCTGGAAGAGATTTTAAAGGATTTCCAAGACTTGGAAAACAATGAATCAGACTCAAAGCATTAAACATAGCAAATGAAATAACTACTGGGTAAGTGCGCAAGTGAATGATTTCACATTTGACACAGAATCCACATCAAATGGACAACAGGGCACTCATATCAAATACAAGAACCATAACCTAACCCGCATACTGAACACATTACAAAGGAATACACAAACTGCATATATAAATATATGCACACACACACACACACACACACATATAAAACAGAGAAGAAAATAGTTTATAAATCATATATGGCCAAATAAATATTTCCAAAACAAAACTCAAATCATACAGAGCAAATAGTCATCATACCTAACAGAAAGGTAGCATATGAAGGAAATTGTGAGAGGAGGACTTTGCCAGTTCAATGGTTGAGGGGTTGCAACGACCTTGTTATTAAGACCAAAAAAAAAACTTAGATTTTATTTTGAAAGAATCAAAATCAGAAATCTAGATAATTGAAGGGTAGATGATATCTGGAGAGTAGGAAATAACTCAGGCAATCAAAAATCTAGATTGGGAACAATCATGAAAAAGGAAAAATAATTTTATTCAGATATCCAAAAGGAAAAATCAAGCACTGAAAATCAATTCCGATTCAAATTCCTAAGTATTCAGTTTGAATTTTCCTTGGTTGTTTTCTCAGCAACCAAACGGAATCTGCAGCTGATAATCAGTGCTCAAAAGAAAATTAACAAGATGAGAAGGTAAACCAAACAAGGAGAACTCACCAGAACCTTGCCGTTGAACCATGCAATGAGGAAGACTTCGGAGATGAAGCTGTCGATTTCTGAATCTGGGCGTGCCAGAGAAAAATGGAAGAGAGAAAGGGAAAAGCGTCCATTTCTGACCCTAGGCTTGCAGACATCGGTGGTGATGTTGGAGCAGCAGAAGGGCGTGCGAGATGGAGAGGGGTTTGAGAGGAAATAACGAGTTGGGATCTTATATTTTAATTTATTTATTTATACTCTCTAGCTTAGCCCCAAAACAATTTGGTCGCCCATAAGCTAACATACACAAACGACGTCGTCTTTTTGGATTAATCCTTAGCACAAACTGGTTTGCGACGAAAGAAAACATTGGTCGCCGATCCCACGAAATTTTTTACGCTCGACTTTTAATTTAGCGACGACACGTGAAAATTTAGCAAACAATATTTTCGTCGCCAACAATTTTTGAGTTTCGCGTGCACGTTTTCAGAATTTGGCGACCAATTATATGTTTGGTCACCAAGTCCTAATGAATTCCCAAATATTACGCATCTTTTGGCGACCACCTAGAAGCAGTTCGTCGCCAATTTATAATTTTTGCGACCAAAATTAGGTTCGTTGCTAAATATTTCGTCGCAAAAGAGGTTTTTCCTTGTAGTGAACACTATTTTTGAAAGGATTGTTACTGCTGTGTAATACATGTTTGTGTTCTTTTTATGGAAAATAACGAACTAATGTATTATTATTATCTAAAGTTAATTTTCTCTTTTGTTGTTCATTGATTTCTAAATTAAGATACTCTATCATATAATTTAAAATTTATCTAAGTCTACCTTTTTCTTTTAGTATGCCTAAATGCGCTTGGAATGCTTCTATAGATTCTTTACAAAATTCTAAATGATACTAGTTCCTTATTATGGTATTTTGTACTTCTAATTTCCTTTTGAGATAATTACTTACTCTGATGATCTTATTAATTCTTCTAGATTCCTAATTTCCACTTGGTATGCAACTTTTTATCTTTTCAATTCTTGTAACCTTTCTTTTATTATAATAGGTGTCCACCATGGTCCAAACATGCAAAGAGTTCACTGTTCTTAATTGGTGAATCTAGTAATTAACAAAATTTTAACAGGTTATAACAAGTTGGTTTTTGTCAATTGTGTTGGGTGACTTCTATTCTCAAGGTACGTTACTGTTATAATTATATTATTAAGGAGCTAAACTAAAGCTCTGATACCAAATTTCAGCGAGGTCTCAGTTAAGGTCTCAAAAGGCCAAAATAACAACCAAATACCATACCTAGAATATGGAACTGTAAAGATGCCAACGTAAAGGGTTGTAGAGCAGAACTCAGAGGTTCCCTGACAGACATCTAGTTATTATTATAACAAATATCAAACATGACCAAGTGCTCAAACAAAGTATTGATTGTCAGTTTAGCAATATAATTATAAAAGTGTTTCCTTGTTTTGGACAAGAAGTCTACTAAGAAAACCAAAAAGAAAAAGAAAAAAAATGCTTACTTAATTGCTTTTATTGCTGGAATTGTTAGCCCTGAAGATTAACAATACATGTGCAGTCTATGTATTAATAGTCGTCAGGGTATTAACGGCGTATTAACAGTGGTCAGAGTAAGGGAGTTTTATTGATTGAAAGCTAAAGGAGAGACAATTGAGATTTTTTCTTCTCTGGCATGTACTTCTCTTTTCGGAGCTTCGAACTATACATACATCATTAACCGACTTCACTTCTTGGCTAAGGATGAAGAGCACCTCTTCTCTCTATCTTTATGAACTTACATATCACACTCTTCACACACACCTTCAGACTTCACATGCTCACTAACAAAAACAAACGAATTTAAATGCACACTAAGACAAAATGCACTAAAAAATATGCACAAACAAAGAAAAACACTATTGCTGGCACTATTGCTCCTTTTAAAATGTAAATAAAGACAATATTTATATGTTGTTTTAAGTTTAGGACTTGCATGTCTTTGGGGTTGAAGATAAGAGGTTTTCCTGTATTTTTGAAAATATTTTGGGTTTGTTTGAGAGTAGCTAGGCTACTTCTTTTGGGGTTTTCACTAGATTTCCAAAAGTAAAAACCAAATTATATGTCGAAAACAGAATCTAATAACCTTCTCCAGCAAATGCTCTTGTACCTGATCCCTGCGTTCAGGTTAACTGGCTGGGCCAATTTTGTTGTTGTTGGATGGTGTTTTCTTCGTTCTCCTCTTAGATGATCTTTTATTCTCTGCCTGTCTGAAGGACTATTTTTTCATATGAGGTTTTTTTGTCAGTGTTGAGATGATACAGCGTGCTTGGGGACTTTTTTATTTTATTTTCTTTCCTGGCCTATTTGCGGAGTTAGTCTCTTCTTTGTGTTGTTCCTTGCAGATTTCTCTTCTTTCAACACCAACTGCTATTGGAGGTGGCTAGTGAAGGAAGTTGAGGTTCCACCCCAAAACCAATTGGCAATGGGGGGAGTAACCCAACTCCTTATAAGCCCTTGCTAGGTTTCTCAACTTTCCAATGTGGGACTCTTTACCTTCACATTCTCACACGCCCCCGCACGTGTAGCGAATTTTCAAGCCTAACACGTGGACAACACATTTTGGGTGACGTAGAGCACGTGTGGCCGTTGGGTTTTCACACGTGGGCAACCCGCTCTGATACCATGAAGGAAGTTGAGGTTCCACCCCAAAACCAATTGGCAATGGGGGGAGTAACCCAACTCCTTATAAGCCCTTGCTAGGTTTCTCAACTTTCCAATGTGGGACTCTTTACCTTCACATTCTCATAGCTAGAGATGGTGTGCTTAGTGGATGTTTTCTTTTTTCTTTGTGTTCTTTGTTGAATGCTCTCAATGTCTTATGGCTGTGCAAAGGACTATGATTTCATAGTAAGACTCTTTTGACAGTTGGATTGTGTTGTAGTATTCTCGTCAGAGTTCTACGTGTCAGTTTGTTGTTTTATTTTATCTTGCTCTACCATTGGTCGTGCGTAGACTCTCTTGTTAGTCAATAATATGTGCGATACTCTTTCCTACCCTGGGGTTTGTCCCTCAGGAAAGTTTTAAAGAGGTCACTGTTTCGTGTCGTTCTAGATACACTACTTTAATTTTCTGAATGAATTCCATTTCTAAAAAAATAATAAAATTAAATATAATAATAATAATAATAAAACCTTCTCCTGTAATCTGATGAAAATCTTTTACTCGTAAAGTCATGTTTCTAAGCGTCATGAGTTCTAATGAGGATAAGGTGGATGTTTAGAAATTCTAATAAATACAACGGGTTGATAAATTTTGATATATATTATGTATTTTTTAATATAAGTGTTAGTCTAAATTATTTTAATTATTTAATTTACAGGGAGATGTATTTGAACTTCGATGCAAAATGGTGAATACACTGCTCCAGCATTTAATAAGTTATTATTTTTGAATATATACATAGGTACAAAAGTAAAGATGCGTTCACGTTTGAGGTAGAGATTTATTGTGTTCGTCTCCAAATTTCAAACTAAAGATGATTAAACACGCGGAAAATTGCGTCTATAGCGACGTGTGCTTTTTTCACAGCAGAAAACAAGTGACCTTGATTACATCGACCAAAAACACATTCATTGAAAACCCCTCCTCCTCCTGAAAAAGAAAGCACAACAAAACAAATACAAAAACAAAAAAACAAAAAAAATAACTTAATTAACAAGACGGCAATCGCCAGTTTGTTGAAAATGCGACGCAACTGATGCACCAGAGAATCCTAATAATATCTATCATTCTTCTTCTCTTGCTATTATTATTTGAAATTACAATGACAAAAACCCCCCCAATGTCGCCGCCCGACCTTCCATGCAAGGTCCGCCTCTTACTCTCCCTCCTCACCATCGTCGTCAACACCGTCCGCCGCTCCAACGGCACCATCAACCGCCGTCTCATGAGCCTATTCGACCTCAAAGCCTCTCCGTCAAGCAAACCCAACAACCGCGTCAAAACCTCTGACGTGATGGTGGACCCCACTCGAAACCTCTGGTTTCGCCTCTACGTTCCTGCCGCCGCCATCACCACCACCACGACCAGCCCTTCCGCCAAACTCCCGCTCATAATCTACTTTCACGGCGGTGGCTTTGCATTCTTTTCCGCCAACTCAAAACCCTACGACGACCTTTGCAAACGACTCTCCGCAGAGCTCCCAGCCGTGGTCGTCTCCGTCAACTACCGCCTCGCTCCGGAGCATATTTATCCCTCCCAATACGAGGACGGCTTCGACGTGCTGAAATTCATCGACCAAACAACAATTGACGGGTTTGATCTCAACAACGTTGACATCACCCGGTGTTTCCTCGCCGGAGACAGCGCCGGTGGCAACCTGGCCCACCACGTGGCCGTCAAGGCGAGCAATCATCATGAGTTTGGCAAGATGAGGGTTGTAGGACTTATAGCGATACAGCCGTTTTTTGGTGGGAAAGAAAGGACTGAATCGGAGACAAGGCTTTCGAAGGGTTCGGCGCTTTCTTTGGAGCAGACTGACTGGTACTGGAAGACATTTTTGCCGGAGGGGTCGGATAGAGACCACGCGGCGGCGAATGTGTTTGGGCAGGAATCGAAGGATGTTTTGGGGGTGAATTTTCCGGCGACGATTGTTTTCGTGGGAGGGTTTGATCTGTTGCAAGACTGGCAAAGGAGATACTACGAGGGGTTGAAGAAGTCTGGGAAAGAAGCTTACTTGATTGAGTACCCGAATTCGTTTCATGGATTTTACGCTTTTCCTGAGCTCAAGGAGCCTTCTTTTTTGGTTAAGGAGGTGAGGGATTTCATTGAGAAGCTCTGCTATGCTCCCTCCGGCATATCTTTTTAATTTAGATTCCTCAATTTGACCCCTAAACGAACATTATAGCTTAATCATTTTTGTTTTTGGGTCTCAAACTATGTAAATTTGTCTCTCTATAAGTCAGTGTTGTTTCATAGTCTGTCTTGTTTGATTCTATGTATTCAGTATTGTTTCATAGCAATGATAAGGTGTTGTGTTGATGATATCATTGTCCATATATAACATGTTGATAAAAAAAAAAAAAACATTATTCCATAGTTGTAGGTGTATTGGACAGTGTTGTTGTTGGGGGAAATGATCAGATTCCATACTTCATAAAGATTCAGTTTTTTCAATCAAATAAGAGTTATCTTCTTGGGCTTTAGGTAGACAGCTCTCATTCTCACTCGCGTATAGTAGGAAAGATGAAAGGGTCTAATTTTTATTTTTATTTTTTATTTTTTTATTTTTTCAGTTTTGAGTTAGAGAAGGAGTATGTTAGTATATATACACCAGTTCTTCTCTTTAAAAGATGTATAATCTTTATTAAAGGACTGACCACTGAACAAAAAGGGCAGTAGTTACTATATTTTGCGTGACTATTGCCCCCATTAGTCACGATTTTTAGTGACAAAAGCCAATAGTCACTATGCAGTTACTATTAGAGTGTTTGTTACATATGCTTCCGTGACTTTTGCTCTTTGTTACCAATGAGAGTGCTTGGTGACACAAATTATTGACTTTCTAGAGCTGCAATTAAGAGCTGAACATCATGTCAAATCATAAAATTTTATCATTTTGTTTGATTTGACTGATAGATATTAATTCTCCTTTTTATATTTGTGTTTGTATTTGTATAGTAAGCGAGTATATAGCTTGTGTATTATATTCCTCAAAAAAATAACAGTTTCTAATTACCTTTCATTTTCCAAAAATCATTTAAAAGATTATATTAGCCAATTTTACGACATATTGTTCAAAGTCAACAGTATTTCCATTCCTGAATCCAAATCCAAGCTCTGTCTCTTTGTAAATGCATAAGGCAAGGCCTTGCAAAGGTAATTATAAGTCCTTAATTGCGAGCAAGTATTAAGCAATTCCATCCTTCCTTTATGTGGAAACAAATGATCCTAGATCAAATAATTAAGCCAATCAATTTGAGAATTATTTGACCTAATTGAGAGTTACTCGATTTAATTGGGAGTTACCTGATTTAATTGGGGATTTATTTGATTCTTGCCTTAATTAGGGATTTGATTTAAATCAAATCCCGAATTACACCAATCTCGCCAAATCAAGAAAGAATAATTCATTTCCATATGTGGAATTATTCTTCTGAAACTCTAGCCTCCGAGGCTCCTATAAATAGATGACTACGCACAAGGGTTGAGGTACGTCTAAATTCCTACTAAAACTCTGCAGAAATTCCCCCTCACAAACCCTAGCCACCACACTCTCTTTCCCTCTTACACAAGGCTCTGCCCACCTGGTTTACACCTTACATATACATCTCTGTACCCTATTTAGTTATTGTTTTCTCTACGAATCAATTAAACTAACTTAGGTATCGGATGGCCTTTGGCCAACACCCCCTAAGTGTGGTCCTCTTATTTGGATCTATTTTACTGGGAGAAAGAGACGACGAAGAAAAAGGGGAATCTTTCAATCGAATATTCTCGTGGGAAGAAATCGCTCCCACAAATTGGTGCTTTCATTGAGAGTGCGAAATAATACTCAAAGCGTGCTCCAAATCCATTTTCCACACTTTGTTTCAAACAATCATGGTTGATACAAGACGTACGAAGAGCAACACCAACACGACGGGCCCATCTCATGGTTTCGTGGTGGAAACCTTGATGCAACTGCATGGAACCGTGGTTGTCAACACCTTGTAGCCTCCTCTTAACGCTGTGCAGCCACCTCCAGCTGCTGGAATTGAAAGAAAATGCTGCAGACAGCTGCTGGAATTGCAAAATAGCTGCCATATGGCCTTGTGACCTCCATAGCCTTGACACAACACGCGACGGCTGCCAGAGCTGCTCTGCCGCATCATCCTGTCGGAGCTGCTCTGCTACGCCATTCTGCTGTCGGAACACATCAATAGCTGCACCACTCAACTGCGGGATTTTCTGCACAGTCCCATGACTACTCCGACGCCATCCCAGTCTTGGAGCAAATCCATTCTCCCTCTCCTCGGCAACCACACTTGACGTATGCACCTGTGTACGCATCTAACGGAGGCCTAACCCATACGTCATTGGGCCTGATCCACACCTCTCTACTCGACCTACGCAGTCAAGTGGGCCTTAATTCAAGGGTTGATCAACTCGCGCAGAGGGTCGACGACCAAAACAATCTAATTGGCCAACTACTCAGGCAAATCAACTTGAATCAAGCTACTGACTTTGGAGCCCATGACGAGGAAAGAAGGATCTGCAAGCATACTGGCGAGCATTTTGAGGGATCCCAGACCAGTCAGTTAGAGATAAACTCGCAGGAGAGAGAACAAGATCGTGCTGACGCTACGCAGACATCTGCAAGCCGTACTCTGAGCCGGTCAACGATCCATTCAAGATTGGGCTCATAGGGGGCACAAGTCTATGAACGATTAAGTGATGAACGCAACGACCAACGCTCACTAACTCGCTTGAAAACCAACTCGCGGCGACAACTCGTGGAGGAATCTTCGCAAGCTCAATCCACCAATCTGCCTCAAGGGCAGGACACCCAAGGAGATCAACCTCTTCAAGTCGACGAGGAAGTCAACCATCCTCGTGATCGGCAAGCCATGCACGCGGAGGACGTTGAGAAGCTCGTAAACAACCGACTTCATAACTTAAAGATTGGCGAAAATTTCAAAGATGCTCTAAGCAGGGAGGTGGACCAAGCCAAATCTATGCCTTTCACTGCTGAAATCGAGCAGGCTGCTCCCCAAAAGAGATTCTCAACGCACTCATTCATGCATTTCAAAGGGGATTCTGGTCCCGAAAGCCATCTAAAGCACTTCAAAAGTGTCATGATCCTCTACAAGGCCAACGACGCGCTGATGTGCAAGGTGGTTGCAATGACCTTGCTACGAGAAGCCCAAGACTGGTTCCACACCCTGTCATCCGGGTCGATCAGCAGTTTCAAGGAGCAAGCTTACGTCTTCACTAAATAATACACTTCTTACCGGACGATCAAGAAGAACCCTAACCACCTGTTCAACTTGCATAAGAAGTATGATGAATCCCTCCGAGATTCCATTAAGAGGTTCAAAGCAGAAAGGGCAAACATCATTGGATGTGACGGTCGAATCGCGTCATCGGCCTTCAAGAGGGGCTTGCCAATTGAGTGTGAGTTGTATTGCGAGCTGACCATCTTGCCGGTAGAAGCCTTCGCTTGACCAAGCAAGCTAAAGGAACGACAGGATAAACGACAAGGATGGAGGCAAGCGGGGATTACAGCCTTAGGGAGGTGCTCCAGCAGTTGAGAGCTACACCAAGTTCACTATCCCGATACACTAGATCCTGGCCCGAGTAAAGAACATGCCTTGGTTGAAGAAACCATCGCCTTTGAAGAGAAACCCGGCCAAGAAGGATACTAGTAGATACTGCGAATTCCATGAAGGGCACAGTTATTACACAAATGACTGCTTCGCCTGGAAAAAGCACCTCAAAGAACTGGTCGGAGCAGGCATTGCATGGGATTCATCGCAAGGGGGGCTATTTAGCAAATCAAAGATCGTGACGCAACTGCTAACAAGCCTCCATGAAAAATTCATACAGATCAGCACGATCCTAGCCGACTCTAAGAGCTCGAGCTGACCATCAGGGAGCAAAAGAGAAAGATCAAGCAAGCTACTTTTTTCTCCCAAGTCGTCACCTGCTACCCAGTCATGAAAGACTATCCTGGCATCATCTTTTAAGGGAAAGAAGTTCCAAGACAATGAAATGCCCATCACCTCCAGAGGTACTATCCACGAAGCTCATTGCCTATCAGCTCAGTTCCAAGCAGGCGGCCAAGCCTCCCTCACCTCCATTGAAGACAAGTTACTTTTGATGTTACCTCTCCAACTCATCTCTTTTGTTTAATAAAGCAACGTAGTTACACAAACATCAATACAAGTTTAGGCTTTTATTTCTAATGGAGTGTTCACAAATTCAATCGACACGTCTCTGGATGTAGGCCAAACGGGCCACTCTTGTCGACACGTCTTCGGACGTAGGCCAAATGGACCACTCTCATCGACACATCTCCTGACGTAGGCCAAACGGGCTACTCTCATCGACACGTCTCCGGACGTAGGTCAAACGAGCGACTCTCATTGCCATGTCTCCGGACATAGGCCAAACATGCTGCAACTTGGGAAAAAATCCTACGGGACATACAGAACATGCCTCGAGTCCTTCAAGGGGGACCATGGCACTTATAAATTTCCTAAGGGAGACACACAATCAAGATATTGGCTGGTTACTCAGGCAATTGACAAGTCGATATGCAAATTGGAGTTGAAAAAATAACTAAATTTCCATAACAGGCTGACCAACTAGTCAAGTTCAACAAAAGAAGATGGTCAAACAAGACCAATTATTTTAAACAAGAAAGTAGACTACAAAAGCTGAAAAGAAATAAGAAGCCTTCATTGTAACGACCTGGTCCTAAATAAATTGGTAAATATTAATTTATTCAGATAAAAGACCATTTTGACCCCTAGAATATTTTATTTGGTTTTAAGTTGACTTTTTGACCGGGAAGGAATTTGGGATTTTTGACTGTACCATTGCATAGACAACGGCGAGATGAGTCTATAGATATGTAGTGGGCTCGAATCAGAGTTATAAAGAGAGAGAGATACGATCAAAATACCCTCAGTGGCACAATCGTAAATATTGCAAAAAGGGTTTGATAAATCTGATTTTCTCTCTCTCTCTCTCTCTCTCTCTCTCTCTCTCTCTCTCTCCTCTCGGCAGTCTATTTCTCTCCTCTCTCGCACGACAGCAGCAGCCGACCACGTTTTGGCCGGCCATTCTCTCATCCGACCACCAATGTCGACGTGGCCGATACCAAAATGATCGGGCCACCATCCTCTTCCAACCCAAGCTAGGCCCCACCGCCAGCCTCGTGATTTCACCGAAAAATGGAGAAGAAGAGGCCAATTTCGTTTGAACTTCTCCGACTTCGTTCTCCCTCCTCCGGGCACCGATTTCTATAAATGAGGTATGGTTTCTCACCTACTTTTCATGCTCTAGCTGCATGTTGGGTAGGATTCGATCAATTGCTAGCGTAGGTAACTCGATTTATGAATTGAAATTCGACCAATTTTGGGATCGAGATTCCGGCCACTTCAAGTCAATTTTTGGGGTAGGTCCAGGAACAAAAGTGGTTCCAAATAGGGTGTTATACCTAGGGTAGGAGTCTTGAGCCGTGTTTTTGAGATTTTCTGGCGATGTGTAATCGCTTTGGACACCCACGAGCTGTCGGCGCTTGTGGCGGCGTGTGGGCACTATAGAAAAGGGCATTTTATCCCAATGCATTCCCCTTGTTGTCCCGAGCCCGTCAGTGTGCTCGGATTTCAATTATGAGGTCGTTTGAATATCGAACGGATTTCGCATATTGTACATTATCTGGGTTCGACAGGTTTGAACCGTTGGATAGTCTTGAATTTAATATAGGTTAATCTAGGCATTTCTAGGATCGTGTAGGAATTCACGGATCGTGAATCGGAGCCCCAGATATTCCAATTTAATAACTTAAAGTTTATGTTTATAGTAACCGTCTGATCGTGTGATCGTGAGTGATCCGACCGTTCGATCTAGACCAAACTTGTAGGACGTGTGTCCTAAGGCTTGTAGAACCCATAGAAACTTTCAGATCGGAATTTGGAGGTCGTGGGCCCATTTGACCAACTTTGTGTAGTTTGACAATTGGTTGACCGTGAGTCTTTCGATGTAGTTTTACCTTCCTAGGAGGATTACAATGACCCTAGTGACAGGTCTTGAGTGTTGTTGAGTTATGTTGATTATGTGTGTTTAGGATATTAATTTATTGTTTAAATTGGGGGGATTATCGGATGCTAGATGGGGGTTGAGGCTTATACAATTTTAGAACTTAATATATATTTTTATATATATTTATAAAGGTATAAAAAGAGTTTAGAATGTCAGTTTGAAGAGCTATACGCACTATCCTTTGTACCTCCCCGAATTTTGATTACACTGTAAGTACCATCCTATGATTGTTAGGTCTCGCGTGGCGTAGGATTTTCCGGCATTGAGACAGACCCCATACGTGGCGTTGGAATTTCTGGCGTATGGGGAGATGATATGATTGTCAAGTCACCCATGGCGCAGGATTTTTCAGCGGGATGACAAACCCCATACGTGACGTTGGAATTTCCGGCATATGGGGAGATGATATTATGATTGTCAGGTCACCCATGGCGTAGGATTTTTCGGTGGGATGACAGACCCCATACGTGGCGTTGGAATTTTCGGCGTATGGGGAGATGATATTATGATTGTCAGGTCACCTGTGCGTAGGATTTTCCGGCGGGATGACAAACCCCATACGTGACGTTGGAATTTTCAGTGTATGGTGAGATGATATTATGATTGTTAGGTCACACGTGGCGTAGGATTTTCCGGCGTGATGACAGACCCTATATGTGGCGTTGGAATTTCCAGCGTATGGGGAGATTATGTGATTGTTAGGTCTCGCATGGCGTAGGATCTTTTGGCGTTGAGACAGACCCCATACGTGGCGTTGGAATTTTCGGCGTATGGGGATATGATATGATTGTCAGGTCACCAGTGGCGTAGGATTTTCGGCGGGATGACATACCCCATACGTGGCGTTGGAATTTTCGGCATATGGCGAGATGATATTATGATTGTTAGGTCACACGTGGCATAGGATTTTTCGGTGTGATGACAGTCCTCATACATGGCGTTGGAATTTCCGGCGTATGGGGAAATTATGTGATTATTGGGGAGATTGGAATCGGGATTTTGTAGAAAGAACTACGCGTGGCTTGATCCTTCAGTAAGGGTACGTAGGCAGCCAAGGGTAGCGCCTAGGTGCAGCCGTGGGCTAAAATTTATTTGGGTGGTGTTATTGAGATTGGTTCCAACCATGTCGTTGGTCCTGAAATTTGGGTGAAAACGAGATGTGAATGGGTTAGGAGGTTAAAACCTCGTATGTTAAATATTTGGGAAGTTATTTTATATTGATTATAGTGGGCATTCATAAATTGTCTGAATTCATTTTTGGCATTGTTTAGAGTTTGTTGGTGATTTCGATTCGGATTATTTGAAGGCCGAAGGCCGTTTATGTGAACTGCAGAAGTTATATTGTGCGTGCTGCCTGTTGGGATATAAATTGTGAATTTTGTGCAGGTTGAAATTTGGGGAATGTTCAATTTACAGGGGAGGCTCTGCCGAAATTTCAGTAGAAAGTCTCGTGCCCTTATTCTTTTTTGGGAAAAAGAATATAGTTTTAGAAGTGGGCCCCACATCGGAGTGATGTAGGAAATTTTCACAGGATTCGTCTCGGGTTTTGAAAAATTCGGGGCGGGTCCTGTCATTCATCTGCTATGAGACGCTGATAGGAAACTCTTCAGCATATGCCTAATCAGCCATGCCTTCAGCAACTCAACTTGCCCGTTCCACGACATCTGTCGCCATCTCATCGGATACGTCCTTCTTTCCTCCATCCTCTTCAGCTACTGCCTCTTCAGCCACCTGCTCTTCAGTCCCTTCCATGTTCACAATATTAACTTGCTCAACTTGCTCACTTTGCACAAGGAACAAGTCCGGGCAGAACATCTCTATGTCACCATTTTTAATTGCATAGAAGGGAGCAGTCCCATTTGTGCAGTGCAAGTTGCCCAACTAGTATGCATCTATGGTGGCTTCAAACTTGGATTTCTCGGCAGACTTTTGGTGAGCGCGAAGTCTACACAAGTGGTGCCAAAAAAGTCTGGAATTTCTGTAGTTCATAATGACAACAATGAATTGGTTCCTACAAGGTTGGCTACAGGTTGGAGAGTTTGTATCGACTACAGGAAGTTGAATGCTGTAACAAGGAAAGATCATTTTCCTCTTCTATTTATGGATCAAATGCTTGAAAGATTAGCCTGTCATTCTCACTACTGCTTCCTTGATGGTTACTCGGGCTATAATCAGATTCCCATTACTCCAGAGGATCAAGAAAAGACCAACTTTTTGGCACTTTTGCCTATAGGTGCAAGCCCTTTGGATTGTGCAATGTACCAGCCACATTCCAAATATGCATGATGAGCATCTTCTCAGATATGGTGGAAAGGATTATTGAGGTGTTCATGGACGACTTCTCAATGTTTGGTAATTCTTTTGATCAATGTTTGGAACATCACAGTTTAGTTTTGGAAAGATGCAAAGAGAACCAATTTAATTCTAAATTGGGAAAAATGCCACTATATGGTGAAGCATGGAATTGTACTTGGTCATTTGATTTCAAGTAAAGGTATCGAAGTTGATACAGCCAAGATAGGTTTGATTGCAAAGCTTCCACTACCAACGTCAGTGAAGGACATCAGAAGTTTTCTTGGTCACACGGGTTTCTATAGAAGGTTCATTAAAAGCTTTTCAAAAATGAGCAACCCTCTATGTCATCTTCTAGCCAAAGACGTGTCATTCGTATTTAATGAAGCATGCCTTGAAGCCTTCAACACATTGAAGAAGCTTCTTACTTCTGCGTCAATTATCCAAGCTCCGGATTGGGATTTACCATTTGAATTGATGTGTGATGCATCAGACTATGCTTTAGGTGCTGTTCTTGGCCAGAGGAAGGATAAGCTACCTTATGTTATATATTATGCAAGCCGCACCTTAAATGATGCTCAACTTAATTATTGACCCACATAAACAGAGCTCATTGCTGTGATTTTTGCTTTGGAGAAATTTCGTTCCTATTTAGTTGGTTCCAAAGTAATCATTTACACTGACCACGCAGCCCTCAAATACTTCTTGTAAAAAAAATATGCGAAGCCGAGGTTGATTAGATGGGTGCTTCTATTGCAAGAATTTGATTTGGAGATTAGAGACAAAAAAAGGTCCGAAAATGTTGTAGCAGACCATTTGTCCAGATTAGTTCACACTCACAATGAAGAAAACGATTTACTTCTTTTGCAAGAGAGGTTTCCAAATGAGCAACTCTTCACCATTAGTTCTACACTACCATGGTATGCAGACATAATTACTATCTCGCATGTGGGGTAGTTCCGAAGGATTTCACATATCAACAGAGGAAGAAGTTTTTAGCTACTGTGAAGTACTACTTTTGGGATGATCCCTACCTTTACAAGCACTGTCCGGATCAGATTATTCGAAGATGTGTGCCTGCGGAAGAGCAAGGCAGTCTTTTGAAATTCTCTCATCATTATGCTTGTGGAGGTCATTTCAATCCCAAGAGAATTGCAGCCAAAATTCTTCAAAGTGGTATTTTCTGGCCAACATTGTTCAAAGATGCTTATCACTGGTGCCAAGCGTGTGATATATGTCAGAGAGTTGGAAATCAGTCTTGTCGGAGAATGAAATGCCTCAAAAAAGTATCTTAATTGTGGAACTATTTGATGTTTGGGGTATAGATTTCATGGGACCTTTCCTTCCATCTCATGGTAACCAGTATATTTTTAGTGGCTGTTGATTTTGTATCCAAGTGGGTTGAAGCCATTGCGTCTCAGACAAACAAAGCCTCAGTTGTAACGAATTTTCTTCAAGGAACCATTTTTCCTAGATTTGGCACTCCTAGATCTATAATCAGTGATGAGGGCACTTATTTTATCAACCTGTTTTTTTTGCTCTGCTTGCAAAATATAACATCACTCACAGAGTTGCAACGGCCTATCATCCTCAAACATCTGGCCAAGTTGAAATTTCAAATAGAGAGCTCAAACGGATTTTGGAGAAAACAGTTAGTTCTTCGAGAAAAGACTGGAGTGTGAAGCTTAGAGATGCATTATGGGCATACAGAACAGCCTTCAAGACTCCAATTGGCATGTCCCCTTTTTAGTTAGTTTATGGGAAAGCATGCCATCTGCCTGTGGAGCTTGAACACAAAGCATATTGGGCCATTAAGCAGTTGAATTTTGATTATCAAGTTGCTAGAGAAAAGAGAAAGTTCCAATTGAATGAACTTGACGAATTGAGGAATGAAGCTTAGGAGAAAAATGCAAAGATTTATAAAGAAAAGACAAAGAGGTTTCATGACAGTACAATTCTTAGAAAGGAATTCCATCCCAGTCAGAAGGTTTTGTTATTCAATTCCAAGCTAAAACTGTTCCTGGGAAGCTTAAGTCTCGTTGGTATGGTCCTTATCTTGTGGTCCAAGTTTTTCCACATGGAGCTATAGAAATTCAGAATATTCTAAGTGGAAATACTTTCAAAGTGAATGGACATCACTTGAAGCCTTACCTTGACGCTCCATATGATCTCGCCAAGGACGCCATCAATTTGCAGGATCCTATCATTTGATCACCTATGCCTTTGCTAATTCTAGCTCAAGACTTTAAGGGCTCGTTTGGTACACATGACTGTCTTGGCATGGACTATGTTTAGGGACTGGTTTGGCTTGGCTTGGCTTGGTCTAAGTTGGATAACACTTATCCTGCGTTTGGTGTATGCTTGGACTATGACTAGAATTTTTTTTATTTTTTCAAAAATATCTATATATATGTATATATGTATTTTATAATATATATAATATATATGTATATATACATACATATAATATATATGTATATATACATGTATATAAGTATATTATAATAATATCATATATTTTAAATAATATAAACGTACATACATATATATATATATAAGTGTATATAGGTGTATATATGTATATTATAATATACATGGGTATAATACATATACATATATTTATATATATGTATGTATAATATAATATATATGGGTATGTTATAATAATAATAATAATATACATGTATATACGTGTATATATGTATATTATATATGTATTTATATATACATATACATTATATATATTATAAAATACATATGTATATATAATATATGTATATATATTATATATTATAATATACATATATATATACGTATATACATGTATATAATATATGTGTATATAGGTGTATCTATATATTATAATATATACATGGGTATAATACATATACATATATATGTATATTATAATAGATAATATATATGGGTATGTTATAATAATAATATACATGTATATATGTATATTATAATATATATACATATAGTATAAATATATAATGTATATGTGTATATACGTGTGTATATGTATATTATAATACATACATGGGTATAATATATATACACATATATGTATGTATACTTATATATATATTACATATATACATGTATGCTATTATTATAATATTAATATGTATGTGTATATGAGTATATTATAATAATAATATACGTGTATATATCTATATGTATTTATATATTATATATGTATATATGTGTTTATATATATATATGTATATACGTGTATATATGTACATTAATATATAATATAATATATATTACATATATACATGTATACATGTATGTATTATTATAATATTAATATGTATGTGTATATGAGTGTATTATAATAATAATATATGTGTATATATCTATATGTATTTATATATATATTATATATGTATATATGTATTTATATATATACATGTATATGTGTATATACATGTATATATGTACATTATAGTATATGTGTATGTAATAATAATAATAATAATAATAATATATGTTATTAGTATTACAATATAATATATGCATCTTATATATTGGTGAACATAGGACTAGCTAATCCTCCCTTTCTACATGGGTTTAGTAGTCCCCTCCTAGTGAGGTATTTTTGGTGGGCCCGGTATTAGCAATCCCATCTAAGACTAGAATTAAATGAAACAAACATGGTACTAAATTTAGTCCAATCCAGTCCAAGCCAAGCCTGTGTACCAAACGACCCCTAAATGCATCGCTTCTGGGGAGGCAACCCAAGCATTCTTAACTTTTATTTTCGTTTTTGTTTTTAGTTTCTGTGTGATTTCTCATACCATTTTCATGTTTCTATTTTTGTTAAGTTTTAAATCATCAAACAAATTTGTGTTCCAAAGAAAATTTTGCTCATTTTTCTGGCCCTAGGATGTTTGCAGCACGTTTCAAATATGTTACAGAAATTTTTTTGGTCTTTGGTTGAAGTCAAATGCCAGAAAATAGAAAAATAGCTTTCATGTTCTTATTTTGGTCAAAACTAGAATTTCTACCTAATTTCTTTCTAGCTATTTTTCAGGTCAATCGGATGCCACCAACATGTCTAGAATGGTTATTCTGATGATTTGGACCAAGTTTGGGGGTCTTTGATGGCCTATATTATGTTTTAGGACAATTTGAAGCTAAAAAAAGGACCTAAAACACAAAAAAAAATGCAGCTGCTGTTTTGCCCATAATTTGAAGAATTTTCGCCATAAAAGTCGGATTTCCAGATTTTTATGATTACATATCCAGATCAATTTCGTTCCAATTTCATCGCATTCCGAGACTTTTAGGAGCTATTATGGGTCCGTTGGCATTCAAAGACACAAGTTGTGGGTATTTCAGTTCATTGCTTTGTCTATCTCCTCTCACTTCAACAAATTCTTGCCCCTCCGCTCACCTAGAAAACCCGGGAAGTCCTCCAATCCACTCCCTCTTTAATTCACTACTACAAAAAAGCAAAAAGACGACGGTAAATCACCGTCGTGTATTCGGTTTTTCAATGGTCGTGGAATCCACCGTCATCTTTTCCCTGATAAACCACGACGCTAAATCACCGTCGTTGTTAAAATATACAACGTCATCAACAAATACAAAACGACGTCTTTGTACTGCAAAAAGATCTAAAAAAGCAGTCGAGGATGAGAATAGACGACCAACTCTCTAAAAAAACCGTCGTTAAAAAGGAAAAATATGACACATATTAAGAGAACAAGGCCGCAAGATAGACATACAACGACGAAAATAAAAATATGACGCCGTTAAATATCATTTTCACGACAGTAAAAAATTTGACGTCTTTAAATACATTAGAAGACGACGTTATTTATACCTACTACGTCGCATATATAAAAACAGCCGTCGTAAAATTAATTTTCCACTTCGATTTTTCGATAAAAGATGACGTGGAAATAGTTGTCAGTGTCATTATTTACGACGCATGTATTTATAGAGTAGACGTTGAAAAACGAAACAACGTCGGTTACAAATATATGAGAGTCGTATTACAAAATTTATACGTCATATTTTCAGAAACAAACAACGACGATAAATATTAGACGTTGTTAAATACAACAACGTCGGCAAACAATAAAAACAGACGTGTTTAGTCTGCTAAAGTTCTAGAAAATAGTCGAGGATGAGAATAGACGACCAACTCAAACAAATCACCGTCGTTAAAAAGGAAAAATATGACACATGTTAAAAGAACAAGGCCGCAAGATATACATACAACGACGACAACTAAAATACAACGCCGTTAAATATAATTTACACGACAAGAAAAAATATGACGTCTTTAAATACATGAGAAGACGACGTTATTGAAATATACTACGTTTCTTATTTACAAACAACCGTCGTGAAATAAATTTTCCACTTTGATTTTTCTAAAAAAGATGACGTGGAAATAGTTGTCAGTGTCATTATTTACGACGTATGTATTTATACAGTTGACGTTGAAATGCGAAACAACGTCGGTGTCATTTATATAGTCGACGTTGTATTTATATCTATCATCATTACTCACGACGCACTTAATAATATAGACGACGTTGAACTTCTAAACAACGTCGGTTTTAAATAAATGAGAGCCGTATTACAGAACATATAGACGGCGTTGATTATGATGAGAGCCGTATTACAAATAACGTCGTTTAATTGTTATTAGACGGCGGTTATAATGAATTTCCGTCGGAATTCATTTCGTTCCTCTTCGTTTATAAAAGAACTTGCGACGTGGAAAATGTATGATGACGTCGTATTTTTTAACGTTCAGATTATATATCTCATTTTTTAGACATCGGTATTATGGGATTGGAGTCGTGTTATTTTGAATTACATGGCGGTTCTTAATCCTTCCCCGACGTGATATCCTGAATAATTGCTTCACAATAGCGTCGTGGTTCTTCATTGTCACGTTGCTTTAAGACGTCGGTAAATATGCTGAATAACTGGTTCACAATAACGTCGTGTTTTATTTGAACGTAGAAAGTGAAGAAATCACATTACAATATATTACAAAATTAATGTCATACACTGCCAATTACATAAGCATCATTCAATCCATATATCTTCACACCCATCTCGAATATTTTGACCGCCTAACTCACCCACCAGTTCATCAAATGTGTCAACATTTGGCATCCCTCTAGTAAATGGCTCACACTCAATTATCACATCACCTAAGACTTCATCACCAATAACATCATTATATTCTCTATTAGGCATTGATAACACTACCGACCAACCACGATGCATCGGGTCGTCAACAAAAAATATTTGTTTGACTTGAGAAGCCAAAACAAATTGGTCATTCCTATGTCCAATTTTACTCAAATCTATAAGGGTAAATCCAAGTTCGTCGACTACAAGACCAGAACTATCTATCCAATCACACCTAAAGACTGGGATTGTAAACTTTTGGTAGTCAAGGTCCCAAATTTCTTGAATGACACCATAGAAACCCATATTTGAGAGAATTGGGTTTTTATCCTTGGCACTAGCAACTTGCATGGTATGTGCAAGTAAATAAACTCCACTATTTTGAGTTGTCTGCACATCATCTTGTGCCTTGATATTGAATTTAATACCTTTAATAAGATAGCTCCTATATAATGGCACTGACATGTTTGGACCAGCTACTAGCCACCTTAAATTTTCTGATACGCCATGATTGTCTTCCTCAAGTTCACTTTGAACCTGCAAATTAATCATATCTTAATTCAATCTAACATATAAATAAGAAGAAAATTAAAAGAGAAATATGTTATTCAACAACATATACCTTGAAGCGTAGCCATTGAATGAAAGTGCTATTGTGCTTATCCTGCAGCCACTTTGTTCTCTTTCTAAATTTTGGATAAGCAATCTTGATGTGGATCATATGTTGCCTACATGACACGAAAAATTCAAGCATTACGGTCCCAAATATAGAAGATAAACATAAGAAATAATTTAAAATGGAAACTTAAAGAATAAAGCTCATACGTACTCGATATAAGGTAGGACTTCCTCCGTATTCTCCAAGACATATAGATGTGCTTGATTCAACAGGTCCTGATCAACTACGCTCACTGTGCAACCTGATAATGGCTTTGAAAGTCCCATCTTTTGGCTTGAAGGCACTCCAACTGTACTAACATCAGATAAATGCTGAGTACAAAACTCTACCGCTTCTTCAGCTATATACCGCTCAGCAATGCAACCTTCGGGACGAGTACGATTCTGAACATACCCCTTCAGCACTTTCATATATCTTTCAAACGGATACATCCACCTAAAATATACTGGCCCACATAGACGAACTTCTCTGACAAGATGTACTACTACAAAAAGTGAAAAAGACGACCAGAAAACAACGACGGTCTAAGTGAAAACCGTCGTGGTTTATAAAAAGACGACGGTTCTAAAAACACCGTCGTGTAATACAACCTTAGACAACTAAAAAATGGAGATTCAAATGGCTGTTCAAAAACAACGACGTACATAATTAAACAACCGACGTCTATTTGAAACAGATTTCCGCAGTGTAAAATCAATGCCAACAAAGAACGGCAGAAGTTATGAATCGACCGACGTAGAAAGTAAAGACGACGATTTCAATAAAAACTGCCGTTTTTACTCATAAAATAACACGACGAGGTTTTCGTATAAGACGCCGTATAATTACAAACAAATCCACGGCTTTAAAATACAAAGTATCGCCGTATTAAATTAATTTACAATGACGGAAAATATAAATATATCGACGTCATTCTCGTATAGTTCTACGACGTTATCTTTAAATCGTACAATAAAATTTAACGTCGTATTTATTCATTTTATACGTCGTACCTTTAATTTTAACGGTCGTCTTAATAAGAATTTTTGTTAACAATTTTTTTCTTTGATTTTCTTATCCTACGTCGGTAGATATACTTAATGACAAGAATTGAAATAACCACGACGGTTTATATAGAACACCGCCGACATAATCAGATTTGTCTGAGATCCCAAGGGTTACGAAATCTTACCAGATGGAACTCTGTTCCACATCATAATCTTAACAGATGACACAGATTTGAAAATATTGCGTCGTGTTAGTTTACAAATTCTAGAACATTAATTTCCCTCATTTAAATTTCCTCGGGAAAGAAAAATCTATTTATCACGCTTTGTAATTGAAAACTAAAACTGAAAGAATACGGGAAAAAAAACTCTATTTATAATTTAAAAATAAAATCCACGTCGGTTGTAGTACACTTAGCGACGTTTAACAAAATAATCTACGTCGGTAATTATAAATCTACCGCCATCTTAACTTAATATAGACGACGAGAAAAGACGACGGTAGAACAGAAAACCGCCGTTGTTTCAGTTTCTTTGACAGTTTGGTCCTTTATCTTTCTGCAGGACTTGTATAGTTCAAAGCATTGACAATGTCTTCATCATATCTCCCAGAAACTACTGATTCAATTGCTCATGCTTTAGAGGCCATCTGAAGCCATTTCTATTCTTTATCGCATTCTTGAAACCCATCTTCTTCTTTATCGCATTCTTGAAGCTCTACGGATAAAGGAAGAGGCTATCACAAATCCGACGGATCTTCTTAGGCAAGAAAATCAAGCAGAGGATCAGGCACATCTGATCTTCAGATTTCCCTGAGAAGCGATCTTTCCTTCGACAGCGAGTGGAGGCCAGGCTTGCATCTCTTTTGATGGAAAGCAAGGAGTATTCAGAAGCACTAAGTGTCCTATCAGGCTTGATCAAGGAAGTGAGAAGGCTAGTTGACAAGCTTCTTCTTGTGGACATATATTTGATGCGAGTAAGCTCAATTTCTCTTTGAGAAAGACATCCAAATTATTGTCTTTGAGACATGAGAGACTGAGAGAGGAAGAACTTGGAACCTTAAATGTAAACCGAAAATGAATGAAAGCGACAAATTTATAGAATAAATTTTTAAAACCAACGGCGGTCCTTACAAAAAAACCGCCGTTTAAATTGTAAAATCAACGTCGGTATGATCGACGTATATTACAGAAATCCACGTCGGTAAATTAATAAAAACGACGTGTTAAATAATATACCATGACGCGAGTTATTACTTATGTACTTTAATTTTTGAGTTTACTACGACGGTACCTACAAACTACTGTCGTATTTATTTACCACGTCCGAAGTTAAATGTACCGTCGTATTTTGTAATTTATACGTCGTAGTTATATGTAACCGCCGTATTATTTTTTTGAAATGGTTTTATATGTAAGCAACTTTTCGTCTACTTGACTTACACATTCGTTGTTTTTATATTCTTATTTTATTTAAATCTGTCATCCAAAAAAGAAACTTTACATATTGCAGAATATTAATTTCCTTCGTTTTAAATTTCCTCCGGAAAAAAAACTCTATTTATAACGCACTGTAATTGAAAAATAAACTGAAAGGTCACGGGAAAAAAAATTCTATTCATAATTTAAAAATTAAAATCCACGTCGGTTATATTAAACCTAACGACGTTAAATTAAATGATTCCACGTCGAACGGAAAATATTGCGTCGTGTTAGTTAAAAACGACGTAGTTAAATGTAACCGCCGTATTATTTTTTTGAAATGGTTTTATATGTAAGCAACTTTTCGACTTACACATGCACTGTTTCCAAACCCGATTAAAAATTTCAATCTCCCAGAGAAACCTTTTCGTCTTTTTTCCTTGTCAGAGCATTGTCAGAGTTTCTCATCGTCTTCCTCTCGTCTTCTTCGTCGTCTCTGAACTTAAACATCGATCATCTTCCTCTTGCTTTCATTGCACGCAAAAGGTAAGCTTTCATTTTCACTATTTTGGTTACTGTTTTGCATGCTCATACGTTTTTTGTTTGAAAAATCTTTTTACCTTTTTTCTGGCCAAAATCATTTTACTTCTTTCCAAGTTTGATAAAATATACAGACAAAGAGGGAAAGTTTCCAACTTTGAAGACAACTACCTCAACTAAATAAGACGACGGTAGACCACGACGGTTCGTCAGTTGTTCTAGCGTCGTCTGAAAATTGACAAAGTTGTTTTTAAAATAATAGTCTTTTTTTATATGCTTGTTTAATTGCAGGTTTGATTTCTCTGAACAATGGTTTTTGTTTTTCCCTTATTTGATAAAATATAAAGAAAAAGAAACTAGGGTTGGTATCTAATATAGACGACAAAATATCTTATTGTTTTACGTCGTGTGAATGTTAATACCACGACGGTGTATTACTATTGACGTCGTATGAACATAAATACCACGACGTTATATAAATAATAGTTTACCACGACGGTGTATTACTATTGACGTCGTGTGAACATATATACCACGACGTTATATAAATAATGGTTTTAAACATTTATTACGTTTGAGATTATTTCATTGCGTCGTCTAAAATCATATCATACGTCGTATTTTTTTAATACCGTCGTTTGTGTTCTTAATGTTTTCCTGAAATATTTTCACTTGCAGTTTTGTCTGTTAAAATGGTTTCTCAACAACAAACTAAGGATTCTGGCTCCAAGAAGCTTGGAATGGTAGCTCCTCAAGACATGTCTTCGAAGGAGATGAAGTCTTCGAAGAAGATGAAGTTTGCTTCATCATCTGCTGAGACAGAACCAACCAGCCAGACAACAATCTCTGATGATTCAAAGACTGGTCGAGGTATGAGCACAATGCCTCGTGTTGTGAAGAGAAAGCTTCAGAAACTGAGGCCAATTGTTGAGTACAATAAAAGGGGGAAAGGTGTTGGCCAAGCACATATTGAGATGCAGTCGTATATTGGTGTGTTGGCACGCTCCAGGATCCCACTTGTGGACAAGAAATGGTCCCAAATCCCTAAGGATATAAAGGAGCAGATTTGGGAAGCAGTTGACATGGCTTTTGTCGTAGGCCAAGGGGGCAAGACCTCTGTTTTAGCTTCTGCTTCCAAGAAATGGAAGGATTTCAAGTCTACACTAACGAGGCATTATATCCTTCCATACACCAATGACAGGGAGAAATTAAGCCAACCCCCTGAAACATATAAATTCATAGAGAAAGCACAATGGGATGCCTTTGTAGCTTCAAGGCTATCCAAAGATTTTGAGTCTGTGCATTCTCAACATGCACAGATTAGGGAGAAACTCGAGTACAATCATCGATTGTCTCGAAAAGGATATGCTGGATTGGAGGATCAATTGGAGGAAACCATGCCTGGGGTAGAAATTGATCGATCTACCTTATGGAAGACAGCTAGACAGGACAAACATGGTAACATCCCTGATCCAAAGGTGGCAGAGAAAGCAAAATTAATTGTAAGCCTACTATCACTCTGTTTTAAATTTTTATTAAACTGTGAATTATTCTTATTACGTCGTATGTTATATTTTTCGTCGTGTGAATGATATTACCACGTCGAGAAGTTTTTAAAAACGTCGTTAAAGGTCTAAATAGGAATCACTACTAATTTTCTGTAATTATAGCATAAGACGTCGGTGGTTCATTTTCGCGTCGTTTGAATGATATTACCACGTCGAAACTTTTTTAAAAACGTCGTTAACGGTCTAAATAGGAATCACTACTCTGTTTTCTTTAATTATAGCATAAGACGTCGGTTGTTTATTCATTTCGTCGTTTTAAATAAATAACCACGTCGGTATAACTACCGTCGTGATAAGTTATAATAACGTCGGTTTATACGTTATTGCGTCGTGTGAAATTGTATAATACGTCGTTTGTACATAAATAACCGTCGTGTGTTTTTTTGTTTATCTTTGTTTTAGGATGAATTGCAGAAACAAGTCTCGGAAGGCAAAGTCAGAGTAGATGGCAGCAATGATGTGCTGACCATGGCTTTGGGCCCCGAGCATCCAGGCAGGGTGAGGGGAGTTGGTGCTGGTGTTTCCCCAGGGCAATATTTCAATTTGCCCAAACCACAGAGGGTGAGCTTTGACGACCGTTTGAAGGACAGTTTAAGAGTTCTCCTTCAAGAAGAGACTAAAAAGATGGAGGCTAAGGCAAGGGAAGAGGCCTTAAGGATGGAGGCTAGGACAAAACAATTGGTAGAGGCTGAGAGGGAGCATTTCCTGAGTCAGCTTTCCCAATTAATTCCCAATTTTGATCCAAGCATGCTTAAACCAAGAATTAGCCAAAGCCCCAAAAATCCAATGTCTGACAAAGCTAGCTGCTCTGGAGGTGATGTGAGATCCCTACATTTGGAGGATGATACTGCCAAAATGGGGAAACATCAGCCAGATGAAGAGAAGGAAGAAGAAAAAAGAGATGAAGAGAAGGAAGAAGAAAAGGAGAAAGAAGATGAAGAAAAGCATGACGACAAGGTATGTTCACATAACTTTGCCTTTTTTATTTGTTTTTCAAAATTTCAGACGTCGATATTTTTATTTAATCCGTCGTTTGTTTAAAACTTAGACGGCGGACTTTTTTTAAGACGTAATAAAATATTTAAACGACGGTTTTTGCACTGTCGTTTAAATGGTTTCAGACGACGCTTTATTAATAAAACCGTCGTCTTTATTGAATTACCACGACAGTTTTTTCACCGTCGTTTAAATCCTTTTAAGACGACGTTTTATTCCTTAAACCGTCGTTTTTATTGAATTACCACGTCATTTTTTTTTATTTCTTTAAACAGGTTATTGAAGTTGGTGCTTATTCAAATATGGAGGCGCCATCTTCTTTAAAAACCCTTTGTCGTTTTGTGGAAACGACACTCCTGCCTGAGGATAAGACACTCCAATTTACAATTGATAAGGAGGTGTTTGGTGGTGAGCGCGATACCTTCCTCCTGCCTGAAGATATTACACAATTTGCAGGCATGGAAGAAATTGGAGCTACTGTATTGGCTGTATATATGAGGTTTGTACTTCTAAAATAATAACTCGTTGGTTTATATATTGTGTCGTCTTAACTAACTAACCACGTCGTCTTAACTAACTACCGTCGTGATAAATATATTATAACGTCCTCATCTATTTCAGTACGTCGTGTGAAATATTATAATACGTCGTTTTTTTATACATAACCGTCGTGTTTGTTTTTGCTGACTTGTTTATATTATTTTATGTATTTAGGTACTGACACGATGTTTTGAAACAAGCCAATATGTGCAGCATGGTTGGCTTTATCGACCCTGCTACAGTTAGTGCCAACTCTGGCACAATAACTGAAAGATCACGACTGGTAGCAGCTCGACTTCAGAAGACAGACGGTGAACAGCTTTTCATGATGCCTTACAATCCAGGGTTAGTCTCCTTAGGATTTTGTTTTTATGATTTTCAATAAATGACAGCTTATAAACTAACCACGTCGGTGTTTTATTTTATTTAGTCGTTTGAAACTACTAACCACGTCGGTATTTATTTGTCATCGTGATAAATATATAATGTCGTCGTTATCTACTTTATTTCGTCGTGTGAAATACTATAATACGTCGTTTTTGTAAATAACCGTCGTTTTTATATTAATTTTGTGCAGCCGTCATTGGATCTTGCTGATTGTAAGAGCAAAGAAGGAGACCGTCTATTTTCTGGATCCTCTGCCAGGTCATCGTGTGGTCGACGAAGAGGCGAAAAACATCGTGAACAGTGCTTTAAAAATATATAATACCCACATAGGCCGAGCAGGACGTAAAAATGTAATTTGGAAAACTCTCTCAGGCACACCAAAGCAACCCAGCAATGTCGAATGCGGGTATTATGTGATGCGCTTCATGAGGGACATCATCATGGATCCTTCCTTGGGGTTTGAGAATAAGGTAAGAAGAAATTACCTTCATACATTTCACGTCGTTTTTTGTATTATCAACGACGGTCATGTAAAATTAACGTCGTTGAATGGATATACTACGTCGGTTATGAAAAATATCGTCGTCTGTGATTGAATTTCTTTTTATTTATAAACCCTAATAGTCATTGTTTATGCAGTATGCCAAGGGAAACCAGGAAGCTTCATACCCCCAAGAAGCCATTGATGAAGTCCGGAATGAATGGGCAGAGTTTGTTTTCCAAATTATTAAACAGGGCAATTATTGAACACTTGATATTTATGTATAATGTACAAATTTTCTCTATAATATGTAATGTAAAAATTTGTTGAGGCTTTCTTAAATTAAAAAAAAAAACAAACATACAAATTGCTTAACCGACGTGTAATACTTTTCCAACGACCTAATAAAGTCAAAAACCGTCGTATTTTGTTGTTTCGTGTTTTAAACAAATACGACGTAAAAATATAGTTAGACGACGTTCTTTGAACAATTGAGTCGTTTATGGTTTACAACATCTTCAATTTCTTAAGGGTTCAGGGTATCATCGACGACGTTTATGTAACGACAGCGGTTAAGTCGTTGAATATATATTTTACGTCGTATAGTTAAATAGCCGCCATGGTTTCTCATTTTAACGACGTCATTTTAACGACTTAGTAGTCTATTACAATTTACAACGTCTACAATTTATTAACACCGACGTGGTTTGTTGTTGTGGTAAGAATATTTTATTATTTTTATATCAAAATATTCAAAATAAATTTAAAATAAATCAGAAAATTGAAAAGTCAACTCCTATGAAGTCATTGATATATTTTCTTCCACATAAACCTTGAAAAAATTCATTTTGAATAACAAAAATTTAAAATGACCATCCAAAACAAAATTGTTTTGATGAGTCATAAAATCACTTCTAGTTTTATGGTTTAGGGTTTAGAGTCTAGGGTTTAGAGATTAGGGTTGTTATTTATTGGGGTTTATTTTTAAAGTATAATTTTTGGGTAGTCTAGGGTATATGTTAGGCTTTAAAACCATAAAACCTTTTATAAACTTAATTTTTTAAATTGTATAATTTAGTTTTATGGGTTTAGGGTATTAATTTTTAACGACGGTGGTTGCGTCGTGAATACATATTTTACGTCGTAACAGAAAAAACATACGACATGGTTTACGCTTTAACGACGTCATTTTAATATGTAAAGTCGGTTTTATATAATTACAACGTCTTAATTTCTTAACACCGACGTGGTTTCTCATTTTAACGACGTCATTTTAACGACTTAGTAGTCTATTACAATTTACAACGTCTACAATTTATTAACACCGACGTGGTTTGTTGTTGTGGTAAGAATATTTTATTATTTTTATATCAAAATATTCAAAATAAATTTAAAATAAATCAGAAAATTGAAAAGTCAACTCCTATGAAGTCATTGATATATTTTCTTCCACATAAACCTTGAAAAAATTCATTTTGAATAACAAAAATTTAAAATGACCATCCAAAACAAAATTATTTTGATGAGTCATAAAATCACTTCTAGTTTTATGGTTTAGGGTTTAGAGTCTAGGGTTTAGAGATTAGGGTTGTTATTTATTGGGGTTTATTTTTAAAGTATAATTTTTGGGTAGTCTAGGGTATATGTTAGGCTTTAAAACCATAAAACCTTTTATAAACTTAATTTTTTAAATTGTATAATTTAGTTTTATGGGTTTAGGGTATTAATTTTTAACGACGGTGGTTGCGTCGTGGAATACATATTTTACGTCGTACAGAAAAACATACGACATGGTTTACGCTTTAAACGACGTCATTTTAATATGTAAGTCGGTTTATATAATTTACAACGTCTTTAATTTCTTAACACCGACGTGGTTTTTCAGTCGTCGTTATATAAAAAATTCAAAATAAATTTAAAATTAATCCGAAAAATGAAGCTTCAAAATGAACGGCCTTACGTTCTTAATCCGAAAAATGAAGTTTCCGTCGTGGAATATTAAATTTACGTCGGTACTTGTAGAACTTTCGCCTTGGTTTTTCTTTCGACGTTTTAAAACGCGCGAGCTCTAAAAATTTTCGCGCGACCTAAATTTTTTTAGATTTGGCTCTTATTCTTATACTTCGAACCCTGAAACCTAAAATTTTCAGATTTCGTGCGACATAACATTTCGCTCTCTCACTTCTGCTCTAATTAAAAGTTACACTCTCCAGGCTCCGTCGAATCTGTGAGCTCGTCCAACCTATAAGTACAAACCCTATCTTCCCCTTGTAAATTCATTGAATGATATTAGGTTGTTTTGTTAAAGGGTTTTATGTGTATGCTTTGCGATCTGTTAATAATGTGCTTATAGGTATGGGTTCATGGATTTTCTGTTTAATGGGTTCATGGATTACATTATCTGTTATGTTGAATTGGGAATGGATTTAATTTTGTCGTATCTTTTAATCACCCTATGTTATGTTGAATTGGGAATGGATTTATTGTTTTCATGCTTGGTTTCATGTATATGTTGGTTTCTTGCTTGGTTTCATATATATGTTGTGTTCTTAATGGGTTTTGTGTTCTTGAAAATAAACTGAGACACGACGAATTTTAAGGCTTACGACGACGATTACACGACGGTTTTTTTAAACTACCGTCGTTGTATTACTTATACACGACGGTTTTTTCATAAACCGTCGTTTGTATTACTTATAATAGACGACGTCTGTTGAAAATCCGTCGTCTATATATGCCAAATACGTCTGTTTTTGTTTAAAACCCGTCGTCTCTGTTGTGTATTACTTGCGATTAGATCATTGTATAATCTGCTATAGTGATGGTCATTGCCTGTATTTTCACTTTATTATAGATAATAGGTTATAGTGTCGGAGATGGATAAGTCATGGATGCACTCGGATAGAAGATCGAAGGCATATGAATTTGGGGTGGAAGCATTTTTGAACTTTGCTGTAGAAAATCTTCTAACTACAACACATATCCGTTGTCCATGTGTTAAATGTGTTAATTTGAAGTTGTTTGGGGTTGGAATTATAAGGGATCACTTATACTTTAATGGAATTGACCAAAGCTATAAGAATTGGACATTTCACGGAGAACCTTGGGAAGCAACTACTAATGCTAGTAGAAATGTTGAAGAAGATGATGGCCATAGTAGGTACAGTTTTGTGTCTGAAGAAATTGATATGGATGATAATGATTTTGGTGATTTTGGTTCGGATCCGTATGAGTTTGCCAATGTGATTGGGGATGGAGATCAACCAGTGTACCCTGGTTGTAGAAAGTACACGAAGTTATCGGCATTAGTGAAGTTGTATAATTTGAAGGCAAAACATGGGATGAGTGATGTCTGTTTTACAGAATTATTGATACTTCAAGGCGATTTGCTTCCAGAAGGAAATACAATACCAACCTCCATGTATGAGGCTAAAAAGACTTTGTGTGCATTGGGGCTGAGTTATGAGAAAATGCACGCATGCCCCAATGATTGCATCTTGTATAGGAAGGAGTATGAGGATTCAACTAATTGTCCTACTTGTGGTATCTCAAGGTGGAAGGAAGGCAAAGATTCAATCTTGAAAGAGGGTGTGCCAGCGAAGGTGGTGTTGTATTTTCCCCCAATTCCAAGGTTTAAAAGGATGTTTCAATCACATGAGACAGCTAAGAGTTTGACTTGGTGGCATGCTGCTAGAAAATCAATTGACGGTCAGATGTCTCATCCGGCGGATTCCCCGTCTTGGAAACTTCTTGATGATAAATGGCCTGAGTTTGGTAATGAGCCGAGAAACTTGAGATTGGCTCTTTCATCTGATGGATTCAATCCCCACAGTTCTCTAAGTAGCAGATATAGTTGTTGGCCGGTTATCTTAGTTACATATAATCTCCCTCCATGGCTGTGCATGAAACGAAAGTTCATGATGTTAACCTTATTGATTTCCGGTCCTAAACAACCCGGAAATGATATAGACGTCTACTTGGAGCCTTTGATTGATGATTTAAAATCCTTGTGGGTTGGGATTAGAGGAGTGTATGATGCACATAATGGAGAATACTTTACACTCAGAGCTGCATTAATGTGGACAATTAATGATTTCCCCGCCTATGGAAACTTATCTGGTTGTGTTGTTAAAGGATATAAAGCTTGTCCAATATGCGGCGATGATACACCTAGTCACAGGTTGAAAAATGGCCACAAAATTTGTTACATTGGGCATAGAAAATGGTTACCAATCAATCATCCATATAGGAGGCAACGTGCAGCTTTTAATGGGAAACCTGAATATGGCATACCTCCCGAGCCATTAACCGGAGAAGAAGTGCTGCATATGGTTGAAAATGGTGACAGAGTTTGTTGGAAGAAGAAATCAATATTCTTTGATCTCGAGTATTGGAAATACCTTCCTGTGAGGCATGCCCTAGATGTTATGCACATTGAGAAGAATGTTTGCGATAGTATCATTGGTACATTGCTGGAGATCCCTGGAAAAAATAAAGATGGGATTGCTGCTCGATTAGATTTATTGAACATGGGGGTCAAAACTGATTTGCAACCCGAGTATGGAGAAAGACGTACTCGTTTGCCTCCTGGGCCTTGGAATTTGTCAAGAGCAGAGAAGAGAGAGGTTTGCAATTCTTTCTATGGTATGAAGGTCCCTGAAGGTTATTCTTCAAATATTAAAAATCTTGTATCTTTACAAGATTCAAGACTTCTTGGCCTTAAATCACATGATTGTCATACCTTAATGCAACAATTGCTCCCTGTGGCAATTCGTTCTGTTTTGGAGAAGCCTGCAAGGTATGCAATAACTCGTTTGTGCTTCTTCTTCAATGCTATATGTTCAAAGACTGTTGATGTTTCCAAGCTAGATAAGTTGGAAGAAGATGTAGTAGTTACTCTGTGTTTGCTTGAGAAGTACTTTCCCCCTTCATTCTTTGATATCATGGTTCATCTAGTAGTACATCTTGTCAGAGAAGTTCGTCTATGTGGGCCAGTATATTTTAGGTGGATGTATCCGTTTGAAAGATATATGAAAGTGCTGAAGGGGTATGTTCAGAATCGTACTCGTCCCGAAGGTTGCATTGCTGAGCGGTATATAGCTGAAGAAGCGGTAGAGTTTTGTACTCAGCATTTATCTGATGTTAGTACAGTTGGAGTGCCTTCAAGCCAAAAGATGGGACTTTCAAAGCCATTATCAGGTTGCACAGTGAGCGTAGTTGATCAGGACCTGTTGAATCAAGCACATCTATATGTCTTGGAGAATACGGAGGAAGTCCTACCTTATATCGAGTACGTATGAGCTTTATTCTTTAAGTTTCCATTTTAAATTATTTCTTATGTTTATCTTCTATATTTGGGACCGTAATGCTTGAATTTTTCGTGTCATGTAGGCAACATATGATCCACATCAAGATTGCTTATCCAAAATTTAGAAAGAGAACAAAGTGGCTGCAGGATAAGCACAATAGCACTTTCATTCAATGGCTACGCTTCAAGGTATATGTTGTTGAATAACATATTTCTCTTTTAATTTTCTTCTTATTTATATGTTAGATTGAATTAAGATATGATTAATTTGCAGGTTCAAAGTGAACTTGAGGAAGACAATCATGGCGTATCAGAAAATTTAAGGTGGCTAGCAGCTGGTCCAAACATGTCAGTGCCATTATATAGGAGCTATCTTATTAAAGGTATTAAATTCAATATCAAGGCACAAGATGATGTGCGGACAACTCAAAATAGTGGAGTTTATTTACTTGCACATACCATGCAAGTTGCTAGTGCCAAGGATAAAAACCCAATTCTCTCAAATATGGGTTTCTATGGTGTCATTCAAGAAATTTGGGACCTTGACTACCAAAAGTTTACAATCCCAGTCTTTAGGTGTGATTGGATAGATAGTTCTGGTCTTGTAGTCGACGAACTTGGATTTACCCTTGTAGATTTGAGTAAAATTGGACATAGGAATGACCAATTTGTTTTGGCTTCTCAAGTCAAACAAATATTTTTTGTTGACGACCCGATGCATCGTGGTTGGTCGGTAGTGTTATCAATGCCTAATAGAGAATATAATGATGTTATTGGTGATGAAGTCTTAGGTGATGTGATAATTGAGTGTGAGCCATTTACTAGAGGGATGCCAAATGTTGACACATTTGATGAACTGGTGGGTGAGTTAGGCGGTCAAAATATTCGAGATGGGTGTGAAGATATATGGATTGAATGATGCTTATGTAATTGGCAGTGTATGACATTAATTTTGTAATATATTGTAATGTGATTTCTTCACTTTCTACGTTCAAATAAAACACGACGTTATTGTGAACCAGTTATTCAGCATATTTACCGACGTCTTAAAGCAACGTGACAATGAAGAACCACGACGCTATTGTGAAGCAATTATTCAGGATATCACGTCGGGGAAGGATTAAGAACCGCCATGTAATTCAAAATAACACGACTCCAATCCCATAATACCGACGTCTAAAAAATGAGATATATAATCTGAACGTTAAAAAATACGACGTCATCATACATTTTCCACGTCGCAAGTTCTTTTATAAACGAAGAGGAACGAAATGAATTCCGACGGAAATTCATTATAACCGCCGTCTAATAACAATTAAACGACGTTATTTGTAATACGGCTCTCATCATAATCAACGCCGTCTATATGTTCTGTAATACGGCTCTCATTTATTTAAAACCGACGTTGTTTAGAAGTTCAACGTCGTCTATATTATTAAGTGCGTCGTGAGTAATGATGATAGATATAAATACAACGTCGACTATATAAATGACACCGACGTTGTTTCGCATTTCCACGTCAACTGTATAAATACATACGTCGTAAATAATGACACTGACAACTATTTCCACGTCATCTTTTTTAGAAAAATCAAAGTGGAAAATTTATTTCACGACGGTTGTTTGTAAATAAGAAACGTAGTATATTTCAATAACGTCGTCTTCTCATGTATTTCAAGACGTCATATTTTTTCTTGTCGTGTAAATTATATTTAACGGCGTTGTATTTTAGTTGTCGTCGTTGTATGTATATCTTGCGGCCTTGTTCTTTTAACATGTGTCATATTTTTCCTTTTTAACGACGGTGATTTGTTTGAGTTGGTCGTCTATTCTCATCCTCGACTATTTTCTAGAACTTTAGCAGACTAAACACGTCTGTTTTTATTGTTTGCCGACGTTGTTGTATTTAACAACGTCTAATATTTATCGTCGTTGTTTGTTTCTGAAAATATGACGTATAAATTTTGTAATACGACTCTCATATATTTGTAACCGACGTTGTTTCGTTTTTCAACGTCTACTCTATAAATACATACGCGTAAATAATGACACTGACAACTATTTCCACGTCATCTTTTATCGAAAAATCGAAGTGGAAAATTAATTTTACGACGGCTGTTTTTATATATGCGACGTAGTAGGTATCAATAACGTCGTCTTCTAATGTATTTAAAGACGTCAAATTTTTTACTGTCGTGAAAATGATATTTAACGGCGTCGTATTTTTATTTTTGTCGTTGTATGTCTATCTTGCGGCCTTGTTCTCTTAATATGTGTCATATTTTTCCTTTTTAACGACGGTTTTTTTAGAGAGTTGGTCGTCTATTCTCATCCTCGACTGCTTTTTTAGATCTTTTTGCAGTACAAAGACGTCGTTTTGTATTTGTTGATGACGTTATATATTTTAACAACGACGGTGATTTAGCGTCGTGGTTTATCAGGGAAAAGATGACGGTGGATTCCACGACCATTGAAAAACCGAATACACGACGGTGATTTACCGTCGTCTTTTTGCTTTTTTGTAGTAGTGTTTACTTAGCCCTTAGACTTCGTTTGTTCATCCATATATTTTTCTTGTTTCACCCATCACCCTAAGCCCTATTACAACCTTAGTGAAAGTCCTACTTGATCCAAGGAGAAGTGTGGTTCCTCATGTGGAGAATAGGTGTGAAAGGACTATGGTCAGATGGTTTAAATATTTTCAAGTATGCGATATCTTTCCATGAGATCTTTTATTCATGTCTTGTGCTTTTATTTCAATTATGTGAGTACATCCTATTGATTTGATTCTTCTCACATATATGAGTGACACTACCTAGTCAAATTTCGAGTGCTTTCATTGAAGTGAACATCGTTGGTGAGAATTGAAGTTAAAGCTTGTTCTTACTTGCTTATTTAACTTTTGTGAAGCATAAGTCGTGGTTATATTAATGTTGGCTATTTCACACACGACACTCCAAGTTGTTCAATTAAAGTTTGGTTAACCCTTTGATAATGTCTTGAGTTAACGTTGCTTATTTCTTGGAAGTTAGTTAACCGTTGGTGATTATCTCTGAGATCAATATTGGGAATTTAGTTGTGTGTTTGTTTTGAGTCTTTGTTCTTTTGTTTTCATTTTTCGTTTTGTTTTGCTCGAGGACTAGCAAAATCTAAGTTTGGGGGTATTTGATAAGCCATTTATATATCACATAAATTTATTCTTTTCATTTAGATGTTGTATGCAAAAATTGATTGTTCTATAGAGATCTTCACATATTCCAGCTTTTGTGTTTTCAGGAACTCTAAAATGCCAAAAATGGAGAAATTACTTTTTACTAGGAGATTTTGGTTGAAACCACTTGGAGATGAAAGCTAAGAGGTCAAGAGACGTTATATCAAAATTTGAGAGCTATTGGACCCGCCAACTGTTCAGAATGAATTATTAAAGTCAGGGCATGTGCCACACGGACAGATTGGAGCTGTTGGGTTGAGGACGATTTGAGTTTATGGGATTTGTCTTGGAAACTATTTGACATAAAAATTGTAGCTGAAGTCAATCCTTTCCAATGAGATCTTACACATTCGATTTGGTGAAGATTAAGCTCACCAAAAGCCCAGAATCGGAATAGCTGCTGTAAGCTGCAAAGAATTAGGAAAGCTGACTTGTACTTTTTAAAATTTTTTTTTTTTCTATTGGTTACAATTTGTTTGGCTGTTCTTGCCTTGGAAGTTAAGTTATTTGAGGCTTACTAGGACTAGGAAAAGGTAGAGAGATCATATAAAAAAGAAAATCCTAGGTCAGAAAAGAGGACTTTTGATGACTGTTCATTAAGAGGAGAATACGGTTCTAGGCGTGTGTGTGCGATATTATATTTCAGGGTTTCTTCTTTCACTCTTATGATATTATTTTTTGTGTTTTTAATTATATTCATGTGTAACTAACTTTAATCTGGGGCGAGGTTAAGCCCTAGCATGATGATATAGTACTGTACGTTTATTTATCCATTAATGTGATTTTGTGTTTGAACTTTTAATTGTCGAGTGTTATACTGGTTATGTGCTTTGATGCTTGATCACCATTATGGTATATGACTAAGTTATATGATGCAAAATTAAGTGAATGCCACATTGATTTTGAGTATGCTTCTTGCAATTAAAAGGTGCGATTACTTAGGGTAAATGCCATGCTATAAGAATTACATGATTGATTTGGTTACTCGTGCTCATCATACGCTTCATGTTTATATCTAGCCTAAGTGCCATAGGGAGATTGCATGTTGTAGGAGTTATTCTAGCCTAAATGCCATAGGGAGAATAAATGTAAGGTAACCAATCTTCAATATGAAATTACCTGTTAATGGATGAATGAACATAAGTGCTATATTGGATTGCTTGTGGTGGACACCTAGCCTTAGTGTATTATCCTCCTGATTTTCTCAACCAATTAATAATCCTTCAAAACTGTCTTTCCAATTTGTATTTTATCTTATTCGCATTGAATCCAAAAATAATAATTCATTGATTTACAAGTCAAGTATTTAGTGCATCTTTTCAATTGACTTCAATCTTTGTGGGAATGACCTCGTATTTACCTTTGCTATACTAATAATAGCCTTGTTCTATTGCGAGTATATATAGCGTTTTAACCTCTATTTTGCAGGTGGCTAAAATCCTATCAATTGTCCATGTGTTAAATGTGGGAATATTCGATTGTTTGATGTTGGAATTATAAGGGACTACTTATACTTTAATGGAATTGACCAAAGCTATAAGATTTGGACATGGCACTGAGAACCTTGGAAATGGACTACTAATACTAGTAGAAATGTGGAAAAAGATGAGAAAAGTAGGTTCAGTTTTGTTTCTGAAGAATTAGGGATGGATGATAATGATTTAGGCGATACTGGATCTGATCCTTATGAGTTCGCCAATGTGATTGGGGATGGAGAGCAACCCTTGTACCCTAGTTGCAATAAGTACACGAAGTTGTCGGCTTTGGTGAAATTATATAATTTGAAAGCAAAACATGGGATGAGTGATGTATGTTTTACAGAATTATTGATACTTCAAGGAGATTTGCTTACAGAAGGAAATACAATACCTTCCTCTATGTACGAGGCAAAAAAGACTTTGTCTACTTTGGGGATGAGTTATGAGAAAATTCACGCATGCCCCAATGATTGCATCTTGTATATGAAGGATTTTGGAGATTCAACTAATTGTCCTACTTGTGGTATCTCAAGGTGAAAGGAATGCAAAGATTCAATCTTGAAAGAAGATGTGCCAGTGAAGGTGGTGTGGTATTTTTCTCTAATTCCAAGGTTTAAAAGGATGTTTCAATCACGTAAGATAGCTAAGAGTTTGACTTGGCATGCTGATAAAAAATCAGTTAACGATCATATTTCTTATCCAGCAGATTCCCTGTCTTGGAAACTTCTTGATGATAAATAGTCCGAGTTTGGTAAAGAGCCAAGAAACTTGAGATTGGCTCTCTCATCTGATGGATTCAATCCCCATAGTTCTTTAAGTAGCAGATACAGTTGTTGGCCAGTTATCTTAGTTATATATAATCTCCCACTATGGCTATGCATGAAACGGAAGTTCATGATGTTGACCTTATTGATTTCTGGTCTTAAACAACCTGGAAATGATATAGATATCTACTTAGAGCCTTTGATTGATGATTTAAAATCTTTGTGGGATGGGATTAGAGGAGTGTCTGATGCACACATAGGAGAATACTTTACACTCATAGGTGTATTACTTTGGACAATTAATGATTTTCCTGCCTATGGGAACTTATCTGGTTGTGTCATTAAATGATACAAAGCTTGTCCAATATACAGCGATAATACACCTAGTCACAGTTTGAAAAATGCCCACAAAATTTGTTACATCGGGCATAGAAAATGGTTACCAATATATCATCCATATCGAAGGCAGCGTGTAGCTTTTATTGGGAAACCTGAATATGGCATGCCTCCCGAGCCATTAACCGGAGAAGAAGTGCCCAGATGGTTGAAGGGATTTATTAGAGATGGGGCTTTAAAAATGGGGAAAGTGTTGGTGAGAATGATGGTGACAGAGTTTGTTGGAAGAAGAAATCAAAATTCTTTGATCTCGAGTATTGGAAATACCTTCATGTGAGGCATGTCCTAGATGTTATGCACATTGAGAAGAATGTTTGCGATAGTATCACTGGTACATTGCTGGAGATCCCTGAAAAAAACAAAGATGGGATTGCCGCTCAGTTAGATTTATTGAATATGTGGGTCAAAACTGATTTGCAACCCGAGTATGGAGAAAGACGTACTCGCTTGCCTCCATGGCCTTGGAATTTGTCAAGAGCAAGCAAGGAGCGGTTTGCAATTCTTTATATAGTATGAAGGTCCCTGAAGGTTATTGTTCAAATATAAAAAATCTTGTATCTTTAAAAGATTCAAGACTTCTTGGCCTTAATCTCATGATTGTCATACCTTGATGCAACAATTGTTCCCTGTGGCAATTCGTTTTGTTTTGGAGAAGCCTGCAAGGTATGCAATAACTCAATTGTGCTTCTACTTCAATGCTATATGTGCAAAGACAGTAGGTGTTTCCAAGCTAAATAAGTTGGAAGAAGATGTAATAGTTACTTTGTGTTTGCTTGAGAAATACTTTCCCCCTTCATTTTTTAATATCATGATTCATCTAGTAATACATCTTGTCAAAGAAGTTCGTCTATGTGGGCCAATTTATATTAGATGGATGTATCCGTTTGAAAGATATATGAAAGTACTCAAGGGGTATGTTCAGAACCGTACTTGTCCTGAATGTTGCATTGCTGAGCAGTATATAGCTGAAGAAGTTGTAGAGTTTTGCACCGAGCATTTATCTGATGTTAGTACAGTTGGAGTGCCATCAAGCCAGAAGATGGGAGTTTCAAAGCCATTATCAAGTTGCACAATGAGCTTAGTTGATCGGGACCTATTGAACCAGACACATTTATATGTCTTGGAGAATATGGAGGAAGTCCTACCTTATATCGAGTATGAGTTTTATTCTTAAAGTAGCCATTTTAAATATTATTCCTTATGTTTATCTTATATATAAGGGACCGTAATGCTTAATTTTTTTCGTGTCAGTGTAGGGAACATATGATGTTTATCAAGACCACTTATCCAAAATTTAGAAAGAGAACAAAGTGGCTACAAGATAAGCACAATAGCACTTTTATTCAATGGCTACACTTTAAGGTATATGTTATTGACTAACATATATTGAACTTTTAATTTTCTTCTTTCTATGTTAGATTGAATTAAGATATATGATTAATTTGCAAGTTCAAAGTGAACTTGGGGAAGAGAATAATGCAAGTTGCTAGTGCCAATGATAAAAATCCTATTGTATCCAATATGGGTTTTTATGGTGTCATTCAAAAGAAATTTGGGACCTTGACTATCAAAAGTTTAGAATCCCAGTCTTGAGGTATGATTGGATAGATAACACTTCGGGTTTTGTAATCGACGAACTTGGATTTACCCTTGTAGATCTCAGTAAAATTGGACATAGGAGTGACCAATTTGTTATGGCTTCTCAAATCAAATAAGTATTTTTTGTTGACGACCCAATGCATCGTGGTTGGTAGGTAGTGTTATCAATGCCTAATAGAGAATATAGTGATGTTATTGGTGATGATGTGCTAGGTGATATTAGAATTGAGTGTGAGCCATTTACTAGAGGGATACCAAATGTTGACACATTTGATGACCTAGTGGGTGAGTTTGGGAGTGAAAATATTAGAGATGAGTGTGAAAAAATATGGATTGATTGATTGTTGTAATGTATGACATTAATTAATAGTTTTGTATATCATTTTAATTCTGATCACCTTTTCATTATGCAGGCTTTGGGCACGATAAATTAAAAATACTAGGTTAAAGGTGTAACATATGACGGTCTAGTTTAAAAAATTGCAAAAACAGACGTCTAAAACATAACCAACATTGTATTTTTACAAACGACGTAGAATGACATTGCAAAAGACCGTAAAGAAATAAAAACCGCCATTTGAAAAAGAACACATGTCAATTAATTAAAATTAAATTACACGCGTCTAATAGATATTACCAACAACGACGGTCATGAAAATAATGCACATCGTAAATTTGAGAATACCGCGATGGAAAAGTGCACCAACAGACGAATTTTGGGAAACACTATTTCCACTGCTTAATAGTTACCGTCATCTAAAGAAGGAAATAAAGGCAACTTAGTTCTATTAACTATCGTGATAGCTCTTCTGCACGTCAGTTAGGCTAAAACAATTGACGTCTCAAAGAATACACACGTCAAAGAGGGTTATAAAAGCGACTTTTAAAAGGCCAACCACGTCAAGGCCTATACAAAAACCGACGTGGTAAGTGACCTAACAACGTCGACAAATTGGATGCTTAAGACGTAGTGAAGAACATAACCACGACTGTTATTTTACATTAACCGCCATTCAAGCAATAATCCAAGGCGTTTCTTTTCCTGCTCACGACGTCAAAATCATTTTTAACGTCTGTGCAACAGTTGAGGTTATGAATTATTACGTCGGTTTTCAATAAAGGTGTGCTATGTTAAATATTTCAGACGTCAGTGATTTAAAAAAAGCGTCATCTAACTTTGTCCAATGGGCTTTTTTTACCATTTAAACGTCGGTTCTCGTAAGAAACATATGTGGAATATATTAAACAAGGCGGTTTTTTTTCCCCAACGACATGGTTAACGCATTTTACGTCGGTTACGGTATGATTTTTGACATGTAATATACTTTAGACGTCTGTACTTTTCTCTAAGTGTCGTCTAAGTTTGTTGAAGTTTAATTTTTTTTTTCTTTCCGTTTTATATATTTTAGACGTCATTCTTTTTATTTAGTGAATGTAGTATATGTTAACCACGACGGTTTCTACCTTATACACGACAGTATTCCTTCAAATAGAGACGTGGATAACACTTTTTACGTCGGCATTTATGTAGTTCTTGACATGTGACATTCTTTAGATGTCTCATTCGTTTAAAAACCGTATTCTAATGTTGTCGAAGTTTTCCTTTTATGCTATTTATATACTAATTAGACGTCGGTTATTATTTTGGTATGACGTTGAATGTCTTAACGACGTCGATTTTTACCGTCGTTGTTTTATGTATCAAAAGATGGCGGTTGATTTCACGACGGTTTGAAAACCTTCTAGACAACGGTGGATTCCCGTTGTCTATTTCAATTTTTGTAGTAGTGCCATCTTTGATTTCCACCACTTGCAAGGAGGCTTCTGCTGGAACTTCTGAACTTAGCTTCGTAAGCTGAGCTTTGGACTTGATCTGACATTTGGTGGGATGTTGTGCACTTGGAGCTTCTGATTTGGTTAAGACTCCCACCAACGTTAAGTGGTATAACTCCAAATATTTGGATGTCGGCCGCATGATGAGTTCTCCAAATAGTTGGATATCGGAGATTCTAACCTTGGTTGAGAATCGGCGGAAGTTAACCTTGGTTGGCCGTATCTTGTCGGCCTCATGATTGATAGCTGCATATGCCAATTGTTGTTGGCTGATCCCCATCTGAGCCATGTGCTGGCCGCGAGAAATTATAGAATGATACAGTACTACCACGTCAGCTGGTAGTACTTCCATTCAAAATATGCCATATGTCATTTTTTATAAAAATTATAATTTTTTTTTACAGCTGGATTTAATACTTTCTTTTTAACTTTAGAATAAGATTTTTTTAATTTTAAAAAGAGAAAGAACCCAAAGAAGCCGCCGGAAACCACCTCCCACCACAACTCAATCCCCATCCTCGCACTTCTTCCACCCAACCCAATAGTCCATGGATTAAGAAAATAAAAATTAAGAAAGCAAGCTCATGAGGGACTCGACAAGTTTCTGTATGTGATGGTTATTTCTTTTTGGGTTTGTTGATAATCATTTGTACAGAAACCACAAAGGAAATAATCAGTTTTTGTTATTTCCAGTGATTTCTTTATGTGGTTCTTGTTTTAGATTAACCAGGTGGCCAACCAAAACCCTTGTGCGATTGGGTTGGGTGGTTGGTAGTGCAAGGTAGGAAGATTTGGGTTGTTGTGGGAGTTGGTTTCCAGCGTCTTTGGTTTTTTTATTTTTTAAATATTATTCTAGAGGGCAAAAGTCCAGCCATAAAATAAAATATTATAAAAAATTTTAAAGTGACACATGGATGGAAGTACTACTAGCTGACGTGGTAGTACAGTACCATTCTATAATTTCTCTAACCATTGAACTTGATATACCTATCTAATCGGTATAGTACATATTTGATGCACCTCAGCACTAGGTAAAACACATATTGGATGCACCTCACTGCCAGGTAAAACACATATGTTTAAAATAAAAAAAAGTTATATCTCCATACTAGGTATATTAAAAAATTAACCTTATGAAAAAAAAATTCCATCAAAGAATTTTGAAAAACTGAATATATAAATTTATAGCTAAATGGTAGGTATATGCTACCAATTTAATAAAGCTACAAATATAGAATTCTAAAAAATATAGTTTCCATATGTATATAGCTGAAATTTGAATTAAATAGGTTTTTAATCTGTGAGCCTTGAAATCATCATTTAAATTGAACAGTCCTGATCTCTTGGACCACAGGAGTCCAAGAGATTTGTGGTCACTCACGCTTGATGTAAATTCAACGGTTCATTCACTCTTGCACTCATTTTAAAAAACCTTTTTCAACCATTGGATTAATATCCAACGGTGGGTGACCACAATCTCTTGGACTCCTGTGGTCCAAGAGATCATGACTGTTAAATTGAATGTCATAAGCTTGATTGTAGGAGAAAACTGATATTTAAAAGTGGTATTTGCATGTACTTGCCATTTTCAACCAATGTCATTATTGTAAATGTCTCGAATACGGTGGCTACAAGGGTTGCTTACCTGGCCGTACAATTGATTGGGAGGATTGCAATTGAAGAGAGTCCAATTACTGTCCTGCATTCATTGTATCTAAATGAAAATGGCAGTCCCGATCTCTTGGACCACAGTCCAAGAGATTGTGGTCACCCACCGTTGGATATTAATCCAATGGTTGAAAAAGGTTTTTTAAAATGAGTGCAAGAGTGAATGAACCGTTGAATTTACATCCAACGGTGAGTGACCACAAATTTCTTGGACCCCTGTAGTCCAAGAGATCAGGACTGATGAAAATAGACCTATATCTAAGAAGCCTTTGTTTTTACTCAGTTAATGTGTAATTGCTCTATTATTAATAATAAAAGTAAAATTAATTAGAAGTTAGAAAGAAAATAAATGAACACCTGCATTTCAATACAGTTTTGTAAACATTTAACTTAACTCTCACCTTAAACCGTAAGCATGACTTTACAACATGCTATGTAGTATACAATTCTTGTATGCAACAGACTCCTTGTACAAAACCATATGATACAACAAACATAACAATAATTCATCCATTTTGTCCAGCCCGGTCATATAACTCCCCGCTTTATTATCGAGAGAACTAGCTGAAACTGCAGGAGACTCAAAATGTGATAGCTTGTTTATAACTAGCATTAATTTTTGTTATGACCATATTATTGACAATATATTTATTTTTAATAGAATACTTTATTTATTTTATAATTAAAATAATCTTTAATTAAGGTAATGACCTCTCAAAGCATGGCATGTGGATGATCTAGTCTAGCTAATTGCTCGGTCAGTTACGGTACTAACAAGTTTTGATACGGTACGGTCTTATTTGTAATTAGCAGTTCCATTATCAAGCTAGAGACCATGTGACGGGCAGACAACAAACCTGCAAAGCTTGGAGTGCAATAAATATTCCATTCTCACTTCACTTGTGCAGTGTGTTGAACTCTAATTTTACTAGTAGCCAAGCTCACGAGAAGGGACTAGGGATGCGGGTCGGGTAGGGGCTGGGTATGACAATACCATCCCTATCTCCGGCCTCATTTCCGAACCTATCCCCATTTAATAGGTTTTGGGGAATCTTCGTCCCCGAATCCCTTTTTTTTTTTTTTTTTGCATAAATTTTTTTTATCATACATTTTAACATTAACTTTCATATTAATTTATCATTCAACACATCCAAATTAACTATAAAGTTCAACTCAACTATTCAAAATCACTTCAATATGAAATTCCAAAGAAGATTAGGAAGAATTAGGAGAGGGAGGTAAACTTAGGGTTAAACATAAATATTATAATTACTTAAATATAAACATATATATTTTCGGTCGGGTTCGAGGATGGGCACCCCAATACCATCCCCTTCCCATACCCGTCGGGGATTTTTCATGTTCAGGGATCCCCGTACTCGATACCAATTTGGCCCCGAAATATCCCCCTGTTAGGGTCGGGGACCCGCACCCATGGGGATATTTGTGTTTGGGGGCTGTTGAAAATCATGGCCGGATTTGAAGCTTGCGAAGAGATAGCGGCCGGGAAGTTCGAATGGAGCTAGAAATCTCGGCTGGGATTGGAGAAGTTCGCGGACAGAGGTGTTGGAGATCTCGGCCGGGAGTCGTTTGAAGTGCGGCTGGTTGGGCTGTGCTCGAAAGTGGCTAGGCATGGCCGAGACTTGGGATATCTAGGCCGGGTTTTCGAAGGAGTATTGCAGTCGAGATCTGGAGCGGCCGGAGATGCCCAAGAGATGCTCAAGATAGATTTTTCGGGCAGAAAAATATGCGGTTGGGTTTTGTTAGTAATTGCGAATTGGCTGAAGGATTCACAGGTCAAAAAACTAATTGTTATATATATATATAAGCAAAGATTTTAGAGGTCTTTATTTGCAAGCTGCCCACTTTTATATATATATATATTAACTTGGGAGTTCTGGGAATTCAAAGGTTAGGAGGGGCATCCCTATATTATTTCAAAGGTTCGGAGGTCCAAGTCCAAGCCATGAATTCGAGTCCAAGATATCCAGAAGGATTATAGGCACGTGACGGAGGCTTCACAAAGAAGGAAATCAAGGATGACAATAATGACTCCGAAAGTTCCAAAGCAGGAAAGAATCAAGCATGTCAGAATATTTCCATCAATGCAATCCTACGGATTTAGGGGGGCCTTGGAAGGAAAGAAGTTTTAAAAGAGTTGAATACAACAACTGTACAACAAGCTTCAATCGATGGAAGGGCATGGCGTCATGGAAAATCTTGGCCAGGTCTACATTCGAGGTCAAAAACTCGCAGTATTTTGAGGATGTACATTCCACAGTCGCTCCTGAAATATAGCGAAGAAGCTGTGATTCATTGTACAACAAATCCATTTCATAAGACAATGTGGTTAGGTGGAATATTACTCACCTGCCTATTTGTTAGGGTGCATCCATGACGCGAATAACTGGCCACTCACTTTTCAGAAGTAGACTGTCGCCAATATATCCAGATTCCTTTAACAACCGGAGCAGAATTTTCACCACCGGCTGCACGGCCCGTTGGATGGCTTAAGTTCTGCACAGATCTACTTTTGAATCATATGCCCTTATCTCACACTCTTTTAAATCAACAACAAGTAAGATCTAGTGCTTCTGCCTTTGTAGGTTGAAGGGAAAACAAACGCGATTCACACGACCATGATTTAGCCAACTTAGGCCCTTCGCCCTTGACCATTCCTAGTAGACCCTTGCTGTGCTGCCTATCCTCCTTTCCCACGTACACCTTCATTTGCTTGTAATCCAAAGCAGCACATTTCTGCATAGTGGCACACGAGTTATGCATCATAACGGATACCGAATTTGAAAATAAACAATGCTTAAGAAATAATACAGACCTGAAAAGTCGTGTCCAGTATCGTCCAGTCAGAACCTACCGAGTTGCTAGAGCTCTTGTGCCGCTCTCATAGCAAAAGCAAGGCCATGTCTATGTTCTACATAACAAGGTTGTTTCCATTATTAAATTAATAAATCACTACATAGCATGGACATTTCAAAAAAATCCCAAATCAATCAATGCTTACTGAGTCATCCAACCAACCATCCTTGGTCAGCAATCGAACAAAGAAGTTATGCGAACCTTCCATACCGTCTCCTCCACATAACCGCACATGTGAACTATATTTGTGAATCATTATTATTATCAATTCCGTTTCACCATTCACTCAATAACTAATCATAATAAACCATTTACATTTCACTAAGCACGGGTAGTGGGAACTTACTTTTCTTCTTGTCCCCATTCCAAGCAAAATTTTGCCATCTCCAAAAGGGAATCACGAGGAACAGGCCTTAGGGGGTCAGCAATGGTGTCCTATGAAATGTTAGGAATCTCCCGACCTGTCCATGGAGTTTCCCTCACCACTGCCCTTCGCCTCTTCATTGCAGGGCCAAGAATCTCACTCTTTCCCCGACCCCTCTTTTGTCGAACCTTAACTATAACATCTTCGCCACATTCACCCTCAATAGTGGACATGTCAATCTTTCGAGGAGGATTCGTAAGAAATTTAACAAGGGTGACACACACCACACCCGTATCATCCCAATTTATATCCGGGGGTGTATACTGCATCTCTTCTTTAGCATTTTGTACACACTGCTCTCTCGATTCGGCTACTCCACCATCCTCAGTTTTATCACTCTCCTCTTCAGCATCCTAAGTCTTCTGACTCTCTTCTCTAGCATCCTCAATCTTATTCTTCTCCTCTCCAGCATCCCCAGTCTTCCTCGCGTCTGTATGACTGGTACACTTTTCCAAGCGTAAAACTCTCTCCTCATGGTGCAATACTGCAACCTCATTCCTCAATTGTTGCACAACAGAGTTTAACTCATCAAGGTCCTTACATACCCACGGGGCTATACTAGGTGCATCACATTCAGGAACATCTGATCCCCAACTCCAATACGGTTGGCTCATCTCTAATTGACTTGGTTGTAAGAGGCACAATATAACAGGCTATCAAACACATAGAGTTAGTAGGTCATACACAATACTAAATAGCTTTCCTCATGAAACGAACATAGTACTGAAATAAATTATTAACTACACACCTGTTTGCTTTGAAATATATAAGCGTTCAGCTTTCTAAACTCAAGCACTTTATCCGTGGATTCCCACCGGAAAATTCAAGGGACTAATGCAGGTTCCTCGATCCGCTTACAATATCTAAGGGGTGGAATTCCCAATTCAGCAATTAATTCATACACCCAAATCTACAACAAATAGATTATCAAAGTCAGTACTTAATTACGAACTAAAATTTTACAAACACTAATTTTGAACTACATTATACCTGGAGAGCATAGCTCAATCCCTTTATACTCCATCCAGGTATGTTAATTCTTTTAGGCTTCTCATCTTCCACGTTTTTCTTCCCTTTTCTCACTGAACTTAGCACCGCCTTTTTTCCCTTTTTTCTGTCCTTTTCCCTTCCTATCATTCTCTTCGTTACTCTCTTGCTTCCCAAGAGCAAACAACAAAGAATCTTGCAGAAACTCAAAATATATAGATCCCTAAGGATAATTGTTGAATTCGTCCATTTTATGAACCAAATGTAAGTACTCCTTGTTTATCTTCACATTTTGGGATTAACCCATTATCACAAACTCCACAAAATCCAGCAGTCCCAATTTGAACGAGTCCTTGCTTCCTCTTTCGGACTTTAGGAATGCATTTCCTAAGACATTGCAAGTAATGTGACCCCTGTTGGTAATATGCTCTTTCATAAATCGATTATGAGCATCCCCCTCGGACGTTATGTCAGGCTCTGTTCCACATTTCAGACCACTTATCAAACAAAAATCCTTTACACTGAATTGAGCAACATTGGACCCTATTGCACAACTAAGGCCCAGCATGTCCTTAACACCAAGTCCTCCGACTTGCTGGAGTGCCAGAGCATGCACAATTTGACCACTAAATGCAATTTTATGGAGGTCCAACAGCTGCCCAAAACAGCTTTCTCTAAATCTTTTCATAAGCGACTCACTGAAATGCGCCACAAAATTACACATGACTGAATTCGCCGCATACAAATTATTCATCCGCGCAGTATAGACCTCTGACTTCGGGAAACAAAGTTCAAACCCAGATTCCATTTTATAACTTCAACAAACACCTTTTGCTTAAGAAACAGAAGTGATACCTACTTACAAAATTATGAACACATTAACATACAGAAGTGATACCTACTCACAATATTATCTACACATCTTCATCATATTAAGATACATAATGAATACCTATAAACACTATTTTCAACACATTCACATACATAATGGATACCTACTAACACTATTTTCAACATATTAAGAAGCAAAACTGATACACTATTTTCAACTCATTAAGATACATAATTTTCACCTACAAACACTATTTTCAACACATTCACATACAGAACTGATACCTACCAACACAATTTTCAACACATTAACATACAGAATTGATACCTACTACAAGATGCATTGATCCTTCTGCATCCCAAATCATCTCATATGCACAGTTAAGATTAAATTATCTCTTCTACGTTCTACTTCTAATGGTACTTATTCTTTGTTTTCCAAACCCCATTAAATCCCTAAAATGATGACATACACTCACACCACTAGATGGGCAAAGCACGATTACAATGACCAACACATGAAGGTTCCTGGAATTTTAAGAAAAGACAACAAGCAAGCACAATGCAAAAAAAAAAAAAAAGGAACAACCAACAGCTATGAATCTGAGCTTTAACAAATTACCACAAAAAATTGCGATAAAAAAAAACCCAACTTTTGGAAAAAGTAAATAATATTTAAACCGCAGAAAAACTTTAAAAATTAGTTACTATGCTTCAGCAAATTACTAGAAACTAGAAAAAGACGCAAAAAAACAACTAAAGCCAATTTATATTTTTGCAAACACAACTACTACAGAGACAGACTACTCTTATCCAGAAAATCAAAGCCTAAAATCCTACACCAGAGATAGACTACTCTTACCCAGAAAATCAATGCCCTAAAATCCTAAATATTATTTAAACATTAAGTGATTTAAACATTAACTAAATGAAATATAACATGCAAACTTTAATATGAATGAAAGAGAGGGAATTCGAGAGAAACGTACATTCTCAGATGTTCAAATGAGAAATATTATATGAGGGAGGAAGCAAAAGAGACAGAGTACACCAAGGAATTTATGATCCAATTTATCATGTTATGGTACCTTACTAACCTAAACATTGTAATTTTAGTCCTAATTCTAGTAAACAATTGTCTTCACTTGAAATAAGATCTGTTTACATCTTTAAGTCGTAAACACTATGGTACCCTACTGTTGTAAACTTTGTAATATTAGTTGTAAACACTTGTCTACTGTACTATTACACTACTACAAAAATCGCAATAGACGACAGGAATTCATCGTCGTCTAGACGGTTTTTAAACCTTCTTGAAATCGACTGCCATCTTTTGATGCATGAAACCACGACGGTAAATAACCGACGTTGTTAAAACATACTACGTCAGCTCTAAACACAAACCGTGTCACACCCCGGACCGGCTCCGCCGTAGCACGATATTGTCCGCTTTGGGCCCTCCTCTCACTGCCCGCACGGTTTTGTTTCTGGGAGCTCACGAAGCAACTTCCCAGGGTGGTCACCCATCCTGGGATTGCTCCAGCCTCCCACTCGCTTAACTTCGGAGTTCTTACAACTCCGAAGCCAGTGAGCTCCCAAAAGGCCTCGTGCTAGATGGATGCGGGTGTGCACATATAAGGCACATCACCCCCTCTCCGTTTGGTTTGATGTGGGATCTTACAATCCACCCCCCTTAAGGGTCCGACGTCCTCGTCGGCACACTCGCACCACACGGCAGAGTGGCTCTGATACCAAATTGTCACACCCCGGACCGGCTCCGCCGTAGCACGATATTGTCCGCTTTGGGCCCTCCTCTCACTGCCCGCACGGTTTTGTTTCTGGGAGCTCACGAAGCAACTTCCCAGGGTGGTCACCCATCCTGGGATTGCTCCAGCCTCCCACTCGCTTAACTTCGGAGTTCTTACAACTCCGAAGCCAGTGAGCTCCCAAAAGGCCTCGTGCTAGATGGATGCGGGTGTGCACATATAAGGCACATCACCCCCTCTCCGTTTGGTTTGATGTGGGATCTTACAAACCGACGTCTAATTACTATAAAAACAACAAAAAAGGAAAACTTCAATAGCCTTAAACGAAGCTTTTAGAAACCTTGAGACATCTAAAGCAGATTACATGTCAAAAATTCCACACGTACCGTCGTAACACAGATTAACCACAACCATAAATGTTAACTTCCCGTCGTTTATAAAGTCTTCCACAATGGTATGTTAAAATAAACCACCTTGTTAATAATGTTCCACGATGCCCATGATACCTACCGATGTGCAAAACCAGTATTAACGTCTGTAAATGTGAAAAGAACGTAGTTGTTACTGTATATGACGACACTACTGTTTCACAACCGACCTCTAATTAATATAAAAAACAGCAAAAAAGGCAACTTGGATAAGCTTAGACGACGCTTTTTGAAACTTCCTGATGTCTGAAGAGGATAACATGTTACAATTTTTTCCTGGACTGTCGTAACATTGAATAACCACAACCCTAAATATTACGTAGCGGTCGTTCAACACCATTTTCACAGAGGTTATTTTAAATAAACCGCGGTGGTTAATAAAGTTAACGACGTTTATTCAAAATAAACCGCCGTGGTTAATGTATCTACTACAACCCTAGTATTTACCTGGACGTCGTCGTTAATCTTACCACAACATGGACAATATAAATATAGACGTGGTTCCTTTGGTACACGGCGCTTGTAACACCGATATCGTTGTGTGTATTCTCTAAGACGACGGTAGGTGTCAATTTATCGACGCTCAGAAGAGCTCTCACGATAAATACTTAAACTGAGAAGCCTTTGTGGTTTTTTTAGACAATGGTAAATATTTATGGGAGGTCGTAGTGATCTTGTAAAATTCTTCGGTTTGTGCACTTTCCCGTCGTGTTATTACTTTCCCGTCATGTTATTAGTTTTGAAATATCACTTCAATGAATAACTCTGACATGAATTTTGGGTAGTAATGGCTTAATATGACTGTCGTTGTTGGTTATTATTTTTTTACGGTCGCCTAATTGTTATGTAATATCAATTTTAATTAACCAACATGTTTTTTTATTTCAAATGACGGTTTTTATTTATGTCAAACACAATAGAAAAACAACCAATATTGCCAGCACACCCAATGTAGTAGCACACATAAATTAAAAATGGGCCTCCCGCCTCATAAACAATCTTTTAATACAAAGTACTAGAACAGATCAAACAAAACTCAAACAGATCAATTTGTGGCTGCACCTAGATTAACCCTGGTTGTCTACGTACCCTTAATGAGGGATCAAGCCACATGTAATTCTTTCAACTAAAATGATCACAATTCGAAAAATATATAAATATTGTCCAAGTAAAGCCAACAACTAAATTTAGATTCATTCTAAACTTCAATTTCCAAGAGGCATATAACTAAATATTTTATAAACTCCTTTCTTCCAATGCTTCATTACTCAAAACTATTTCCCTTTAAAAACTCACAATACAAACGACGGTTTGCTACAATGACCGTCGTCGTTGTAGGATACGAAAATGCAGAAAATAAATCTCCAATTCCAAGTTATTTTCCAAGAACCCATAACAGAGAGTTATTATGAAAAGCATGCAAACACTAAATGGGTTTTTTAGATTTCATTCCCGATTCATAGCTCCCAAAACATATATTAGCTACCAAAACAAATGAAATCATTAATTGATTTAACAAGCAGGTCAGATTAGGTATGTACTTAAGAACCCATAACGCAATATCATTAAATAAAGTAGGACAAGTTTGTGAGATTAGGGTTTGTACTTACAGGTAGACAGAGCTCAGAGAATATCACCAATGCCTTGAAAGGGAGAGCGCAATATAAAACGACGGAGGATGGAGAGCGAAAACTTTAAGATTAGAATTTGAGTTGAAGAGAGAGAGCGAAATATTTTCGAGGGAGGACGAATTCTGCAAATTTTAGTTCATTGTCAAATATTTCAAAGGCCCGCATTTTTAAACAACGAAGAAAACGATAAAAAAAACACTGTTGAAGGTCACGACATAGACAATGGTTATAACATGTATAGGGCCGTTGTACGAGTTTACTATGGTAGTAATATATGGGTCACGCCATTGTAAAACCTTTTCACAGTGCAAAAAACTAACACCGACGTCTTAAAAAATAAAATAATTAGGTGAGCTTTGGTTATCCTGGGATTCAAACGCGCGTAACTAAGGGCGGAATTGACCAAAAACCGTCGAGAGGAAACTAGCATCGTTTCAATATACCCTAAACCCTAAATTCTTTATTTTTATTTTACAAAAATTATAAAAAAAATACATAAGTATGAGACAAATAAACGAAAAATTGCTATGGACTCCTTGCAACAATGCCTTCTATATTAGAAGGCTAAAATCTAAATTTCATATATTTGTATTTATGGCAACCAATGGATCACACAAACCTTAGGGTTGTTATGAAAGTATAAGTACTATTGTGCTTTGTCTACAAATAATTTTGACTTTTGTTATGATTTATAATTTTTATAAATAAAATTACATTTTTAAAGCTTTAGGGGGAAGACAATCTCTCAATGAGTGCATAGTAGTTGTCGGTTTATTTTTCGGATTTTGTTTTGAATTTATTATGAATACTAGGAATTTAATACAATAAAAAAAATTTATTAATGGGAAATGACACGTGCCAGTGCTCATAGGCTTATTCCCGCATTTCTGACGCATGTCGTAACAAGAGATTCAGAGAGTGAGTTTTCTGCATGCAATATTGAGAGATAACCGACGTTGTATACCTTTACAACGGCATTATTTATCTACCTACTGCTATCCTAGTCCTTTTAGATGTCTACAATTGGGTGAGAACCGATGTTATTTATAAATTACAAGATCACTTATTATGCATTTGCCGTCACCTTCCATCATTAAAACATCTATAAGTGGGTAAGTACTGACGTTGTTTGAAGTTACAATGTCATTGTTTATATATTTGACGTTGTTGTAGTCCTTTAAGATGTTTATAAGTGGGTAAATAACGACGTTGTTCGAAGTTATAACGTCCTTTTTATGCATTTATCGCTGTTGTAGTCATTTAAGACGCCTCTAAGAGGGAAAATGCCTACGTTGTTTTAACATTACAACGTCAGTTTTTATCTATATGTGGGTAGATACCGTCGTTGTTTAAAGGTACAACATTTTTTAGTATTTTTAAGGTGGATTATTGCTTTCCTTAAAAAGTATCTGGTAGACATCAGTTTTATATATAAACCATCGTGTTTTAATTAACTACATGTCATTTTGTTGATTTACAGTCGATGTTTTGTTTCCAACTTTCACAAGACGACAGTGTATGAAATAATCGTGTTGTTGTCACTGTCATGGGACGTTGGTTTAGTGAATTACTGTCATGTTCAACGGTAAGTCATTCATATACACATACATCTCCTCAGTCATTGATTGTTCACTAATTACAAAAAAAAAATATGTACACTGTAACACAAAATATCTAGTCCATATGAAGGCTCACAAATTCTGTCCATTCCTTCCTAATTTCATCAATGTCTTCTTGAGCATATGGTATGGGTTCTCTTCTCTTCTCAAACCTCAAAAAATAAACAATGATTATTCAAAGATACAACCGACGTGTTATAGTAATAAAAACAACGGTATTTAAAAAACACGCCTAAAAAACTGTCGTGTTATAAAAATAAAATCTTAAATTTAGACTTTTTCATATATACAGTCTCCTTTTTTGGTCTCACAATTATCAACACCCAATGACACATACACAAAATGAGGAGAGGTTAAATAGTTTAGAGCTACTGCCTAATTACAAAGAAAATCTTGTTAAGGGGACCAACCCTGGATTATAAGGCACCAATAAAATTTGATCCTCATCTGCCTTTTTAAGGTGATTTGCTAGATGTCGTGATCTTTGAGATAACGGTCCAGATTGAGCGCTAACTTGGGTAGGGTCAACAAGGCCAACAATATTTACCATATTTGCCAGTTTTAAGAAGTCAAATAGGTACCTAAATATATGAAATCCAGTGAGTTATTTATTTTAAAGAAAGTGAATTGTAAAATGAAAATTGGATTTTTAGGTTTAACTCATGGACAGCAATGACAGTGGCTCCTATCTCAACCATGGATGCAAACTGAAAAATATCTTCATGCAAGATGAAAGTTTCATGCTAAAAAACAAACACTTCCTCTGCCATTGTAATTCTCATGGTTTTGTCAACATCCTTCAATGTTGTCTCAACATAATGGCAAAGGGCTTTTAGAGGAGGTGGCAAGTCTAACTTAGAGAAATCATGTTTCTAGAAATAAAGAAAGATATATAAGATAGTTTGTACAAAATTAAAATAAATGATAGTAACTAAACCATACAAACCATCGTGGTATTTAAATCCAAACGACGATTCCTTGAAAAAATCGACGTAGTAAATGAACAAAGACGACGGTAAATAAACACCGTCATTGTATACAATTTCAAACGTCGCAAAGCAAAAAAATTGTCGTCTAAATCAAATGCAAAATGTAGAGAAATAAAAAGTTGACTAGAAAACCAGCATTATCTAACAGAATTAGAGATAAAAATAACTGCAGAGAGAGAGAGAGAGAGAGAGTGTGTGTGTGTGTGTGTGAATGAGTGAAGATAACTTCTAAAACAAGTAAAATAAAACTGTCATCTAAGTCAACCATCTAAAGTGTTATGGTATTTCATTCACAATGACGGTTTCATGACAATACTGAAGTACTATGAAATTTCAAACGACGGTTATTTGACATTTTTAATGTTGGAGATGAAAAATAGTGACGTCTAATTAAAATTCAAAAAGAAGAAAACGAAAATTGAAGAGAATTTACCATTTCATCTCGCTGTTCTTCAGCATGATCAAGCTTGGGATTTTCATCCTCCAAAACAAGGAGTCTCACATTCGTAGCACTCGAGCAGCTTGCTTTGTCAGACATAAGATTTTTGGGAAGTTTAAACATGCTCGGATCAAAATTGGGAATTAATTGGCTGAATTCTTTCAACATATATTCCGTCTCAGCATGTAGCAATTCCTTAATTCTAGCCTCCATCTCCAAACTCTCCTCTCTGACAGCCTCTAGTACACTTTCCTTCAGTTTATCGGAAAACTTTATTATGTGGTGTTTGGGTAAATTGAAGTTTTGACTAGGGGAAACCCCAGCTCCTAAACCTCTGACTCTCCCACCATGCTTGGGGGTTCCCAAAGCCAAAGTCAATACATTATTACTCCCATAAACTATCAAAGTGTCATTAGAGACTTTTTTTAAAAAAATTCATCACAAAAGAGAGAGAGAGAGAGAGTGTGTGTGTGTGTTAGTAAATGAAGATAGCTTGTAAAACATTTAAAATAAAACGACTAACTCAAAAAAATATAAACTATCATGGTAATTCACTCTAGATGTCCATTTCTTGAAAAAACAAACGTACTATGGATTCAAACTGCGGTAAATCAAAACCATCGTTGTGTGATATTTCTAATAACGTTTAGAAAAAAAAACGACGTCTAATTCAAATTCAAAATACTCTGTTTTTCAAATTTAAAACATAGTGAGTGAGGCTTACAATTAATTTTGTTTTCTCTGTAGCCTTCGGATCGGGGATGTTTCCCTGTTTATCGTCTCTATCCTTCCTCCATAATAGAGAACGATCAATTTCTTCTCCAGTCATGGTTTCCTCCAATTGGTCCAACAAACAAGCATACCCTTATCGAGACAACCTATGATTGTGCTCGCATTTTTTCCTTCTCTGTGACTGTTCAGTTTGCACAGCCACAAATTCTGGGGATAACCTTGAAGCTACAAAGGCATCCCAAACCGATTTCTCTATGAATTTATATAGTTGAGATGGTTCTTTTAAGTTTTCCTTGTCATTTGTGAATGGAAGAATAAACTGCCTCGTAAAGGTAAACTTGAAATCCTTCCTTTTTTTTTGCGGCGTACAATAACACTATCTTCTTGCCCCCTTGCTCAACAACATAAGCCATCTGAAGAGCTTCCCAAATCTGCTTCTTTATATCCTTGGGCAATTCAGTCCATTTCTTGTCCACAAGAGTGACTTGGTACGTGTCAAAACACCAATATAGAGAACGATCAATTTCTTCCCCAGGCATGGTTTCCTCCAATTGGTCCAACAAACAAACATACCTTTTTCAAGACAACCTATGATTGTGCTAGCATTTTTCCCTTCTGTGTGACTGTTCAGTATGCACAACCACAAATTCTGGGGATAACCTTGAAGCAACAAAGGCATCCCAAACCGATTTATCTATGAATTTATATAGTTGAGGGGGTTCTTTTAACTTCTCCTTGTCATTTGTGAATGGAAGAATAAACTACCTCGTAAAGGTAGACTTGAAATCCTTCCTTCTTCTTTTTTTGCGGCGTACAATAACACTATCTTCTTGCCCCCTTGCTCAACAACATAAGCCATCTGAAGAGCTTCCCAAATCTACTCCTTTATATCCTTGAGCAATTTAGTCCATTTCTTGTCCACAAGAATGACTCTAGTGCATGCTGAAACACCAATACACGATTGCATCTCAACAGCAACCTTGCCATGTGGTCTGCCCCTTTTATTGTACTCAACAATAGGTTTAATCTTTTGGATTTTTCTCTTTACAACACAGCTTATTGTGTTGATATCACGAGTTGACTTTGGCCCCTCATCAAATGTCGTTGTGCTATTAGGGTCGTTCTCGACAGATGAAGAAAATCCAATCATCTTTGAGGTTTTGCTTTGAACTACTTTGTCTTCATTCATTTTAGCCTTTGAATTGCAACCTCTTTACTTTGAGCTTTTGAAACTTGAGTCTCCTTACTTTGAGATTTAGAAATCATGTTTAGAGAGAAATATAACTCGCAAGTGAAAAAAAAAAACTACGGTTATTTGAAAAAGATGACGTAATATTACATTTCACACATAGCTAGATAATAACTATCGTCGTGCTATTTCCTTTAGTATAGCGGTAGTTAATTACCGTCGTGATATGATAAATAAAACGGCATATACAAGAAAAAAGCAATTGTCTTACTAAGAGTAAATACAGAAAAAAAAAAAAACCATGAGATCTTTTGCTCCCACGATTGTTTCTATATTTTACTCTTAATAAGACGACGGTTTTGTCTTGTTATGTCTTATTAATCATCACACCACGATGGTGATTAACTACCGTCGTGCTATTTGTAATAGCACGAAGTTAATTACTGTCGTGGCGTTGTCATTTAAATGATGTAAACAAGAAAAAATCGTCGTCTTATTAAGAGTATAATACGGAAAAACTCATCGTGAGAGTGAGAGATTATTGATATTATTCATAGCAATGAAAGATGTCGTTATTTTGAAAATAGAGTCACATTTGGCGTGCAAGGAAAGTTTGCTTCAGATGTTGGGAGAATTGGAGATGAAGACGAGGAGGAAAGGAAGATGACGAGATTCAGACACGCTAGTTTGGGAAGGAAATATGAGAGGAGAGTGAAATATTTTATCCGATTCAGAAAAAGTAAAATTTTAGGTCAGGTGACCCAAAAGTTGACAGGACCCGCCCTGAACTCCTCGGAATCTGGGACGAATCCTGTGGATATTTCCGACATAATACTGATGCTGGGCCCACTTACTAAAGAAATAAGACTTTTTGCCAAACTTTCAGAAGAGTCTCCCCTGAAAATTGGACATTCCCAAAATTTTCAACCTATTTAAAACACCTCTAACAACTCAACAGGTAGCATGCACAATGTAAATACATGCAATTTACATCAATGGCCTCGGACTTTACAATCAAACCCTAATAGGGGTGACATCATAGCATATCTAACATAATTCAGTTTACAAATAGAATATAAAGTTTAACGGAAATCAAAATGAATAAAGAGTGTCCTACGGAAGCTCGAGGTTTAAAAGGAAGATCTCAGCTCGGCCGCTCAGTTTGAATCTATCTACTGCCTGGGAGGCGCAAAATAGAAAAGTGTGAGTGAACAAAAACAAAGTTTCGTTAGTTAAAAACAACATATAGTAACCCCCAGGTTGGAAAACAATGCAAAAAATATGAACTCAAAACCATCATAGATTATATATATAGCCACGTCAAAACCATGATGAAATCCATATCTCATAGTATATCCAAATATCCATCACATACGACACTATTTCCCCAAACACTCTCTCGAAAAACATGCTTGTTGCCACAGAGAGTAAGGAAGTATCCTCACTGATAAACAAGAAGGAATGTATATAGGGTATATATATGTATACATACATACATACATGCATACATATACATATACATTTATAATATCATATACATATATAATATCATATACATAGATATATAGTTATGACCACTACCAAGTTTGCACAGGGGAAACAATCCGGGGGATTGATTGACTAGTCCACATGGAAGAATCCTCAATTGACCATGTGGCCAAGGAATGAGCTGTCTAACTGGGACTAAGCTCACCAGCATGCACAACAAAATCCTCAATACTTGTGCACTTGTGACAAGTCCTGCGCGCGCAGAATAACCCCGCTAAGAGTCTACGAAACAGCCCCTCAAGGTGCCCGAGTTCTGACTTATTCGAATATCCCTACTTCCTAATTTCCAATCCATAATTTTCAAATTCGGAGAGGTACATAGAGTAGTGCTTATAGCACTTCAAACTAACATAAACCAGAATCCACTCTCTTTACATAATCTCATTACCAACAACCCACGTACCCCACACATAACTAAGCATAGATAGAAATTCTCGAAAATAATATATATCAACTCAAGATACTCTCAACATGCCAAAACCCAAATATATTGCAATTACTTTACAAAAATATCAAATTTCAACTATTAATTATATAATAGATTCAATGAACCATTAAATCATTATGCATAGTTTTTCCGTCATAAAATAATGCTTATTATATGAAAACAAAGTCCACTCACTAGTAGTCCCACGCTACTTGACCCTAAGAGGGTCCCACCTACTAAGTACGAGTAGCCGGAGTACCTATTTCAGAATATGAGGACGAGATTAACAAAAGATAGGTCGAACTAGAACTATAAATCAAATCCTAGTTTCCCGGGATTCAAGTGTGTGTACATCGAACAAGAAGTTCTTAAGTTCCAATTACGTGTTTCGGATGGTGGGTTAGCCTTGGAAGATGCACGGTCAACTGCATAGTCAAACTTTATAAATTGGGTCAACTGGGCCCAAGGGGCCAACGACCTCCGATTTTCAATCCGAAAGTTCCTATGGGTTTAACAAGGTTTATTATATATGTTTTGCAAGTTTGGTCTGAATCGAACGGTCGAATCGCTCGCGATTGCACGATGAGACGGTTACTGTTTAATCTAATAGTTAACTCATTGAATCGAAGCATCTGGCACTCCGATTCATGATCTGCGAATTCCTACACAATCCTAGAGGTGCTTAGATCAACATATATGAAATTGGAGTCGATCCAACGGTCCGAGCATATCGAACGCGGATAACGCTCTATATGCGTAATCCGATTGACAGTCAAACGATAACCAAATTCAAATCCGAGCATCTCTTTGTGTTATGATGACATGAGGATCATTTTAGGATCCAATGACCCACCGCGAAGTGGCCCACGCGCAGCCACAAGACTACCAAACAACACTTGATAACAAGAGAAGAGCTTGTAATTTCAGTTATACTAGGTCCGAGTAGCCTAAACTTGTTGTATGGCCACCATCTTTGGATATGTTGTAGAGAACAGAAAGCTGAACAACATTCAAGAAGCAACCTTAGTCATCTGAGCAAGGGAAGTCGACATCCAAGAGTGAATAAGTTGCTGTAGAGTTAAAACAGCAGAACAGAGGACTTACTAAACTTTAACAAGATTTTGCTGTGAATTTTGGATATGTGTAATAGTTCTCTAATGAAGGAACAGTTCTTATGAAGAAACTGTTGTCGAATGATAAACAGAAATTGACATGCAAGAAAGAATTCGAGCCTATATTAGTACAGCAGACAGAAATGAGCAGGCGACACTTCAACACACTTTGAGATGCCTACACTTCTTGGATTAAGTCCCAATTTTGATAGATTATAGCCAAGACATAGATGAACAACTTTGATGAAAGGACCGAAGCCATTAGATCAGAAGAAAGCCACATGAAAGAGTGAATAATGGCGCACTGGAGTGAAACCAGAAAACAGAACAAAAGTGAAGACTAGTCTCACCTTGAACATGATTTCAGGTAGATAGAAGTCTTCGATTTCCTTGAAGTTTGTATATGTTGTAGGTCTTGAATAGAGGGACAAGTTTGATGAAGACTACTTCAACAAAAAAACCGTGGAAATAGACATGCAAGGACAAATCCAAGCTTACGCAGAAAATCAGGCTGTGACTAACAGCTTGTACTCAAACTGCGGTTTAGGTAACTAATCTTCTTCGATTGGGCTCAATTTTTGATATATTCTAGTAGACACGCAGATAAACAAGTTTGAAGAAGGAAATATTTCATTTCGAGCTGAGAAGATATGGGTTTCGAAGCAGTCAACAAGACTGACGTGAAGAAGGAGAGCTGGAGCTCTCAGCTTTGAAGGGAATGAGATGTGAAAACTTGCGTTTGTGTGAGAGTTATCAAGGGTCAGACTTGTGAAGACGAGGGAATAAGTGTGGGAGTTACAAAACGATCAGATGTGGGAAACTTACCCTTTGTTTGGATGAGGGAAAATAATTCAGAATTTGACTAAAAGTTGGGAATTTAAGCAGGGAAATTGACAATTCCCTTGTTTGACAACTTAAGAGTGGAATGTATTAAATGACGCGAGGAAAAAACCGTGGAAATTAGGGCATCAAATTCCCGAGTTTAATTTCCACCAATATAGGTGTCATTTATTCATGGTACTATTTACAAAATTCCGTCATTTACAAAATTCGACATGTATAAATCCAAACACTGAAATCTTCAATTGCCAGAAATTGAAATGATGGAAATCTAAATTCCTTCATTTTACAATTCTATGTAATTTTCAATTACTTCATCTAAACGGAGGGTTAAGGTCCAGGCGTGGAAAATCTGACTTGGGGTATTTTAAATTTTGACTTCTCCAAAATTACGATTGTGCCACTTCATTTATGTAGATCACAATTTCCCCGTCAAAACTCTGATTTGAGCTCACTACGTGTCTACGGACTCAACTCAACACAATCTATGTCATGGTTCCATTCGTTTCTCCAAAATCCTTCTGGATTAAAAAGTGACCAAAATGACCCTATCTTCGAGAGCAAAATTGAAATTTCAGAATTTATTAATTTAATTTAATTAACGAATAATTACATTTTGGGTTGGGATGTTACACATGAGGACGTCATACATCAAGAAATTTATTTTTACTATCGTGGTATATTGCATTAATACGACGTTGATAATTAATCTTCCAACGTGGATTCTAGTAAAATTATTTGACGCTAATGAACAAGAGTTTATCCTGTTTAACTAGCAATTAACACTGCAACAGTTTTGGTAAAACGTTGTCTTTACTTTCTATATCGGTAGCTTCAACAGCCAACCAGCAGACGACCACCACCCAACCCCAATGGCGGCAACCCCTATCCTCCACAGCCCAACCTCAGCGGCGGTAACTCTATTAATTGTTATTTATATTAAACAGTATTAGAAAATTAAAATATTAAAATAATTTTATTCACAAGCCCCTTCGTCTTCTCCACCACCCACCTCGCAGTGCCAACAGATAACGATCCATATATGCCTTCAATTATTGTCGTCCCTTTATTTCAACAAGCACACCCTCCTTCTCTCTCTCTCTCTCTCTCTCTCTCTCTCTCTCTCTCTCTCTCTCCCTTCACAGTGCCGCACCAGATCTGGAATCTACATGTCCTCTGCATCAAAGAGGCCGTCAAGCTTCATCGCGAGCTCGACACTCTTGCGCACCGCTTCATCCCAACCTTGCCTTTTCCCATGACTGCTTCCTCCAAGGAAGAACAATCCATAAGGTTGGTGGACGATCTGAGTCAAAAAAAACGTAAATATGGTCTGTTAGGCTAGAAATTTGATGAGAAAGAGGAGGGAAAGGGACGCTTGGCTGGGTTGTTGAGGACAGAGGGTTGCCGCTGCTGGGGTTGGATGGTAGTCGTGTGCTGGGAATTTTTTTTTACTTCAATTTCTTTTGTCAAACATATATTTTAATATTTTTTAATATATTTTTTTAAATAAAGGGATGAAGAGAGTTAACAAAGTAAAATTAGTGTTAAGTTGTGTGCCACATATCACAAAATTAAGGAGGAAACATGGGGCCACATGAGATTTGGTAACAGAAAAATTGGATTTGAAAGAGAGAGGGAGAGGGTGGAGGAGTTGACATATTTAATTATTTTATTTTTATTAAGAGAAAATAGAGTTAGAGTAGGAATAACTCTATTAAAGTAGCGTTAAATGAGATGTCAGGTATCAAAAAATTTAGGAAAGGATGGGGAATGATAGACAAAAACATGACAAGGATTAATTACCTTATCCAAGTTGCTGACTTGGCACCATCTGGTTGGGAAATCTCACTAGGGTGGTGATTTTATGATCATTTTAGACTATTAAAACTTAAAAATATCTGAACTTAAAAATATCTGATTTTGTTGGAGGATTCCACATCAACCAGTCTTAACTACCTCATCAACTAGTCTTAACTACCACCCAAGTCCAATTTCATCAATAATTACGAGATCACTTTCTGTTTTGTTGATTTCATCAACTTACTTTCCTGTAATGGTATTATAGAGACATTCTCTAATAAATATTTAAGTGAATGATTAGTTACATCTAATCTCGATTGTTGGATTGCATCTAATAAATTGTCAACACATTTAATGAATGTAATCCAACGACTAAGCTTAGAAGTATGTAACAAATCCTTAATATAAAATACTTATTGAAAAATCTCCGGGATATTATATAGGCTAGCTTATTGTTTTTCCTTGAGCTGAATTTATCCTAACCCATTCATAGCAATAAAGTAATATATTTTAGTTTTAGGATTCACAGCAACTAGCTCTTGGCTGTGATTCTTTATCTGTATTAAATTTATTGTGACAAGCATTTAAACTGAAGTATAAAGTAACATTTTTTAGTTTTTTTTTTTTTTGGTCGAAAACATTTTTTAGTTAGTATGGTGGTTTTTCTTAAATTTATCGTGACAAGCATTTAAGGTAATTTAAAAGCTAATAGTATCCATTAAATCTGGTTCCTCCTAATAATACAAATCCAAATGTTAGGTTGAAATAATTGAGTATTTAAAGCTAATAGTGGCCCCACTTGACAATATCAAATCTCAGATCTGTCATCTATTGTCTATATAACTTATGAGGAATGAGCTATTGCTTTCATCTTATTTTGCAACCTTCAAACGCCCCTTAGCCTTTTTGTTTATAGTTTTGAACCCATCCAATCCAACCAACCCTGTATACGGCCAGCGATGTCTGCGAGTAAGATTGAAGCCAAGAGTCCGGCGGCAATACTAGCCATTGGTCCGACAAACCCAGCCAACTGTCATTACCAACAAGATTATCCTGATTTCCTATTCCGAGTCACCAATAACGACCACATGACAGAATTGAAAGACAAGTTCAAGCGCATATGTAAGTGGTACTCTTTGTACAACACGTATATGCATGCATAAAATTAATGTATTAATTCATACTAATTAATAAAATTATATAATGCACTAAGTGATTTATGATTTATTAATATGCGGGGCATTCAGATTTGGGACCTCTTCCAAATATCATGCAATAAGTTAACCCATCTGAAAATGACAAAGTTGGGAGATATATTTAGTTTTCCTATACAATCACATGGTGCCGCTAATCCATGTGTTATAATATGAGTTGATAAGAAAGTTAATATTTCATGAACACATGATACATTATTATTATGAGTTTTTCTATTTAAACTCTACATTTTTCTTTGTTTGCCCCAATTCTTAAATTATTAAGCTCTTAAGTTTTATTATTATATAAAAAGACAAAAAAAGTCATCCAACTTAATATTTAACCCTAGTATATCTATACACACACACCACCACTCTTCATATTAAGTTTTAGAATAACACAAACTCCTCTACACCCTATTGCCAAATTACTTTTCCCTTCCAATCCAAGAAACCTACTACACTTTCATCTTCTCTTCACAAACTGTAGATACGGTATGCAAATAGTGGCTTATGAGTCGTCAATTGAGGTATGTAATGTGAGATTATTTCTTGGGTAGTCAATTAAGCTCTTAAGTTTTATTTCTGTTTGTTATCAATACATCGTTTCTCTTCGAAAAAAAAAAATTTGAAGAACATAATGCATATAACATCATTGAGTAATATTATATTGTTTGATCATAATATGTTTTTATGAAGTCCAAAAAAAATATATATATATATATAGTCCCCTTTTATTGAGGGACACCTTTTAGGGTCCCCTACGAATTTTTTTCAACGATCCAAACAATCAATTTTTTAAGTCTATATTTATAGATCATCCTTGCAAAAAATTAGATAAATCTGAAACCGTTTCGACATCCAGTTGTGTCCTACATTCAATTGAAGCTCACTCTGTGTGTCTGTCTGTGTGTGTATATATATATCTATATCTATATATTGAATAGTTGACAACAGTGTTTTTATCTCTTTAAGTAGTGTGGAGTGTGGGGTTGATGAGTTTTTATTTTTATTTTGTGTGCTGGATGTGTATTTAGGGCTAGTTTGGGAAAATAGTGAGGTTTTCTTAGAAATTATGAAAATTTGAATTACAAGTTGGAGTGAACTTTTAATATAGTGAACAAAGAGAAATACGGAATTTAAATAGAAAAACTTTATTATTATTGATAAATATATTAGATATATATGTTATAACATGAGTGAAATAACACCGTGAAAAGGCAATAACAAAATACCTCAAGTGGCATTAGGGAACAGATTTTTCTTCTTTCATTTTTGAAAAATGAAGGCCACTAGAGTAGGGTAATAAATTTGACGAATGAAGCCAAGTTAGTAAAATTAAGTGGGAGGATAACTGTGGATACTTTTATGAAATTTGGTAATTAACAGGTGAAAAATCAAACGTAAAGAAGCGTTATCTACACATCACGGAAGAGATCCTAAAGGCAAACCCAAACATATGTCGCTACAAGGCACCCTCACTGGATCCATGTCAGGACATGATGATTCCAGAGGTACCCAAGCTTGGCAAGGAAGCGGCATTGAAGGCCATCGAAGAGTGGGGCCAACCCATTTCAAACATCACACATCTCATCTTCTGCACGTCTTCCTGCGTCGACATGCCTGGCGCCGACTTGCAACTCGTCAAGCTCCTCGGCCTTGACCCCTTTGTCAACAGATTCATGATCTACCTACAAGGCTGCTTCGCTGGTGGGACTGCCCTATTGAAATATAAGTGATGAGCTGATGTGAGTTTGATTAAAGTCCCTAAGCTGAAATGGTGTATTCACTTAGTCTCTAAAATAGGCAAGTGTGAGGCGTCGGTTAGTGTTAAGTGGCTATAGCCACGTGTAAAGATCTTAGAAGGCAGTTTTGGATGTAAGGCTGTGATTCTCAAGTGATGTAAGAGAATCCAGCTATTTCTCTAACGGGCATATAGCACACACTGTGCTTGCCCGAAAGTTTCAGAATATACAATACAAAAAAATACAGAAGTCTGGTTTTTAGCTAAGCTCTCAGTTTTCTCTTACATACTGTTTTCTCTTCTTCTCCAAAACCTATACAAAACTCTAACATGGCCTCAGAGCCAGGTTGGGTCTCTTAATCTGGGCGTAAAACTGTGAAGGTCACTGAGCTAAAATCGAAGCTCAACTGAGCATCGGAGAAGAGAAGCAAGCTGCTGAGATTCAGACCAAACGATGGCTGGATCTGGAAGTTCTGAGGTACGAACTCTGATCTTTTCCGGTGAGAACTACGAGTTCTGGAGGATCAAGATGGTGACAATCTTCAAATCGCTTGGGCTGTGGAGTCTGGTAGAAAAGGGGATTCCAGTCTCTGATTCGAAGATGAAGACCAAGAAAGTTGAAGAATCATCGGAGGAAGAAGCTGAAGCAGAGATGTGTGCTGTGCTCATGAAGGATGCAAAGGCACTGGGCATCATACAAAACGCTGTCTCTGACCAGATCTTCTCTCGGATTGCAAATGCCGATTCAGCAAAAATGGCTTGGACTCTGCTCTACAGTGAATATCATGGAGGTGATCAGGTTAGATCTGTAAAGCTTCAGAATCTTAGACGAGAATTTGAGTATATGAGGATGCGTGAAGGTGAACAACTTTCTGCATATCTTACTCGATTAAATGAATTGATAAATCAAATGAAAACATTTGGAGAGGTGTTATCAAACGAGAGGCTGGTTCAAAAGGTGTTAATCAGTCTTAGTAGAGTTTATGATCCCATCTGTTTGGTGATTGAAAATACAAAGAGTTTGGAGACCATTGAATTGCAGGAGGTTGTTGCAATATTGAAAAGTCAAGAGCAACGTTTTGACATGCATAATGTGGACATAGCTGAGAAAGCATTTGGTTCTTTCTCAATCGATCAAAAGGGGCAGAACAAGAATAATGCTCAGTCTGGTACTGCCAAGTCTCAGAAGAGTTGGAAGTCTAACAACAAACCATGGGAGTCTAGACAGAAGCCACAGCAAGCTGGCGCTGGACAGACTTCAGATGGAGCACATTCTGTGCAGCAAGATGGGGTGAAGCCTCAATGCAAGGTCTGCTCTAAATTTCACTATGGAGAATGTAGATATAAGGGTCAATCTAAGTGCTATAAGTGTGATAGATTTGGACATTGGGCCAGAGACTGCACTGCAAACAAAGGAGGACAGAAAGCAAATAATGCAAGCCAAGTAGAAGTAAGAGGGAATCTGTTTTTTGCAAACTGTGCAATTTCAGACAAGGGTGAAAATGGAGAATGGTATGTAGACAGTGGCTGCAGTAACCACATGACTGGGAAGAAGGAGCTGTTAATTGACATAAACTCAAAAGTCACAGGCAAGGTGCAAATGCCAACAGGGGAGCTTGTAAGTATAGCCGGCATGGGCACTGTGGTGCTTGACACAAACTCTGGTGCAAAGTATATCAGAGAGGTCATGTATCTGCATGGTTTGAGAGAAAATCTCTTGAGTGTGGGCCAAATGGATGAACATGGTTATCATTTGGTATTTGGGAGCAGCATGTGCAGCATCTATGATAGTTCTTCTCTTGAGAACCTTGTTATGAAGGTGGAAATGAGAAAGAATAGATGTTATCCACTATCATTACCCTCAAATGATTTTGTTGCACTAAGAGCTGGTGTAGTCAACTCTACTTGGGTTTGGCATAAAAGAATGGGGCATTTACACTTGAAAGGCCTAAACCAACTCAAGGAAAAGGAGATGGTACATGGGCTGCCACATTTGGAAACTGTAAATGAAGTGTGTGAAGGCTGCCAATTAGGAAAACAACACAGAGAGTGGTTTCCTAAAGATCAAGCATGGAGAGCTAGTACACCTCTTGAACTTATTCACATGGACTTGTGTGGACCAATGCAAAATGAATCTCTAGGAGGTAACAAATATTTCTTGTTACTCATAGATGATTTTACAAGGATGATTTAGGTCTACTTCTTGAGATACAAGTCGGATGCACTAAATTGTTTTCGAAAATTCAAGTCTATGGTGGAGTTGCAAAGTGGTTACAAAGTGAAATGTGTTCGAAGTGATAGAGGTGGTGAGTTCACTTCTAGTGAATTCAATAAACTATGTGAAGATGCAGGGATTCAAAGACAATTCTCCATGGCTTACACACCCCAGCAAAATGGAGTGGTAGAGAGGAAAAATAGGACTGTGGTAGAGATGGCTAAGGCTATGTTGCATGAGAAGGAGCTGCCCTATTATCTATGGGCAGAAGCTGTCCACACAGCAGTGTACATCTTGAATAGATGTCCTACCAAGGCTCTTAGGGACAAGACTCCTTTTGAGGCCTATAGCACCAGAAAACCAGGTGTTGCTCATTTAAAAGTGTTTGGCAGTGTGTGTTTTGTGCATAAACCAGAGGAGAATAGACAGAAATTGGATGCCAAAAGCACAAGGGGAGTTTTTGTTGGATATGCAACATGTGAGAAGGGCTATAGAGTGTTTGATCCTATCACTAGAAAACTACTCTTATCAAGGGATGTTGTATTTGATGAAGAAACAAGCTGGAATTGGAAGGAAGTGTCTGACAATTCTGTGGTTATGATGAACTTTGAGGAGCAGCCTAGAAATTCTCAAGTGGATTCGTTTGAGACACCTATAGGGCCTCAAAATTCTGGTTTCACTGCTGGAAACTCAGCAGCTTCCTATGGAGAATCAAGCAAGGAAAGCAGTAGGTTGGATGATACTCAGACCTTCGATCATACACCATTGAAATGGAGGAAGTTGGATGACATTTTGGCACAATGCAACCTGTGCACAATGAAGCCTGAGAAGTTTGAAGAAGCTGTGAAGGAGGAATCATGGCTGAAGGCAATGAAAGAAGAGTTGAACATGATAGAAAAAAACAAGACATGGGAACTTGTTGACAGACCTATGGAAAAACCGATTATTGGAGTTAAATGGGTGTTTAAAACTAAGCTGAATTTGGATGGCTCAGTGCAGAAGAATAAAGCAAGACTGGTGGCCAAGGGATACTCACAAAAACCAGGGGTGGACTACAATGAAACGTTTGCACCAGTGGCTAGATTAGACACTATTCGAACCTTGATTGCCCTTGCAGCTGAGAAGGGTTGGCAGCTGTACCAATTGGATGTCAAGTCAGCTTTTCTAAATGGTATTTTAGAGGAAGAAGTGTATGTAGACCAGCCGGAAGGATTTGTGGTAAAAGGAAGTGAAAGCAAGGTTTACAAACTACACAAAGCTCTATATGGCTTGAAACAGGCGCCAAGAGCTTGGTATAGTGAAATTGATGGTTATTTTGCTGAGTGTGGATTTACAAAGAGTCAAAGTGAAGCTACACTTTATGTCAAAGCAAGAGGTGCAGAAAAAATCTTGATAGTTTCCATTTATGTAGATGATATAGTCTACACTGGAAATGATCATGAAATGCTAGAAGATTTCAAGAAGGACATGAAAGAGAAGTATGAAATGACTGATCTGGGACTCTTGCATCACTTCTTGGGAATGGGAGTGATTCAAACACCAACAAGCATATTCATTCATCAGAAGAAGTATGCAACAACTCTGTTGAGCAGATTTGGCTTGAATGAGTGTAAGCCGGTTTCTATTCCACTAGTCACCTCAGAGAAGCTAAGTAAAGATGATGGGAGTGGCTTGGCAAGTGAAGAACACTACAGAAGGATTGTTGGAAGTCTGCTGTACCTCACAGCTACCAGACCCGACATTATGTTTGCAGCTAGTTTGCTAGCAAGGTTCATGCATTGTCCCACTAGCAAACATTTTGGAACAGCAAAACGTGTTCTTAGATATGTGAAAGGGACTCTAGATTATGGTCTGGAGTATGTGAAAGGAAAAGGGGCGGTTCTAATTGGCTATTGTGACAGTGATTGGAGTGGTTCAGTGGATGATAGCAAGAGCACTTCTGGATATGCTTTCTCTTTTGGTAGTGGAGTGTTTGCTTGGGCCTCTGTCAAGCAAAATTGTGTTGCACTCTCCACTGCAGAAGCGGAGTACATCAGTGCATCTGAAGCAACAACACAAGCTATTTGGTTGAGGTTTGTCCTAGAAGATTTTGGAGAGCTTCAAGCAGAAGCAACCCCTCTACACTGTGACAACATTTCAGCCATTGCCATTACAAGGAATCCTGTGTTTCACCAGAAAACAAAACATATCGATCGGAGGTATCATTTTATTAAAGATGCTTTGCAAGAAGGAACTGTGGATCTGATTTATTGTCCCACAAATGAGCAACTAGCAGACATTTTTACTAAGGCATTGGCTAAGGATCGTTTCTGCTATCTCAGAGAGAAACTTGGTGTGAAATCAGCTCACAACTTAAAGGGGAGTGTTGAAATATAAGTGATGAGCTGATGTGAGTTTGATTAAAGTCCCTAAGCTGAAATGGTGTATTCACTTAGTCTCTAAAATAGGCAAGTGTGAGGCGTCGGTTAGTGTTAAGTGGCTATAGCCACGTGTAAAGATCTTAGAAGGCAGTTTTGGATGTAAGGCTGTGATTCTCAAGTGATGTAAGAGAATCCAGCTATTTCTCTAACGGGCATATAGCACACACTGTGCTTGCCCGAAAGTTTCAGAATATACAATACAAAAAAATAGAGAAGTCTGGTTTTTAGCTAAGCTCTCAGTTTTCTCTTACATACTGTTTTCTCTTCTTCTCCAAAACCTATACAAAACTCTAACATGCCCTACGTCTTGCGAAGGACGTCGCAGAAAACAACCCTGGTGCACGCGTTCTGGTGGTGTGCTGTGAGATCACAGCTATGTATTTTCAAGCACCCACTGAGAGCCATGTGGATGCTTTGGTAGGACAGGCTTTGTTTGCAGATGGTGCGTCAGCTTTAATTGTTGGTGATAATCCTGACCCCAAAATTAACGAACGCCAGGTGTATGAGATTATGTCAACGAGAGAGACTATTGTCCTATACTCGGAGCATGGCGTGGTGGTACACTTCCGTGAAATGTGTTGCGAGTATTATCTTTCACCAGATGTGCCAAAGTTGGTTGGTGCAAACATTGAGGAGATTTTGGTAAAAGGGTTTAGAGAAATTGATGGGATAAATAATGATTGGAACTCGTTGTTCTATAGCATCCACCCTGGTGGACCGGCCATTTTAGACAAGGTTGAAGAAAAACTGGGTCTGAATGAGGGGAAGCTGAGAGCAACCAGGCATGTATTCACTGGCGGACCTAGAAATTTTTTAGCGAAGATGCAAAATTGACTCTAAGTATGAAAAATGATTTTTCAGAATAATCATTTTCTCAATTTAATTTTTGACAGCTTTTATTCCTTACATATCAAATAAGAAAACTTGATTTTATGGGATTTAGTATGAAGTATATATTGACTTAATGAGCCATCATTTTTAGCCTAAATCGTATTTTGCACTAAAATCGATTTTTCATATTTTGATTTGGTGGGAATTTGATTTTCTAGTATTTTTATTTGAATTCAAATGGGAGGTATACTTTCATATTTATATTGCAAACTTAAGTAAATGGAGTAATATAAAAATAAGATAATTTGTATACTAGTTGAGCAAAGGGGCAATTTGAAGCACCTACAATGTTTTTCCGGTGACAGAAGGTGCAGCACCTCCTTGCTCCTAAATGGGTCCGCCTCTGCATGTATTGAGGGAGTATGGGAACATGGGAGCTCCATCTATTTTGTTTATTCTCGATGAGATGAGGAAGAAGTCGTTGGAGGAAGGAAAAGCCACGACTAGTGAAGGGCTGGAATGGGGTGTTTTGATTGGGATCGGGCCAGGGCTAATCGTGAAGACTGTTGTACTACATAGTGTCCGCATTGCTGCCTGCTAATTAAGTCCTTAATTACTGATCATTGATTAAGGGCAAGTTTGGTATTACAATCATGTTAAAATAATCTCTCTCAGATTTGCTGTGAGAGAGAGCAGTTTGGTGCTTGGTAAACTTTTTGTTATAAGTGTTGTTTGTATAATAATCAGTTTCTGAGTGTTTGGTAAATATTTGTGTGAAAGTGTTGTGAGCTGTGTATAATGACTAAAAAGGGCATTATGTTGAAATGACTTTTCTGTTCAAGTGTTTGGTAAAAGAAAAAACACTTTCACTTTATATATATATTGTATTAAATATGTTTCCATCACACCCTAAAAATTATTTTAATTATAAAATAAATAAAGTATTCCATTAAAAATAAATATATTGTCTATAATATGGTCATAACAAAAATTAAGCTAGTCATAAACAAGCAATCATATGTTTAGTCTTCTGCAGTTTCAGCATACTCTCCCGATGACAAAGTCGAGAGTTAAATGACCGGGCTGGACAAAATGGATGAATTATTGTTATGTTTGTTGTATCATATGGTTTTGTACAAGGAGTTTGTTGCATACAAGAATTGTATACTACATGAAGGTGAGAGTTAAGTTAAATGTTTACAAAACTGTATTGAAATGCAGGTGTTCGTTTATTTTCTTTCTAACTTCTAATTAATTTTACTTTTATTATTCATAATAAGCAATTACACATTAACTGAGTGAGAGCATTGGTTGCTGTAGGGATTTGGGTCCTCCTCATCTGTAACTCCTTGTTAGTTGGGTTCCAAGTTGTATATTTGTTTTCTAACTATCTTGTAATGCTTAATTGGTGATGTTGTTACCATCCTTGTATTGCAAGAACCTCCTTTTGGGGCTGTGTTCTTACTGTTGTATTTTGATTTTGTGCCATGTACTTCAATTAAATCTCTACTGTTTCGCAAATTAAATATTAAAAAAAGGGGGGGAGGGGGAGGGGGGGTTCTGGCGTGTTTTAATATTCCACCACCATTAATTCATGAATCGATTATTGACACCATGTTGATGTAATTTGTAGTATTTATTTTCCAACGAATCGATAAGATGTTTAACCTATAAATAACATGATCAATAAAGCAGTGATGAAATGATGGAAATATAAGTTGGCCCTGGCTGGTATTTTGGGAATTAAAAAAATGAATGATGGTATTTTGGGAATTAAAAAAATTCATTAAAAGTTCATCTCTGCTTCTTTTGAAAGCTGCTTTGAAAAGAAACTCAGAGTCTGCTTTTAAAAGCTGCTGTCAAAAGGCCATTACTTTTAAAATAATTAGGATATTTTATTTTTACCAAACACCTTAAACTGCTTAACTTTAAAGTGAAGCAGATTTTTGGCAAAAAAAAGCGATCCCAAACGGGGCCTTAAGCTAGTCATAAACAAGCAATCATATCTTGTTGAGTCTCCTGCAGTTTCAGCCAGTTCTCTCGATGACAAAGCCGGGAGTTAAATGATCGGGCTGGACAAAATGGATGAATTATTGTTATGTTTGTTGTATCATATGGTTTTGTACAAGCAATCTGTTGCATACAAGAATTGTGTACTACATAGCCTGTTGTAAAGTCATGCTTACGGTTTAAGTTAAATGTTTACAAAACTGTATTGAAATGCAGGTATTCATTGTTGGAAGTTTGAAAGCAAATGTCCCACATTGGAGAAAACAAAAAGTTCCATATGCTTTATAAGCATGAAACCTTAACATCAATTAAATAAGGATTGGTGGGCTGATGGGCTTGGTAGTGAAGATTATCATGGTTGGCTTGCTTGATTAATATTAATATTTAAATAATCAAGACTTGGCCTTGGGCCTGGGGTCTCTGGAAAATAAAAGAAATATACCTAGCCCGAAAATAAAATAATTATTTTTTATTTTTCGGATTTCTTTGGCAGAAGTTAAATTCAAACCAGAAAGACTTATCTTTTTGTTTGAATTTGAACAAGTATAACGGATACTAACTGCTATTTTGAAGGGGTGTAATTCTATTATAAAACCACAAGTCCTAGGCCATAAGACGGATCTCTTTTTCTTAAAAAAAAAATATCTCATATTATTTTAAAGTTATCAACTGTATTGGAGAGAAGCACACCAACGTTCGCCAGAATTCAAGGATCCGGTGCTGGACCCTTGAATTATAGATAGTTGAATCCTGGGAGATAGACGCCTGTTGAACTTCAAGCATTGAGAAGAGGCGAAATTCTGTCTTTAGGACATTGCAAATACGCAAGCCTCTATCTTCAATAAAAGTCAGTATTCTGTACTTAATTTATATATTTGCACATTTATACAGATTTCATAATTTTGCTACTGTTTATATTTTAAGAATTGTGCAATAATATAGTGATCCTATAGCATACAACATTTACTGATTATTTTTCTAACAATCATTTATTTTCTTTCTAACTTCTAATTAATTTTACTTTTATTATTAATAATAGAGCAATTACACATTAACTGAGTAAGAGCACTGGTTGCTGCAAGGATTTGGGTCCTCCTCATTTGTAACTCCTTGTTAGTTGGGTTCCAAGTTGTATATTTGTTTTCTAACTATCTTGTAATACTTGTGCTTAGTTGGTGATGTTGTTATCGTCTCTGAATAGTAAGAACCTCTTTTTGGGGCTGTGTTCTTACTGTTGTATTTTGGGTTTGTGCCATGTACTTCAATTGAATCTCTACTGTTTCTCAAATTAAAAACAAAAAACAAAAAAATGGGGTTCTGGCGTGCTTTAATATTCCACCACCATTAATTCATGAATCGATTATTAATACCATGTTGATGTAATTTGTAGTATTATTTTTTCAACGAAGACATAAGATGTTAAACCTATAAATAACATGATCAATAAAAGCAGTGATGAAATGATGGAAATATAAGTTGGCTCTGGCTGGCATGCTGCTTGGGCTTCATATAGAAGAAGTATACGTACTGCATGCGCATGAGAATAGTAAGCAATGATGAAATAAATTTCTTTGCAAAACACACGTGCAATTAGAAGGGTGTTGAGGGCGCAACTCTGTAGAATGTGTCATGGTACAAAAGGGAAAGTTTCATATTTGGATGAATAGTCAAACACGGAATAGTGTGAGTAGCTGCAAATTCTGATCGCATGTCCTGACCAAATGGGTCAAATTTTGAAAACAATATAAGTTTGTAGATTGTTAACATTTTTGTGCATAATATATGTGATTTCTTTTTTCTTTTTTTAAAAATACTCTTTCGACGTTTTCAGGAGATAATAGATGTACATTCTTTTTTCTTTTCAAAAATACTATACGGTCGAGAAGAATTTGGTTTCGCTGGCTCCATTAAAGATTTTATGTTAAGTTGGTTAAGGACTTCCACTTGTAGCCATTAGATTGCATGAACGGTATATTTTAAAAAGTTATTTTCCAATAAAAAAATAAAAATTATTAAAAAATGTGATAGAGATCTCCTCCATTATATTTCTAGTTTAATAACTTAAGCACATAACTCATTAGGCTCATGGGTTGGTTTAGGGTTTCAGTTATGTTGGGTATGTTATTTGAGCTTATGGTTAATTGTGACGTGACCTAGTTGTTTTAGTGTGGCTTTTGTCCGTTTTAGTTTTGTTTTTAACATGTTAGTTTGTCGCCCTCTAGGGATTGGAACTTTCGATGTCGTTGATTGTACTGCTGAAGTTTATCTTTGATCCCAAAAAAAAAAAGCACAAAACTTATTAAATGACGTGAGAAAAAAATCGTGGAAATTGGGGATCGAGATTTTCGAGTTTAATTTCCGTCAATAGAGGAGTCATTTCACAATTGATATTGAGAATGAATTTGTTCTTTCCAGTAATTTTTGTCATTTAGCAAATTCGAAGTACATAAATCCAAATGCTAAAATTATTAATTGCCAGATTTAAAGTATGGAGATTTAAATTCCGTCATTTTAGAATTCTATGATATTTTCAATTCTTTCATCCAAACGGAATTGATTTTATACTTATTACCAACTTGGATTGGATTATATCAGAATAAACTTGAATCGGAGCATACTGAGCATGAGTCAATCTGAACATTCCATAATTGAAGTGTAATTATTAATACTATGAAATCAAAAATGAAAATGGAGCAAATTAAACGGCTTCAAGGAAAGCTTATTATTGTGGGAAGAAACATAGCTGTTAAATAAAACATTCAGAAAGGAAGGCATATTTTTTAATTTAATTTATTTTATTCAGTGGTATTTTGTGGTACGTACTGAGTAATGACTTGGCTATGAATATAAAGTATTATTTCTTCAAACGTAGTGATATTTTGATGAGAAAATAAGAACGTGAGGAATTAATGATGATTTTCAGATGCATGCTAGTGATTGAACAAGTATATGGCTAGCGTATGGGTACACCAATTATTTAAACTAGCCTCTCTGCACGCGCTTCCGCGCATGCGAGAGATTTTTTTTATAAAAAATTTAAATTTATTTTAGAATTAAAAAAGATAATGGATATTTGTGTTCCATAAAAATAGGACCCATTATCTGAATTTTCTTTTAATTTTAATTTTTTTAATACGAAAAATTGTGAATTTACCATATTATCTTCATTTAATTAATAATTTCAATTCTTAATGTTTGCATTAACCAAGGACATTTTCTGGTATTTTGAATGTTTCACCGTTCTCTATCTTTTGCTTTATATATATAGATAAATGCTAATTTTGCTATATATAAAAAATAAAATAAAAACCGGCTTAATAAGTTTCAACAATCCAGCCATGATGTGTAATTTGGAATTACTAAATCGATGCACTGTAATTTATGTCTGGTAGGTATTTTGGGTGCTTAGGGTTGATTCATAAATTCATAAATTCATTAATTTATTGACAAGAAAGGCGCAACTGGCCACTGTCAGGAAGAAGAAAGGCGCGCTTTTTCGAAACAGGCTCGACGTGACACTTGGGCTAAGGGGAACTACAGCCTACCCATTTTTACCGTGAGCTTGCTTTTTCTCTTTAGCCGTTCAGATAATTTGGATGGATGGATTTGGTTCTCATATAACGTTCGCACATAAGCGTTCTCACTAAATAACCGCCCAACTATTATTTACTTTACCTAGATTTCGATAATACCACTATGCCTACAACCAAAAAAAAAAAAAAAACATTGAGGAGATTTTGGTTAAAGGGTTTAGAGGAATTGATGGGATAAATAATGATTGGAACTCGTTGTTCTATAGCATCCACCCTGGTGGACCGGCCATTTTAGACAAGGTTGAAGAAAAACTGGGTCTGAATGAGGGGAAGCTGAGAGCAACCAGGCATGTATTCACTGGCGGCCCAGAAATTTTTTAGCGGAGGTGCAAAATTGACTAAGTATGAAAAATGATTTTTCAGAATAATCATTTTCTCAATATAATTTTTGGCGGCTTTTATTCCTTACATATCAAATAAGAAAACTTGATTTTATGGGATTTTAGTATGAAGTATATATTGACTTAATGAGCCATTATTATGCAATTTCATTTTTATAGCCTTCACCTCACCAAGACCTAGGTACAAGTACACTTAATAAATCTTGACACTAGTACCTAAAGTAAGCGTCTAGCATGAATAAATCTTTTCCCCATTCTACATGAAAGAGTAGGACTAAAAATGCAGTTTTCTTGATATTAATTATGCTTTCTTTTATAGGTGCACATATCCTTTAAAATTTCAGCACAAACATGAACTTATTTAATTGCATCCATAGTCTAAAATATCGATAATATCGACGAAATATCAAGGATATTATCGTTTTTTCGAATCACGGATATTTCGAAACTTATCCATGCACATATCGTATAAATATCGATAATATCGGAAAATATCAACGTCGATAATTTTGCTCACACTTTAGCAATATTTTGTTACAATATTGCTATAATATCGCTAAAATATCGAAAATATCGAAAATATCGATGTGATGAAAAAAAAAAGGGAAAAAAACACAAAGGGGATTCAAGGTGTTTCTCTTGTAAAATTAGTCATCCTTGGTTTGCTTTGTATTGTGGCGTCCAAGTGGTAAGTTCTTTTTTCTTCTAAATATTGAGACATGGACAGAGAAGGAATGATGGACCTTACATTTCTTACGTTGACAAAGTTCAGAAGATGAGGACCATGAGAGTAGGCGGGAAGGACCAGGAATTGGTGCCATAGGGAAGGACTATACTTGTAGAGAAAGAGGCAAGGCGATTTTGTCAAGTCAAGAAGATGATTCGTTATCTATAACTTCGGACTCTGTTGGAATGGGAAGTAGTAATTATGGTTATACTCATAACCAACCATTTCTCTACCCTTCATATCCCATTCCTTTTGGGAAGGAATCGAGCAGCTCATGGAAAGAATCCGAGACTCAATCTTCAAATGATTTTGCTCATGGACAACGTCAAGCAATCTCGGATCTATATGGGTGGCATGTTAACAATTACACACAAAACTATTTTGGGGATTTATCATTTGATGACTACTCTTCACAATACACTTATTCTAGATGATGAAGATAGTGAAAAATTTGAACCTCATAGGAACTCTATGTGGTACTATGTCACTTATGTATCTTACCATGCAATGTATAAAATGTAAAATAATGTAGTAAATCATTATATATAAATGATTGTGGTGTGTTTAATCTTCTTTCATTAATTACTACATATTTTCTATACTCACAGTGTTTGTCAGCTCGCTATATAATCAACTTAAATTAGTTAAATCCATTATGCAATGCATTTCATTCCAATTTTTTGTGATAAATTAATAGATAATTGACTAAATAAGCATCCTCCAAAGTTTCAATAAAAATTTTCAAGTTTTTCTTACAATTTCTGTGGTTTTTATTCAATTTTTATCAATATCGATAATATCCCGATATTTCCATCGAAATTTCTGTGTTTTTGGACTACCGATATTTCCGATATTTTAAACCTTGATTGCATCTAACAATAGAATATTAATTTTTACATGTTTAAAAAGATCCAAAATTCTGGAGTTTTGACCAATTTCTTTTGAGGAAGCAAATAGTGTTGGGGAAAAGTATTTTCGACTCTTAATTTCTTTTGTATATTTAATAGCCAAAATGTTAGTTAACTTAGAAATTTGACTCTTAATTAGAAATTTGACTCTCTTAATTTCTTTATTTTCTTCAAAGAATTGACTAAACAAAGAATCATACATTTGAGTTTGCTTTTGGGGCTTCTGCATTAAAAGCTTAAAGAGTACGATCCTACTAATGGTTTAGAATTAAACGAATTAGCTTACATAAGTCGACTCCCAAATACTTGTCAAATCACACCCCAACCTTGAGTTTTGTGAACCAAAAAATAAAATTTTAGTTGGAATTTGTAAAATAAATATAAAAAAATCAAGTTTGAAATAAAAAAAAGCCGAAAACTGCACCTGAATTAGTGTAAACTGAACCAGCCAGTTTCATAATTTTTTTCACCAAAACTAGACCAAATCACACCGATTAAATAGTACCAATTTCAATTCCAATGTAAGATGGAAACTGAATTGGACAGGACCGCACCACCCCTACTGAAAAGAACTGGCAGGGCCACAGCTGCGAGATGGAGTTTCTAGCTCCAACAAATATCCAGTTTGCATACATTTTAGTAGTATAAATATTTTTGTTTTTGGGACATGTGCTACTCTTTCTAATTGGCTGGGCCTTTACTCGACTGCCCCCATGCCCTTCAATCTGACCCAGCCCTCCAATATCGACTTCTCTCACTCTAATTTAATTTATTTAGTTATTTTTATTTTGTCAATTTTATTTAGTTAATTTATTAGTTAATGTTTTGTTTATTTAGTTTAGTTTGTTTATTTAACATAAAATGATTATAAAAAAAGTACTTCACACAAGACAAAATGTTAAAATAGTCCAGTCCTTAAAAAATTAGACAAACATGTCCAGTCATTGTCCGACAGTGATATGAAATAACTCTTATGTTATTGTCGGATAGTGACACGAGAGTTGTTCAATGTCACTCTCAATGAGTGATATAAAAGTTATTTCATGTCAATGTCGGATAGTGACTGGACTGGGTTGTCTAATTTTTTAGGGGTTGGACAATTTTGTCTTAATGCCCTCCTATTTATCCTTATATGGTAAAGCCCCTTTATTTAATTCGTTTAGTTAGTGTTTTAGTTTCACTAAGTAGTTTTAATTCTTCCGAAAATAGCTACTTTTTAAATGATTAACTTCATTAATTCATAATAGTTGATGACTAGCGTTTATTAGGAATTCCTCGTTGAAGACCAACAATTGTAATGATCTATATCAATCACGATGAAATTTCAAAGATTATCCGGGCCTGTCAGCCAAGGTTATAGACTCGTTGAATACATCAATGTAATGCATATGCGTCCTAGAACATCTAAGGGAAACTAACTCCACCATTAAATGCACATTTTCATGACCATTTTGTCCAAATTAACAATTTGGAACTACAATATATAGTAGCAGAGGCGGCCTTAGGCCAGGACTACAGCTCGGGGCCCACAGCTAGGGGGGCCCAAATATTTTTTTTAAACCTATGTATATATGTGTATAAAAAATAAATAAATATTAAAACAAAAGAAGTTGCCGCCTGTACCTGTCAATGAAAAGGGAAGCCAATCAGTCCAATCAGTCTTTATATACTCAATATCAAGAAGAACGTATTGAGTAAGGAAGTCCCTTATTAATTATATAATATAATATAAAACAAATCAACAAATATGGAGAATCAAAACAGATTCTTAGCCACAAAAAGAAGGAAAAACCCTTCAACCTTCTCAGTTCATGACGCAAAGCAAGCAAATTTTTTTTTTTTTTTTTTTGGTGGTGATTCTCCTCTTCTCCAACAGAGTTGGAAAATAAATCATCCACAAGCTAGACCAATGCCTTTCTTTGAAGGTAATTTTTTTTTCTTCAGATACATATAGAATCTAGATGTATAAATTTTGTAAATTGTAATACATATCTTTGTTAACTTTTTCTTATTTATTATTTGATTCAACAGAAAACTTGGCTGGGATTCGTGTTCTTTATAATTTGAAGTTTCAAGTGGAAGAAAATATGCTCAAATCCAGGTTTTATTGTTCTTTGTTAATTATTTTTATTATTTTTTATTGTGTTGTGTTTATTATAAAAATTAACAAAATATTTCCTAAGAAACAACTTTCCGGAAATCTCAAGAGACAAATAAAGAAAAAAGAAGAAGAAATTGTTCAAAGTTTAAGAGGATCTTTGAATAAATATTTTGTTAAATAAACCAATGCTTCACTTGAAAATTTAGATGAAGATTTACCAAATGAATATGAACAACCAATTCAATTGGAAGAATTAGTAGAAAATGAGAATATGTAGTTTTCATTTTTTAATGCAATGTTTACAATCTGGGGTACTCTTTTTCCTTCGTTTGGGGTTTTGTCCCATTGGGTTTTCCCTAAACAAGGTTTTAATGAGGCCCCAAATTGTTCTTCCTTATCTTTTGTAAATTCTTATAATTTTAATAAAATTAATTAGTTGATAATTTATTTATTTTTGTTTAATTTGTATAAAGGGGCACACTTGAGAAAATTTGCCCTGGGCCTTAGAAAACCCAGGACCGGCTTTGTATAGTAGTAAATGCATCCTTTTTTAATTTAATTTGATTCATATTTCTAACATGGGTATAATTAAACAAAGTTTATTTTGCTTTCTTACACAAACCAACACATGAAAAATGAATCTTGAACCTTCCACTTCCAACAAATCCTTTCCGCGAACTAAAAAGGGCCTCACTTTAGACAAAGAAAGATGTTCTAATGTGCTTTTATTAGTATAAGTATTTTTCTTTTTTTGTTGAATATTATTCAACAACATTTCATCTTCTATTTAGGAAAATAAGTAGACACTCGTCACTGGAATAGTCGATAAAAAATACTATCTCCAAAACCCACATACAAATTTACACTGCAATGACCAATGTATTGATCTAAAAAATCTTCAAATAAAGAAATTTGAAAGATAGAATTGAGAGGAAAGATTGAAAAAGCATGGTAAATGTTATCTTACATGGCATTGAATATTGTAATTTAGTGTATAATACAAAAATAAAAATTATCTTAAATATGAGTTAAAGAATGATTGGGTTTATGTTAAAATATAATAATTACATGGACATTTCTATTAGCAACTCCTATAACTTTTTCTGTGTTGGAGTGATAGTACATGGTATCTATTTTAGGCACTTCAACAGTGAAGAAGACAAAAAATAGCAGAGAAGTGAAAGCAGTCAGAGAAAGCTGGCAAGCACTCGCATCTCTCGAGCAACACAGACCACTAACCAGTCCATTGAAAATTGAACCATCTTTGCAGAGATTCGCGTGACTCAATATAATGACCTTGAAGAAATCAAAGGCCACAACCCCTTCACAAACAGCACAATAACTTTGTTTGTTCACCACACCCATCTGCTTAAAAACTTGAAGAATTCCAAAAGATATTGTTGGGAAATTATCTTCGTCTCATACACCAAGTTGGGAAACTCCAACCAGAAAAGAAATTCAGGTAGTTTTATGTTGCAATACATGAATTCTTTTTCTTTAGTTTTTAACGCTTTCATGCTAGAAGGAAGTGAAAAATATTGATGTCGTGTTTCTTGCAGTTGAAGTGCACGGTATCAGTTTCAGTGGGTTAGCAGAAATTTAAGGGAAGGGTCAGATTTTGATTGATGATGTTAACCATTTGTAAGGGCTTTGCTCTTATATATGCAACCAACAACCTCCAACTTCCATTTCAAAAAGATATGTTGTTATTTATGGCATCAGGAGAGCGTTTTGGAATGGGCGGTTTCGGAAAACAAGAGGTATTATAAGTTTCAACCTTATGATTCTTTTTGTTTTGGTATTCAAATAATAAATAATTGTTATATGAATTTTTTAGTGAATATTGTTATCTATTTGCTAAGTATGAATTTATTATAGAAAATGGAATTTTGTTCCATTTTGTTTTATCTGTGCTTTCAGTTTTTTATTTTTTATTTTTTATCTGTTGAAAATTTGCACTTTCAAATTTTGGTTTCATGCATTCTGGAATCTGGATGACAATGAATATTGAGTTTGATTTAAAAAATATACATATATATATTTAAATGACCAGTTTTTGTTTTGGGAAATAAGCTGATATAATCACTTTTCACAAGTGGTATTCTGAAATAATCAGGTTACAAATTGTGTTCTGATATAATCACTTGTGAACGTGAAATGACCAAACTGCCCTCCATATAAAAGCACATGTATCAACCCGTTATTGGCCTTTGATTGGCGACCTAACGCATCTGGCTTCTCTCCCTTTCTCAGCGCTCAGTCACGGTTCTCTTCCTCTCTCGGCGGTTTCTGTGTCCATCGACCACCACCACTCTATTTCTCCCTCTGTCACGAAAACCTAAGTAACACTCTGTCGTTCTCTCTCTGCAGTGAATGTTAGGGTTTGCTGAGGGGGCTCTTGACGGTGAAAGAGAGGGTTTAATCGTGAAATGCTCTCTCCCTTAAACGATGTCTCAGTTCCCTCTAAGTTCGAGTCTTGAATCGACGTCGTTCTCTTCTTCTCTGCTCCTTCAGGGCCTAAAAAAACCCTAAATTTTGGTTTCGGTTAGGAATTTGTTCACAAACGTCCTCCTCCTTCTCAATCCTGTGAGACTCGGTTAGGACAAAAGTCGCGATTTGCTGTAGGTGTTGCTGGGAATTCGAATTCTGTTCTGTGCAGAGAAGGAGTGATTCTAAGGTGGGTTTTGTATTTGTTATTGACTAGTTTGTGTTTTTGTATGGTTATCATTTGAGAAGGATAATTTCACTAACCTGTGACTGAATTTGTGAAGTTTAGTAATTAGAGATATTGCAATAATAATGTAATTTAACTGTGAAGTAGATCATGCTGGGATGAAACTTGTATTGGTGTATTGATTTTGCTCTATGGATGATGCAGTGCCTCAAATTGCTATTTGTCATATAGGATTGGTTCTATGGCAATGCTTGTTTTCACTTCCATTTTATGAGTCATATTTAGTGTGGGAAATTATTCTGGTGCCAAGGGCTATTCCATTATAACACACCATTACCTCAGTAGGCCCTGAATTAGGTGTTGAGTAATAATGCACAAGTAAATTTGTTGGTATCATTGGTGTTTCAGCACGTAGTAGCATATTTTGCACCCTTCCAGTGTTAATGGTTAATTATGTGATTTTGAAATACTAAAGTTAGTTGCCGTGGAAATTTTCTGTTCCCTGTGGTATAAAACGTGCTAAATTGTGTTGTTATTCCTTGCTTGCAGCTTGTGATATATGTCTGAAAATGGTATTTTATGGGGCTTTAGTATCTGTTTAGAAATTGCATGTTCATCCATCTAGGTTTAGCAGTTGCAGTTGCAGTAACATTTTGACGTGTCTAGTTTGCACACAGAGTCCATAACTGTGAATACTGATGTTCCATGTGTGGTACTGTATTGCATATGAGCATATTGTAGTAGGCATTGATGCATTTGGAGTAATTTGTGTAGCCATTTCAGCCAAACCCTGTATGAAGTGGATCCGTGGTTGATGAAATTGTTTTCAGACTTGGGTGGTATTTGGTTTTTTGATGGAATGGGATGTACATTTGGCAGAAGGGAATGTAGATAAGAGGAGAGTGTGGAGAGAGTTGGAGAGTAGAAAAGAGGCTTAAAAACATTTATGGTTTTATCAAATGTATATACATATATCAAAATGGGTTGAAAGTATTAGTTTGAGTAATGTACGTATGAAATATGGGTAACCAATGATCCATATGTATGATGTTGTTGTGCAGGGAACTTGAGAATGGCTTGTAAAGCAAAGCTTATGATTCCTGAGGATGAGAAGTACGAAGGAAAGCCATATGCCCTTTCACACACAAGGACTGCCATTACAACAATAAAGGCGAAGTTGAATACGCAGCAGTTACAGAGGTTCGAGGGAAGTTGTTTTGGTCATCTATTACTGATAGAGGACCTGAAGTGGAATTCACAAATTGTCCACGGCCTGTTGATGAGGAAGGCTGATCCTAAGACAGTTACACAGGTGAACGGAATAAAATTCATTGTGGGTAACAAGTTGATACAATTCACAGCCCAACAATTTTGCCTCATCACGGGGCTAAGGTTCGGAAAGCTCCCTTTCATTTTGAAGGCGACAAATGAAAATTGCTCGTTGAAGCGAAAATACTTCAGCAGCAATAAACCTGCCACCCTTTCGGACCTACACACCGCCTTCATCGAGTGCACAGATGATGAGGATGCGTTAAAGCTTGGAATGGTCTATTTTGCCAATTTTGTTCTATTGGGTACTGAAAAGCATGTGCTTATTGACATGCGCTATTTGAAGTTGGCTGAAGACCTAGAGGAGTTTGACAAGTATCCATGGGGCGCAGTGTCATATGCAATGACAAATGCTTCACTGTTGAGGGCAGTTTCTGCTGAATACCAACGAGTCAAAGTGCCTCAAAAAAGAAAAATGCCCAAACAACGTGGAAAGAGAGCGCAGACAAGAATGCGAAGTGGTAGACCAAGAGAGTACATCATAAGGGGGTTTGGCTTCGCTCTTCAGGTGAACACATATCCAGCAATTAACTATTTGATGTAAATACATTTACAGATATTGATGTTTCATTGTTGTGAACAGATTTGGGCTTTTGAAGTGTTCCCAGCATTGGAAGCATTGCATTTCACGGTCCATGAAGACAATAGGCACATCCCTCGAATATTACATTGGAGGAGCAACACGGTGGCCCGTTTTCGGGAGGTTATGAGTCAGGTTTTTGAAAACTTTGAGGTTAGATCTGTTTGTATCAGTGATGTTATGATTAGGAAAAAGTACAAAGTTAACTGATTTTTTTTATGTGTTTCAATTGGAGGTTGATGTGCAACTTCTCCGGCCAACAGATATTGAGAAGCAACAACCTTACTGGAGTTGGGGTGATGATGACAACGAAGAAGCAATGGTTGAATTATTTGGGGATGAGGCCGAAGAAAAAACCGGCACTTCTAGTGAAGAAAAAGACGCGGATGTTGAGGAAACAGGCACCCTTCCCTCCTCTTCTAAGGTGAGCATGACCTTTTTCCAATGTTGTGAAAATATAGCGAATACGATAGGAATGAAGTGGAAATAGTTTCCTAGTTTTTTGTAAGCTTTCTAAATGTTGCATTATAACTGTATGCAGGCCAAAGGGTCTGTTAATGACGTTCGCAGTTTGAAGCATCAATTACGCAGCACTAAGGATCAGTTGGCTAAGCTACGTAGTTCAAATCGGGGGCTTAGGAACAGAGTTCGTGACTTGGAAGCTATTGTACAGAAGAACTGTTTGAAGCATGAGAACGAGTGTGACAGAAATAACAAGGCTATTCGGGATTTGACCCTAAAAATTGCTGAAGTCGAACATTATTTGAAGTTGGAGATGGAGGAGTTAAAAAAAAATTATGGTGGAGAAGGCCATGAGGAAGTCTGTACTGCTCAGATGAATGAAGGAGGGCAGAATGATTTGTCACCCGTAAATGAACCTACTAGTCCGACTACAGCAGCACCTAAAATGGACACTCAAGTTCCAGCTGATGGAGTAGAACCCTTCCCAGGCATGCATACAGAACGGGGTGAAATGGAAGCAGCAGTCTGTGGTGATGGAGTGGAACGCTTTCCAGCCTCAGATCAAGAAGGGGCTGCAAGGGAAGCAGAAGTCCCTGCTGATGGAGTGGAACCCTTCCCAGTCATGGAAGTCATAGACACTGAAATTGAAACTTCAGTTCGTGAGAGGCAAGTGGACCAACAACCTCACAAGGTTCCTACCTCTGAAGATGTGAAGCTTCCTAGTGTTGAAGATGCCCTCCTTCCTACTCCGGAAGATGGGAATGGGTATAGAGTTATTTGTAAAACAATGTTACATTTGTTACAGGATTGGAAGAAGACAGAAAGTGAGGGGGTGGGATGCAAGGTCAGGCCTCCCATGAAATGTAACATAACTCTGGTTGGTGATGAAGGGGACAACGAGGCTACTGGCACGGTTCGGAAACCAGATGGTGAAGGCAAAGGGTGCAGACTTAAGCGGGCTGCGACACCATTGTTGAGTCCATTCACCGATCCCTCCAGGAAAAAGAGGAAGGTTACTGATTTGCATGCAGAGACACCTCAGCCCCGTTTTGATCCAACAAAACCCGTGGCCATGGACGATGTTAAGGCTATCATACAACTTTGCAGGGCTTGGAAAACTGACATCAGGTTAGGATTTGTATCTTGGCAAAACCAATATACTTGTTTTTTGATGTATGCAAACAATTTATACACAGCTATACTATACATGTGTGTGTCATTGTCATATTATACAAGGTGTTCCACTTGTCTATTATATTTGAATTTACCTTTGTAAGTGTTGTTTTTGTAGTGCGGAGCTGGAGCTCGAACCATTTGAAGTTGGGGCAGATTTTTTGTACAAACTGTTAGATGAAACTGCATGGATGAGCTCGAGGGTAACAATTTGAACCCGGCTTTATTTCGATCAATCTCTTATTTGATGACATTGACTATGTGTCATTTGTTGTGATCTTGACGCGGTTGTTGTGTTCTGAAATAGCAGCACCTTGACATGGCCATGTTTCTAATACGCAAAAGACAACTCTCTCATCCGCAACTATTTGGAAGGGAGTGGACAACCGCCGAGTTTTGTCTGCAGGTAATTTTGTATCCATATTATGTGTCACTGCAGTTCTTGCATTGGTAGGAGTCATGTAGGTCTCTCCTTTTGGTGCTTTGGTTTGGGTTTATGTAACGTGTCTTTCACACTTGGTTGCAGCAATTTTTACAGCCGTTTGCAATGCCAAGTGGGAAACGAGTCACGAGGAAACAATCTGCTGCAACGACCGTTGACCCTCCCCCTAACTACCTAAAAAATGTACACCACTTTGTCAATGGGTCATGGCAACATGGGTATGCGCAAGCATGGACGAAAGTGCGCAAGGTCTATCTCCCGTATAATGTTCGACAGTCCCATTGGGTGGCAGTAGAAGTCGACTTTGTGCGACATACTGTCACTGTCTATGACTCGTATTCTGATTTTACCTCCCATAGTATGCTTGTCCGATTCATGGAGCCTATTACCCATACGCTTGCAAAGGTGCTGCATGAAATGAGGTTTTATGAGAAATCGGAGGTTGAAGCGGTGAAGAGAAAGGGGACTGACATGTCAAACTTTAACCCATTCACAATTTGCAGAATTTCCGATGTTCCTCAACAAACTGATGGGTAAGTTGTGTTCTTTTAAATCACTATACTCGGATGTTATGAATAGGTGCACTTCTAACTTGTGTACTGCTCGGGTGGACAGTACTTCATGTGGCATTATGACAGTCAAATATATTGAGTACCTTAGTGCCGGCATTCCTTTACATACCATTGACCCATCCAAGTTTGGCTACTACCGATTTAAGCTTGCAATCGAGGCTTTCAGGGGGGAGGCCTATGTATGAGGTAAAAGTCCTAATCTGACCTCATTGCTGCTTTATTGTTAATTACTGCCTTTGGAATTGCGTTGTTATTTACTTCATTCTAGTTACGTCGTATGTACTCACCTGTGATGTCAGTGTTCATTTAAGAGAACTTACATTATGTTGGGAACTTGTCCAACTGTGATCACTAAAAATGGCTACTTTTGTTCTTCAAAGTGTAGGGTACTGGGGATTTGAACACTATAGATGGTAATGTCAATGTTTCGCAACTGGCATCTGATTTACGTATGTCATATGTTCTAAACTCCGACTGTGTGTAATCCAAAACTTGTTTCATGTTCTTTAAGAAAGGTTCAAACAATTACTTCTTCAAATTGAACATGTCTTACGACATCTCATTTTCCCTTTATATGAATGCTGAAGTGGCACATATGTCCTCCTTCTGCAGGTGGTCCTTCCAGCTTCATACCCATATTGACATCTCAGATTCTGTACATGTATGTGAAAGAAGTTGCAGGATGTTTTGTCGTATTGTGAATATTGAAACTGCCTAAGCAGTTTTTGCGTAACATGGCACAATTTTTGACATTTTGCTCACCACGCGATAAAGTGGGGTGATTTTGTAGTAGGTTGCAGGGTGTTATTTATGTAACGGAATTCAACTGTACTTGTCTTTCATGGTAGAAGGGCTGTATTCACTTTCCTTTGTTAGAACTAATTGTTGACATTCTGTGCTTAAGAAATTCCTGTAAATCCATAATTTGGCACAAGTTGCAGCGAAATGCAATTTTTTGGGGCCACCCACATTGTAGCTTTTCCCATTATTTTATTGCCACTATAGCGAAATATTCGACTCTCATTTGGCAATATATTAGGGTGTTCATTTTCGTGACAGTTGAACGTATATATTCGGTGGCTATGTCATTTTGAACTTGTAAACTCCCAACCATATCATACTTTTTGTTTGAGAATAATGCTTGTTAATTCGACATATTTTTGTATAACTTTGTTTACTAAGTTTAGGGCTTGCATATTGGATATGGATGAGTTTTGTTTAGAACCATATGTGCTGTAATATGAGTTGTTTAAAAGTTTGCTGTTTTGTGCTTCATCATTGTGTGCTTAAAAGAAAGCGGGAAATGAGTGAAGATGGGAACCTACCACCAGCAGCTGTGGTTTAGAGAAATGGGGACATTGATTTTGCTATAAGCTAACTGTTTAAGCTTTTGCTTTTGTTGTTTGTGTATGGATACTTAGAGAACTCTGTTTCTGAGGAGAACTTATAATTTTGTAATTGTACATGTCTTACAAACATTTTATACCGTTTTGATGGTTTATTTATGAATTTATCTTTGATTTTTTGTTAAGAAACAACTGAAGGGATGGTGCCAATTTCTTTCATTTTCTTACATTTGAAAGGAGGGCCATAGTAGCGTCAGTACTGTCGTTGCCACTAATTCATAGGATGTTCCATTACAGTAACTGCCGAGTCGTTTTTCATTTCATGTATTTGTCCGTGGTATTTTGTTCCCCAATATTCTGATTATGGTCAATATGTAAACATTACTGTGGAGCTTATTGTATGTTTTCTTTATTTTGTGGCCATGACTTATTTTGTGGCCACCATACCAAATTGACTGCCCCTTGAATTGCACTTGACGCTACCACAATTGTAGGGGTGGACCTTGGCCAGGGTCTGCGGGAATGGATATTCAAAAGTACATAAAGGTTGAGAAGGTTCCTGGTGGCCAGTTGGAAGATTCAGTGGTTTGCAAAGGAGTAATGATTAACAAAGATGTTATTGCACCTGGAAAAATGAGAAGAAAGATTTTCAACCAACGCATCATTCTTCTTGATTGGCCTCTCGAATATAAGAAAGGCGAGAACCAAACAAATGCTGAGTTGCTTAAAGAAGAAGATTGGGGAGTCCTGCTACAATTGGAAGAAGAATACATCGAGAGTCTATGTGTGCAAATATTGAAGTTTAAACCAGATGTGGTTATGACAGAAAAGGGGCTTAGTGACTTGGCATGCCATTATTTTAGCAAGGCCGGCGTCAGTGGAATGAGGAGGTTGCGGAAAACAGATAATAACAGAATTGCCAAGGCTTGTGGGGCTGTAATTGTTAACAGACCAGATCAATTGCAACAGTCTGATGTTGGTACAGGCGCTGGGATATTTGAGGTTAAGAAAATTGGTGATGAGTTTTTTGCATTCATTGTTGATTGCAAAGAGCCTAAAGCATGTACTGTACTCTTGAGAGGTCCTAGTAAGGATCAGTTAAATGAAGTGGAAAGGAATTTGCAGGTATAATGGTTTTACTTCTTTGTCCCCATTACGTAGAATAAATATATTATGCTGAAATGTCTTATTTACTCCCTTATATCTGGTCATAGGATGCCATGTCTGTAGCAAGAAACATCCTCAAGAATCCGAAACTTGGTCCTGGTGGTGGTGCTACACAGTTAACTGTATCTGCTACATTGAAGCAAAAGAGTTCATCTGTGGAAGGTATAGAAAAGGTAAAAGCTCCTTTCCTCAGCCAAAAGTTTGGTATTTCTTGTGTAAAACTCGTCCAAGAATAACTCCTTGTGGAAGTAGAAATCTAAATTCTGTGAATAAACTGGCTGTCACTTCAATTCACATGCTCCTTGACATACTTTAGATTAAGAATTAGTTGTGGTTTCACTTTACATGCATTTTATTGGAGTTTTATGGCTACACCTGTTTTTATGGTAAAACAGTGGCCGTATGAAGCTGCTACTATAGCTTTTGAGGCTATACCACGTACTTTCGCTCAGAATTGCGGGGTGAATGTGATTAGAACAATGACGGCGCTGCAGGGAAAGGTTTGAATCTGTTTTGTATGGCTTTGTTCAGTTTTGTTATGATTTGTCATTTCTATTTACGTTCTGCTGCATCATTATTATTTTGGTCAGAATATGATGCATCATTTAGATCCTAACCACAATTTTTTTTCCATAGCATGCAAATGGTGAAAAATCATGGATTGGCATTGATGGTAACACTGGTGTGATAACTGATGTGAAAGAGAAAAAGATAGGTGGATATCTTTTTGGCTTACTATTGTTGCTCTCTTTTATTTCCTTCGCTATCTCAATATTCAAATTTGTTGGGTGATTTATATTTGCTGAAAGCTCTGAAATAGGACTTTTAATGTAGTATTGTTCTCAAATGTATCCATTATATGTCCCTTTATTTATATGGCATAAGTGTCAATCTTCTGGTTTATATTGTCGATTTGCTTCAGTAGTAGTTCTAGTTTAGAGCTTCTCCCAATATATTTCGACAGCACTCATGTGAGGGGAAGTGCTGTTGTCGTGGTTATTACTAAATTTCCCAATAAATTTATTTTGTTGGTAAGGCTGTTCATTTTTAGGAATTATGATGTCAGATCTGGGATGCCTACAATGTGAAGGCCCAGAGTTTTAAAACGGCCATAGAAGCTGCTTGCCTACTTCTCAGAATCGATGACATTGTGAGTGGGATGAAGAAGAAGCAGCCTCCTGGTGCCAAAGCTCCTTCCAAGCCTCAAGTTGAGACAGAAGGCGATGCAGATAATGAGCATATAATTCCGGAGTGCTTATCGAGACCACGTGGTTATCTCAGTTTGAATGAAGTTTTGCTTTAAAGAAGAAAATAAGGAGCATTATAAGTTTGATGAGGATATTTTTTAGGTTTGTAATGTCACCTTAACTTGGTAGTGTGTGTTTTGTCCCTCTTCTTTCTTTCTCAATCGACAAGGGGTTGGAAAGAAGAGAAGTCTTCTTATTGGAGAATGCTAATGTTAGTTTCACATGTCATCTGTGTATCGAACACAATTTCTTTGTTCAACTTCGTGGATTGGCACAGTGGAGCTTATTTCTACCATTCTTCTGAATGATTGTTAACAGTCCAAACTTAGTTATTGACACAAATATGTACTTTTCTAAAAGTAAGAAAACAAAAAGTTTTTCATGGCCAAGCATCAATTTTAATAAGCCAGTGTGGCACCTAAAACACACAACGTACGGCACTGTACACAAACTTGTGGAGGAAAGGATTCATATTGAGCATCTATTTTATCCACTTAGGGAGACTAAGAATTGATCTTGTCACTCCCATATTCAGCCAATACGCCACGTATTGATTCAAAGCAGAGCTTAAAAATGAAACAAAAGCAGATAAAAAACCCTAGACACGGCCAGCTGATGCAACTGAAATTGGCAAATAGCAAAGATGACATGAAGTCTGGGACTTCACAAGCGAGGCTGAACGAGGATGAAGCTGTGAGGGTTGCATACAAGCATGGGACGCCTCTTGAAGGAGGCAAAATTGGTGATTCTGAGCCTGTGGATTTATTTTCCAGTCCTCATCATATTCCAAAGTAGGGCAATATGCCTACAATACGAAGGCAATACGAAGGCAATACGAAGGCAATATGACCACAATAAATATACAATACGAAGGCAATAGTAGGGCAATATGGCCACAATAAATATACAATACGAAGGCAATAGTAGAGCAATATAAGTACAATATAAAGGCAATATTAGGGCAATATACATACAATACATGCCAGGGCGGTCCCCTGGGTAACTCACATGCTCGTTAGGAGGGCGTACATCTGACATGTTGAAGTATTACTGGGGACAATTCACAGCTGTTGCCTGCAACCAAACAAATAGAGGTACATTAAGTCTCCAGTTGTAAACGACTATATGGTTAGGTTGAGTGGAGAATATTTGCCTTTCAGTTAGACTAATTACCTTTCCCGTTAAGAAGGTGCCTCTGTTGCAGTTCTATATAGGAATGTTCAGTTATATGTACGAACTGATATGAGGTAAATTGGGTTTTGTGTTGGTGCATTAAATTGATGGGATTCAAAACTACACCATTAACTCCTTGGCTGTAAGTTACAGCAGTACAACATGACATTAACAACAATAAAATTGGCGTCCAAACGACAAAAAACCAAACCTTTATGGGAAATAGGAAATTGTGGATTGGAACCAAAAATAGGACTATGTAAGTAAGCATTTATTGCGAATTTCAGAACACAAAATAGGAAAATAGGAAAATGGCAAAACACGAAAATTGGAAATTTGGAAAACTGACAACTTAAAACTTGGATATGGGAAATAAGGAAACTTGGAAAATTGGAAATTGAAGAAAAGAAAAATTGGAAAAACGGAAATACGAAAAAATGGAAAGTTGGAAAGTTGGAAAATTGGAAAAAGGAAATAAGGAAAAATTGGAAACAGGAAAGTAGGCAATAGGATCAAATGATAGTTGGAAAATTGGAAAATTGGAAAAAGGAAAAAAGGACACTTGGAAAATAGGAAATTTGGAAATTGTAGATTGGAAAAGAAAGCAACTTGGAAAATTGGAAATTTCGAAATTGGCCAAAAGGAAACTTGGAAAATAGGAAAATAGGAAATAGGAAATAGGAAAGAAAGGAAACTCTGAAAACATTAAAATTTGAAAATTCGAAAAATCGATAAATCAGAAAAAAGGACACTTGGAAAGTAGGCAAATAAGCAAATTGGGAAATTCAAAATTGAAAATTGAAAATTGGAAAATTGGAAAATTGGAAAATTGGAAAATTGGAATATTGGAATATTGGAGAACTGGATAAATGAAAAATAGGAAATAAGGCAACTTGGAAAATAGCAAAAGTGGAAATTGAACAAAAGGACAGTTACCAAAATGATAAATTTGAAATAGGAAAAAAAGGAAACTTAGAAAATAGTCGAATTGGAAATAAAAACATTGGATAATTGGACAAAAACTTAAATTTTTAAAATTGGAAATAGGAAACAGGGACACATGGAAAATCAGAAAACTGGAAACGAATTGAAATTGTGGAAATGGGAAATAAGACAATTACCATATTGGACAATTTTAATTACTGTCTGAATTAGGCAAAGTAGGCAACTTTTTATAAGTACATAATGAGGGGAAAATGGGAACATTGAAAAATTGGAAAACTGGAAATAGAACAAAAGGAAACTTGGGAAATTGCACAATACGAAAATAGGGAATAGGAAAAAATAATGAAAAATTGAAAAATTGGAAAATTGGATGACACATGGAAAATAGGAAAATATGAAAAATGGCAAAATGGCATACATCAATTGAGATTGGTGAAATGAGAAATAAGACAATAACCATTATTGGTCAATTCGAATGAGTTGGTGAATTTGGCAAATAGGCAACTCCCTTATTTCAATGACATAATGGGAAAATGACCAAGTTGGGAACGTCCAACATACATATTACAAAAAGGCATAAAGTCAACCTGGGTAATAACTCCCGCCCATACTATCCCGCCCAATACTATCCCGCCTAACACTCCCGCCAATCCCTCCCGCCAATTACTCCCCCTAATCCCTCCCGCCAATAACTCTCTCACTTACTGGTTTGGTCATTAAAATTTGCAGGTATATTAATCAACCGAGCTGTTTGAAATGAAAACTTCCATCACATTAACTGCTGCTTACAGCCACTACCTTCCCCACAGATTTAAGTCACATCGCATTTAGTCCCCTGTTGTTCCAATTAAGTTGTACACCAGCCAACAATAAATATCAAAGACCATGGACCATAACCTCACACCAAACCCAACGATTTCAATTACTGAAGGAGGGGAGACTGAAACAGAAGCCAAGTGACCGAATTCACTCCCTGCAGACTTGGTCCATGGCATACAGCAATGTCAACGCAATACCATGTTTTGGAAAAATCTTCATGCAGACATAGTTTCAAAAATTGTGGAGGGCCAAGCTAGATGGGGTGTCATCAAAAACCGCACAATTCGCTGTCGTTATCATGCGCGCATGCATCTCCTACATATAAAGAGAATGAAAGAAAAAATTGAACTTGCCCCTGCCACTGCAATTATGGTATTCAAGGAATCAGAAGCAATGGCCAAGTTGAAGCAAGAACAAGTGGAAAGGGGATTGGAACTATTTCGTAAATTTGCAATAATTGTGGATCCGGCAGGAAACTGGGCCAATATCACTGTGGCTGGGGTCATGAATTTCATGGGTCGCGGTCACCGCACTTGAAGAGTATGCAACTTCGAATTTGTCAACAGCAGGGAAATGGAACTATGAGGTGGCGTATTTTTGTATTATGTAACCATAGGGTGGCCTGTTGTTGTATTATGTAAGTTTGGAAATAGGAATGTATGGAATGATGAAGCCTCATTTTGTAGGGAAATGGAACTATGAGGTGGCGTACTTTTGTATTATGTAACGATGGGGTGGCCTGTTGTTGTATTATGTAAGTTTGGAAATAGGATTTTATGGAATGATGAAGCCTCATTTCCCTTTTCTATTTCTGCGTATGCAGTTTATCGGTCTCCAGTTCTGTGGCGATATAGCAGCAATAAATATGCAATAAACATGCGGATAGTGGCAATATTATGTCAATATCAGTACAATAGAGTGGTGATAGAGTTACAATATGATCCTCTTAGAGGACATACTGCATCAGAATATGTTTTAAATTATATGGTCCAAAAATATACTAATAAATAAACAAAAAAGTAATTACAACCTGGAAAAAGGATGAATTAAACATCCCTTAAAAGACAGATGGCCTACAGTACAGACCTTCAAAATGAACTCTATATATATATAAAATGCATGCCTTGTAGCACCATCACATCCCCCCCTAAATGACACAAACATGACACCCCAAAACCTCATGCTCCTTCCTCTTTCAACCCCTAAATTATCCATTGGATGCCCAATACTAGATCACTGCTTGGGGGGTGGGATACCCTGCAAGTCCATAACAGAATTAGTAGGGGAGAGTGGTTCTGGGAAGACGCAGCTTTGTCTCCAACTTACGGTACGAGCTCAGCTCCCACCCTCACATGGCGGACTAGGGGGCTCCTCCGTCTACATATTCACAGAATTCAGCTTCCCATTTCGTCGATTGCAACAACTAGGCAACCTTTATCATGCATCATACCCCAACTTAATAAGGTTGGAGCCATTGGAAGACATATATGTTCATGGTGTTCATGATGCTCACGAACTCATCCATGTCCTTCGAGACATAGAAGCATTTATTGCCATTGATCACACCCGCCTACCTGTGAAACTCATTGTCATTGATTCCATTGCTGCATTGTTCCGATCACAGTATCAGACAACTCCGGCAGATTTGAAACGGCGGTCTGAAATGTTCTTCAACATATCTGGGACATTGAAGGGTTTAGCAAATAAGTATGGGTTGGCGGTGGTTGTCACCAACCAAGTGGTGGATTTTATTGGGCCATATCATGGAGTGAATGGGGTGAGGTTGGGAAACTTGGAGTCCCTGCACACATCAGGCAGACGGGTGAATCCAGCTTTGGGACTGGCTTGGGCACATTGCATAAATTCAAGAGTGTTCTTGGCAAGACATGAGCAATCTATTGAGGTTGACATTCGTAATGCTCCTTCAACAAGTATATGTAGTCAAACACATAGGACATTTCACCTTGTCTTTGCCCCACATCTGGCCTATGCATCGGCCGAATTTGTAATAAAAAAAGAAGGTATAGTCGGAGTATCACAGTAACTGTGTAATATAGGAATTCTAAGAACTTTAATGTTTTGGATCCATTTGGAATTACATTCAAGTCCCTTTAATTTCGCACTGAAATTATAATTGCAATCAGGAAGCAATACCAGTACAATAAAAGGTCAATATAATGGCAATATGTCAGCAATACAGCATGCTGTAGCAATGCAACCCAAATAATGCAAATTTAAAAGAATTCCCATTCAACATAACACGAAACCCACCACAAATAAAAGTTGAGTTCACATGACCTACCAAAGCAACACAAATCTTATTGTCTAAGATACATTGCGCAATGGAATATTGTTTTTACAGGTGCTTTTATTGTGGCCTGCGGAACCGCACCTTGAGCACTTTCTTCTAATGCTGCCCTCTCCTTGCGAGGGAATTCTTAACTTCTTTCGTCTGCCTGGCATGACCCTTGCCATGGGAGGCAGCACAACTCGACTTCGAACATCTTCAGGAGTATCCCACATTCCGTGAGGTTGTACCGGGTAGATGCTATCCGAATAAGCATCCATCCAGGTTTTCCGAGTGTAATACCGAGAAGCCTTTGCGTATACACTTACTTTCAAGAAGCGGAAAACTATAACTCATTTCACATAATCCCACTGATATTAACAAAATAACCATGAACACTACCTTTTCGGGGTCGGCAATCCACTAGAGCTTCAAGGTTGCAAGCAGCTATTCAGAAGACATAGCTAAAGGGAAGGGTTCGCGATTCCAAACAGAGACCAACAGATCGAATAGGGGAGAAAGAGATAACGAAGCTACAGAGAGCAACAGATCGAGTAGGGGAGAAAGAGATAACCAAGCTACAGAGATAAACGGCTGCGCTATGACAAAGAGAGCAAAGAGAGAGACAGAGAGTTGTGCTAGAGAGAGAGAGAGAGAGCCAAGAGAGACCCACAGAGCTGTGATAGACAGCTACCAAAGAGAAAGCCAGTTGTGCCAGAGAGAGAGAGAGCTGTGTGACCTAAGAGAACAGAACAAATTTATGAACTTGTGAAAAATCAGCAATAAGGGTACAATAATTTTATATTTATAGGTGATAGTTCCAAATTTTATAAAAAAGGGTGGTATTTTCAGTTACAATTAAAAAATTGGTGGCATTTTGGGCTATTTCCCAATATTCTATTGTTTGACGTCATTGAGTAGTAGTTTTGGGAGGTCCCTCACCGTCTAATATTTTGTTATTTCTCATGTTTACGTGGAAAAAATGGTCTGACGATTGAGGCTGCATCAGACTTTATACCAAAATACCTGAGCCTGGGGTTATTGCCTATGCCGTTTGTGTTTGCCTTTTCAAACCAAGATGAAACCACAATAGAAAATGACCATCTCTGCCTTCACTGATTCAGAATAAATAAAACCTGTTCCATTACATCCATAACCTAACCAACTTTAACCTGCCAACTGTAGATGACCAGGAGTCCTATTACATTTGGAAAACAACAAATAAATGACCATTCCAACCAAGAAAACAGATACCCAAAACCATGGGTTTTTCATCTTTCCTTTTCCAGCGTTTTTTTCTTCTTCCAGCCGGTTTATTTTCCTAAGCAAGCCTGGAATGATGTGCTTCGATCTGGCACACATCTCTGGGTCAGCCCATTCCCAAAATGTACATCCATTCCTCTGCACAAACGGAAGCAATGTTTTCAAACAAAGACATCTAGCATCAGATTTGGAATACAGACAATTCCCACATGTCAGCTAAAACTTACACATAAATAAACTTACCCTTGCACATACTTGAAACCTCCTTCCAGGATGAGAAACCGTCCACGATGTATGCGTTTTGACAACGTTCCCACAGTAGCACAGCCGTGAACACACAGAACTCGCAGCTTCCATTTCCCAGCGAGATCTTGAAGTCGCGTCTTGACCGGCCAACCGAGACGTCACTGACTCACCCTCACCGGTACGGGGGCTCCTCCTACTCATCTTCTTGTTTTGGAGGGTATGAATTGTTGTTCACGTTGTGCAATATTTAGGGTGCTGAAGAGGGTCATCCCAAATTCAAAGGGTTACACTTGCATGTGCACAATGTTTCAGTAACATGGTGTGAGTGCACAAACATGAAACCTGGAGTTAATGGGGTGTTTTTAAAAAGGAAAAATTTTTTTTTTCCAATATTTACCATTGCCAACAGTAACTATAGATTGGGCCCAATGTTATTCATAGCCTTAGTTTATGACAGATACGGCATGGTATACACTTGCATATACAGTACATTCCATTCTTAGTTGTTTTTATATTGGGCTATTTATGACGTATTGGTAGGACAGTGGTAATATATTGGTATCATATTGTAACTTTATTGCATCGCTATTGATTTGTATTGGTTTTATAATGCCCGATATTGGTGTTATATTGGCATTCCAATGTAACCTCAGCATTATTTGACATTGGTACAGCTATTATAACATTTTTTATACTGTCTTACGTATTGGTTTTGCAATGTCAAGGAACAAGTCTACAAATATGGACGATGTGGAAGGTAATTACGTTATATCGAATATGAAATGAATGCAGCCAAACTACATCAACTGCAGTTATCAAAGTTCCTGCATTCAACACAAAAGAAAGGCACCTGAAACGTACATATAATACGAAGGCCACCTCAACCTGGCAGCATACAAAAGCCAGGTGAAACTTACACAAGACAAAATGTACAAAGAGGTGACCTCAAACTTACAGAATACAATCTTAACAAAGACGGCACCTGCAGCTTACATTAAACATATGTACCAACGAGGCCCCCTTTCCCCAACAGAAAACAAATGAAACAAAAAAAAAAGGGCACCTCATACGTATATATTACAAAAATAGGGGACGTCAAAAAGTCCACTGTACTGGGTTTGTCCCCAATAGTAGCCATGGTAATATTACAAGGCAAACCCTCTCGCTGTGGCCCAATTTCGAGTTGCATACCCGTCAAATGCGGCGACCGCGACCCATTAAGTTCATGACCCCTCCCACAGTGATGTCCCACTTTCCTTCTGCATCCACAATTTGTGCAAACTTCCTAAATAGTTCGAAGCCGGATTCCAGTTGTTGTTGCTTCAGCTGAGCCATTTCGTCTGATTCTTTGAATGCAATAACTGCACTGGCAGGGGCATTTTCAATTCTACCTCTGACAGCCTTCATATGTAGGAGATGCATCCGGGCTTGATAACGCGCCCGAATTGTGCGCTTTTTTATGACACCCCACCTAGCTTGGCCCTCTTTAATTTTGCTAACTATGTCTGCATGGAGATTTTTCCAGAACATGGTATTGGCTCGACATTGCTGCAGTCCATGGACCCAGTCTTCAGTGTCTGCTATTGCTGCTTTGGCAGGTGTTTCAGTGTCCCCTCCTTCAGTAATGGCACGGGTTGGGTTTGGTGTGGGGTTGGGGTCCATGGGTGTTGGGTATTTACTGTGGGTTGGTGTGGCCATTAGTTTGACCAAACTGCCATTCATTGTGATGTAGGTGAAATAGCTGCGCAGGCAGGGGGGGTTTGATGGAGTAACTGTGATGGAAATGTTGGGTGGATGCAGCTGGGTTACAATTAAATAGTGGGAGGTATTAATGACCAGGAGTAAATGACTGTCATGAAGAGGCGGGAGTTATTGGCGGCAGTTGTTGGGTCCAATTTTAGGCGGGAGTTATTGGCGGGAGTTGTTGGGCAACACATTTGACTTCGCCTGTGCATAATAACAGCTGTATATAACTATTCTTTACCATTGGTTGGTGGTTGTTGTATGGGACCCATGTTGAATTTGAAATTTATTCCTTTTGTCCTCTTTCCCCAATTTCCCTCCTGTACCAAAACTACAAATTGTCCCAAATATATGAGTACGGTAATTTGACAATTAATTGGCCAATTACAAAAATGGACCATGAAAGTATTTGTAGGTGGATTCATCCCACCTGACGTTGATAGGTGTGTATTTTCGTATTTGGTCCGACTGTAATGGGCATTTTACAATGCTGGCAGTGACAGAGAGGAGTAATGACTGAAGACTGATTTTGTAATGTAGTCATTGAAAGCAATATAAAACAGACAACTTCTTCTATATAAGAGGGTCTAACCTACTCATTCAATTCCATATATATCATACACGAAAGCTGTACTAAAGCTCACCCTATTGTTGGTAACGAAAAGGAAGCTCTAGATTGATTTTGTAACGTTAACTGTTTTTCAGGGTGCATGTGTGCATTATCCCCATTTCAAGTTGAAGATGTCAGACGTAATCCCTCCAAACGAGGTTGTTAGTTACCCAGGAGACCAGCCATGGCATGTCCCTTTCCCATCTCCACCTGGGACTCCAAATAACGATCCCACGTCATCCGGAAGTGAGGCAGACAACATTGATCCGCTAAAGAAAATAGCTGAAGTGAAGCATCACCTCCAATATTTGTGTACGGCAACGGATTGGTGGGAAACCAAATGCGATATTCATGGCCAGGTGATGGGCAACTTGACGAACAAGCTGAACAAAGCATTTGCTAGAGAAGTTAAGCAAACAATGAAAGCCGAAAGTCGAAGCGCGAAGTTAGCCTCGTTGACGTTACAATTGGAAGAAACAAAGAAAGATGCTGTCCAAAAATTCACTGAATCTGAAGAATTTAACCATGAACTGGTTGAATGTTTTAACAATGGGTTCGAGATGTTCCGGGATTATGCTTCCGTCGTGTCACCAGACTACAATTGGAGCGAAATAGATGTTGGTGGTGTCTGGCAGGTGCTGAATAAGGGTGGCCAGGGAATGGCTGATCATAGCCTTGTGCATGCAGCGAGGAAGAAGACCAAAGAATTGGATCTATTCATGGACCTGTAAACATGGTGATTTTGTGGAAAGGTTTCTGTAGCTGGGTCAGGGTAAGTACGGGTGGAATCATTTTGTATGTATCTGGTGGCTTTTGTATGAATGTGGTGCCTTGTTTACGCCTTCCTCTTATTCTCACCGTTGAGTGGGAAATTACTTAGTTTGTATACATATGAAGTACTGTAACGTGGAGGTGTGCTTATTAAATGTTTATTGGCCTCATATTAGAAGCATTACGGGTGTATATTGTGTTTGTATTGTATAATTATTGACACATATTGTAATCGTATTGTGCTTATAGTACTGTTATATTGCTGCTTTATGGAAATACACCTCATATTATAGCCTCTACATCTGAGTAGTTATAAACAGTGACTCTAGCAATGGTCGTGTATATGGAGGGTTTCGGACAGATCGATGGTTATGACGCGCGGAATATCCATGGAAATATGGGACATGTATTGATACCTTCAGGCAATTGGATACAAACCACGGACACTGTGCCCAACAATATAGAACACTAATAACTGACTTTGTTATTTTGCAAAACAGGTTGGATTGGAAGAGTTTGTTCCTCTGTGTGTGTGACTTGAAGTGAATAATTAACTATTTGAAAAGTCCATATGACGATAGTAGTGCAGGATGTTCACCATGTGTACCTGCATGGATAGTTTCCCAAAAACTATATATAGTTTGGTCTATGGCAATCAGAACAATGAGAAATCATGAAGTACAATGACGCTCTCAGTAATTGCGTAACATTTGCATTTGAATTACGTTTCAACAAAGGTACAATACAATACCAATACGATGGCAACAAGGGTACATTACAATACCAATATGATGGCAACAAAGGTGCGATACAATACCAATACGGTGCATATAAAGACAGGACATAACGTTGTGTAGGAAAGGAAACCAAGTGATGCCAACGTGACTACAATCACATTTCACAACACCAAATCGAATTCAATTTAAATGAAAATAAAAGGTACATCACAAACGAATAGAAATGCTAATCTGTAAGACACATTGGCCAGTGGAACAGTGTAAAAGTAAGCAGCTGGTTTCAATAAAACAGGTAGAACTGTATGTTAACAAATTGCTACTAATAATAGGCTCTCATTGCAAGGAACTTGTTACCTTGTTCCATATGCTTCACATGACCGTTTAATTGACGGACTTCCATCCCTGCAGCATCACCGAACCTATTCATGAACTTCACAGTTGATGACAAGTGAGGTACAAACTGAACAACTGTGCAATATGCGCAATTAGACACTTCAGTTCTTGAGAGGGACAGATTGTTTGCATGTATTTCGGTAGTGGCCCTTCACACCACACCTTGAGCATTTTTTTTGCCGGGAGTCCTCTCCTTTGGAAGGTACTCTTTGCATTTTGCGACGGCCCGGCATAACCTTACAAACAGGAGGAAGGATTTTGACATTGTTCAAATGTTCGGGAATAACCCATGTGCCTTTAGGTGGTACAGGATAAATAGATTCAGCATATGCAGCTGCCCATGTAGCTCGTGTATAATAAGAAGAGGCAAAGGAGTAGGGGTTCAAATTCAAGTGCCGACATACCGCAATAGCATGCTTGCACGGGAGTTGCTCCAAGTCAAACTTCCTGCACGTACAACTACGGTTTGCCAAGTGCACCAGACCGTTCAAATCACCATCCAGAACATTATACTCAACATCATTGATTTTGACCACATTCATCCTTGACGCAGCGTCTAACCTCTTCCTTAACTTCTGTTCACCCAAATCAGGGCACAATGTAGAATGACATTTCATTGCTAAATCTCGACGTTGACTAAACCAAGTGAGAAGTAAATTTGTGATTTCATCGATCAAGTGTAGGACCGGAAGCATCCTTGCAAAACGAAGAACTGAATTAATGGACTCCACAATATTCGTTGTCATCACATTATAGCGTCGTCCATCACAGTGGGCCCGTGACCACTTCTGAACGCCTGCACGTAGTAGATAAGTTCGCACTCGCTCATTGTTTATCATCGAGAAGTGACGATTGAACTCCGCTAGACGATAAGACTTCGCTGCCCTTATAAAATACCCCAATATCGGATCCCGTTGCTTCAAGTGAAATGAGGCTTTCATATTGCCCTTCAAGTGATAAAAGCAAATACCATGGCTTGCCCCAGGAAAAACTCTACGCAACCCATGTTGTATGCTAACATTGCGATCAGATATGACAACAAGATTCGAGCAATCACCAATTGCACAATGTAATTTTCTCAAAAACCACTCCCATGCTGCATCCGTCTCCAAATCTCCAATCCCAAAGGCAACAGGATATATGTTGCGATTTCTGTCAAATGCGGTCGCAACAAACAAAACACCTTTATACTTGCACTTCAAATGGGTAGCATCAACAGCAATCACGGGCCGCATTGACGACTTAAATCCTCGTATGCATGCACCAATTGACATAAAAAAATATAAGAAGTGGTCGGCTGCATCAGTCTGAATGTATGTCAAAGTTCCCGGATTTGTACGCTCCAACTCATAACAATAGGAAGGGAGAAGGGAATACGACTCTTCTGCAGACCCTCTCATTGTTTTGAAAGCTAACTCTCGGCTTCTCCAAGCTGTAGAGTAGCTTATGCTGACACCAAATTTTTTTTTCACATCTGTCTTTATATCAGCTGCAGTATAAATGCTGCGTGAATCCTGAAATCTCCATTTAACACAGTCAGACACCAATTCGGCCGTAGCTTGAGGATGGTGACTGCTTACAAACCTCAGATCACATTCATGAAGTGGATCGTATTTAACAACCTTAAACTCATGTAATCCAACTTTATATGCCCGAAGTTTCCAAGGGCAAGGCACCTGCCAACAGCGAACACAAAACCGACGCTTCCCAGATTGGACTGTTCTGAACCGAAAGTGGCCTCTAATTGCTGCTAAACTGATGGTTTTTAAAAGGGCAATCTTATTTGGATACACTCGGCCAACCTTCAAATTTGCTTCCCAATTTATGCACGAAAGTCCTCCACCATAACCAATATATTCCACACTCTCACCATGCTTCGAATCAACCCGAATTGTATGCATTTCACTCGAACTTGATTGCCGGGGAGGTTCAGATTGCACCTGTCTACACTGCACAGTGGAGGGTTCCGCACTGCTGTCCTCATGAGGATGCAGAATTGGTGCAGAGTACGGTTCCTCTTCATTGCTAGGTTGATTGAAATCAGCAACTATGTTTTCACCGCTTTCAAAATGAACTTCTTCAACCCAATCACTCCAATTAAAACCATTCCCACCATTTTCAGTTTCATTGTGCGAAATTGCCACATTTCTTCGTTCCACAACAAAGGTAGCAGGAGCATTGCTACTCTCCACGCTTACAATGCCATTACACCCTTCAATACCATGCCCTTCGATGTTTTTGAAGCTTGCTACTAAAGGGGTTACTTTAGAGGCCATAACATCTGTGTTGTACTTGAGAAAATATTGAACATCATCATTGTCTTCAACCCTTATCTGCTTACTGACAGATGCGGATACAGGAACTGAATACTTCAATGTGACACTATATTTCGTGGGCTCTGCATCCATGATCTTATAAATGCGTTCAACAAGTTCAGAAAACGTTACGTTCCGTGACACTATTATGCCTTTAGCCTCCCCACCTTCATAACTCTCAATGTTATCCTTCTTAACCCAATTTCCATTGTAGCATACCAAAATTCCAACTGTATCCATTTCTGCAAAAAACATAAATAATTACTACACCGATTCATAACACTAAAAAAATACAAAATAGATGAATAAAAACATGCACAACAATCATTCCACTACACATATCATCTTCTAAATCCTCAAATCTTCAAAAGTTAATTGTAGCTGCTTCAACAATTAACTTTTATTCCTTTTTGTTTTTTCTCTGATTTAGAAGATGATATCTGTGGGTTCCAAGTTATTAACAAACTAACATACACATACAATGGCAGAAATATGAACCCTCTAACCCTCCAAGTCTTTTGCACAAATGTAAACACCTTCAACAAAAGGATCAGGGAAGCAGAAAGCGTATAATGTAGTACAAGCTGAATTACCAAATTCGAAACCAACACACACAAACTATACTTCTTACCAAAACAAACCCAGAATGCCAATAAATTCCCCACATTAGCATCTAAATTGAGCCTAACACTAGCCGTATTTACAAATTTGTAGGCCAGACAAAGTTAACCTATGATTTGTCTGTGTGCTGTTATTTTCACCATTATCAAACACATTGCACTACATTATACACGCATTCAGTCAATTTTAAACAAAATTCAAGTTCACCAGACAGCTCCCACTGCAGATAATATCACAAACTATGAATTTCAACATATCACAACAAGTGCAAACTGAAAATTTAAGCTTTTATGCCCTCTGTGGTGAAAAGGGGCTGAACGATTTCATAATACACATACACTACCAAACCAATATCACAACTCACATCCGTTCACAACGACACCGGAAGTCGCCACTTTCCCTTCTCTCTGGAATCGCAGCAGTCAGCTCGATCTGGAGGTCAACAATGGAGGCCGTGCCTTCCGGCTTCGCTGCGCCCAAACTAGGGTGCCAAGTTTGAGGACATCTGGGTTAGGACGATGGATGGGTTGCGAACTGGATTGCTCAGTGGGAACATGTCTCGCAACCTGGAGTTCCCCCAATTTTTGCCAACCTTCCAACACAGAGGAGAGAGAGTTGAGCTGAGTTCAGACAAGTTCCCTTTCAGAAAAGGGGTGGCAACGGGTTGATACATGTGCTTTTATATGGAGGGCAGTTTGGTCATTTCACGTTCACAAGTGATTATATCAGAACACAATTTGTAACCTGATTATTTCAGAATACCACTTGTGAAAAGTGATTATATCAGCTTATTTCCCTTTTGTTTTAGTTAATTTAGGGAATTCTTGTCCTTGGTCATGTGTGATGTGTGTGCATTAATTTTCTAAAAGTGTAGGATTAGGAGAACAGAAAGTGATTTAAAATTTTTTGTATTTAATTTTAGGGCTCTTTAGTTTTAACCCATAAAAAACTTAACTAATTTGGAAGAAAGATAATTAATTTTGCTTAATTAATATATAACCAAAGCCACCTAATTTTACCAAAAGGACATCCAACAACCCTAAAATTACTACATGTGCCATTATGCTTAACTGTCAAATACAATTTATTTAATTATAAATCAGAACTTAAAACTATCAAAACGACATAACATTCCCACAAAACACAACACAAAACGACACTACTCAAATTTAATCACTTCAAAAACTGGTTTCGTGCGACCTTTCATATCCCACTGCAAACCTACAAACTATTCTCCAAAAACGAAGCCGATGAGCAGCAACGGGGACGACCAGAAACGAAGACGACGACCAACGACGACGAGCAACGACCACCGACGACGACCCAAGCTAAACTGTAAGAAAATGAATCAGTACTCTCTTCGATTTTAAGTTTTACACCGACGACGGTTTCAGTACTGTTTCTTTCTTTTGGTTAATTCAATTTCAGAGTGCTTTTTGCTAAGGTTTATGGGAATGTTATAACTGCTCATGAAGTTAAATTTGTTTTGATATTAGTTTCAATACTGTTTTTGCCTTTTGGTTTCTGGTCGTTTGTAGCAGATTTTGACTAGAAACTGCAATGCAGTTTCTGGTTCCATAATTCAATTTCAGAGTACTTTTTGCTAGGGTTTATGGGAATGTTATAACTGCTCATGAAGTTAAATGTGTTTTGATATTAGTTTCAGTACTGTTTTTGCCTTTTGGTTTCTGGTTGTTTGTAGCAGATTTTGACCAGAAACTAGGGTTTATGGGAATGTTATAACTGCTCATGAAGTTAAATGTGTTTTGATATTAGTTTCAGTACTGTTTTTGCCTTTTGCTTTCTGGTTGTTTGTAGCAGATTTTGACCAGAAACTGCATTGCAGTTTCTGGTTCTATAATTCAATTTCAGAGTGCTTTTTGCTAGGGTTTATGGGAATGTTATAATTGCTCATGAAGTTAAATGTGTTTTGATATTAGTTTCAGTACTGTTTTTGCCTTTTGGTTTCTTTTCACATCAAATTTTGAGCAGCAGTTTCTGGTTGTTTATTGTAGATTTTGACCACAAACTGCAGTGCATATCACAAAATGGAACAGGAAATGTCACCACAAAAGAATGAAGCTGAAAACCAACCAAAGCGCAGAATCAAAATGATGGCTCAAAAGAGTAAACCAAAGCCAAAGCCAAACTATGATCGGAAAGCAAAGCACCCGGACTATGTCCAATTTCGGTGCAATGCCTATGCTTTCAACAGCATCATTAGAGACATAAAGGACAAGCTCAATGAAAGGCAGAAGAAGCTTCTCAAGAAAACCCCTTTTCTGGAACTTGATCGAGCTGTTTTACCGCCAGAGAATTGACATGAATAACATGAATAAGTCGGACCTTGACTTAGTACAGCTGCTTAAGAAATTTGATCCGGATACAAAGTCCTTCAAATTTGGAACCAAATCATTCCAAATCACAGGCAATGCAGTGACTCAGATTCTAGGACTGCCAAATGAAGGCAAATCTGTCAAACTTGTCAATGATAGGTACACTGCTACCTTCAGAACAAGGCACTTTGGAGAAAAGGGAAAACCATCAAAAAACCAGGTAGAAGCAGAATTACAAAAGACAATTGCCTTGGCAAACCAACCGAAGAAAGAAAAGGCAAAGACAGAGCAAAAGAAAAAAACGAACAAAGGAAAAGAAAAGAAAGAAGCTGAAGAAGAAGAAGAAGAAGAAGTTGATTACGACAAGGAGGTGGTCAGCCTAATATTGATTCTGCTGTGCATGACATTTCTTTTTGCCAACTCTTCATCTACTTTGCATTGGTGTGAATCCTTGACCGCAAAAGCAAAAGCAAAAGCAAAGAAGGGAGGAGAAGCCTCTATAGGAGCTGTTTCGGGTTGCACTATCCTAATATTGGTAAGTAAACAGTGGCTTATGCAATGCATTTTGAGTTTTTGGCAATGCAGTTTCCATTTAGTGCAATGCAGTTTCCATTTACTGCAATGCAAAAATGGAAACTGCAACGCAGTTTCTGTTTTATCCTATGCAGTTTCCAACCTAATTTCTGATATATCTTGTTTTTGAACTGTGCAGTTTCTACTGTGTGAGAGGACAAACATCATACAACCAATCCTTGGCAAGGAGAAAGAAACTCCTGCCATTCTTAAATAGAGTCTTGTGGAACTCCACACAAGATTCAACCAAATAAAGGACTTGAATGACATCGAGGTATGCAATTTATCGCATGTTCTGTTTTAATGTATCTTGAATGCGAATCCATGCTAAATCATTCTCATTGTACAGGGTATTTTCAAAACTCCTAAAAAGCGAAAAACTACCAGGGAAGAGGAAGACACTGTTGAGAAGGTAATTGAAATCTGTATACAGTGCATTGCAGTTTGTGTTTTCTACATTGCAGTTTGCATTTTATCCAATGCAGTTTCTGAATCATTCAATCTCATTGTACATGGTATTTTGAAAACATATAAAAAGAGAAAAACTACCGGAGAAAAGGGAGACCCTCTTGACAAGGTATAAGAATCTCTAAACAGTGAATTATGCATTTCAGTTTTCGTTTCCTCCAATGCAATGCAGTTTCTAATTAGTTTCTGTTCAATATGCAGGAAAAAGAAAAAGAAGATGATGAGGGACAACAAGGAGAAGCAGAGGAAGCAGAAAACCAAGGAAAACCTGATGATGCTGATCAAACTCCAGAATTAAAAGAGGTTGGAAAGAAGAAAATGTTTGAGAATGAAGCTGGAAAAGAACCTCTTGTAATTCAAGACCTCTTGGTGAAGTCCATGACAGACCAAATCAACTACCGCCAACAACAAGATCCTAGCTTCGTTTGCCCGGAAAGATTACAACTGTGGAAGGATGAAAAAAATGAAGACAGTGAGAAGAAAATGAAGGAATTGTGGGATATATTTATCCAAGCAGAAAAGAGATCAAAGGAGTTGGAAGTGGAGTTGGCAACATACATAGAGAAATTAGATAATGAAGAATGTGTGACTGCCACCATGACAGTGGAATCTACAGTTCAGCTTAATGAAATACAAAATCTGAAAAGGAGGATTGCAGAATTGGAAGGCAAGGAAACTCGTATTGACATGGAGAAGATTGCCAAGAAAAAGGAGATTCAAGGAAAGTACAAGGCAGAAATTCAAAGCTTGTTGTCAGACCCAACAATCTTTGAAATGGAGATGGATCTGCTTACAAAACAACCAACACAACCAGTTGAAGAGAAAGAAGAAGAAAAGAAAGAAGAAAAGAAGCAACAAGAAGAGAGAGAAGAAGAAAATGAGAGAGAAGAAGAAAATAAAGAACAAGAGAAGCAACAAGAAGAGAGAGAAGAAGAGAAGAAGCAAGATGCTCCAACACCTGATGTTCCTTCAAGAGTACAAAGGGTGAAGAACAGAGAAAGAAAAAGGCTTCAAGCATCTTGCTATGTGTACGAAAAAAATAAGAAAACAAAAAAGGAGGCAAAAAAGGATGATGAAGAACTACCACAATTCAAGCTTATCTCTTCCGAGGAGGTATGCAATTACTGCAGTTCAAGCTGCTGTTTTTTCTATTTTCTGCGTTGCAGAAACAGAAACTGTAATGCAGTTTCCGTTTCCTGCAATGCAGTGTGTTATCTGCTTTACAGAAACAGAAACTGCAATGCAGTTTCCATTTCCTGCAATGTAGTGTGTTATCTGCTTTACAGAAATGGAAACTGCATTGTAGTTTCTGTTTTATCGAATGAAGTTTCTAATTAGTTTCCTTTCAATCTGCAATTAACACAAGAGGCATCTCAGCCCGATGCCACAAATCCAATTCCTGATCCCCCAAAAGGAACGAGCCTTCATGATTCAATACCTGTAGATATGCAATAATCAAGTGATGAAGATGAAGGACAAAAAAAGCCAACAAAGAAAAAACTAGGATGGGGTCAGAGAAAGGTGTGGCAGAAAATTCCAAAGGCGGACAGGGAAAGAATTGAAAAACACTACTTAAGTACTCAACCTCGGTAATATCTCTATTTCCAAAAATAACAATTCTTTCATCTTTTAATTACAATTAAACTAAAACTAATCTTGTGAATTTCATGTATTCGAATCCGCAGTGATAACTTTTGGGCAGGACTCAATGATGAGAAAGTGACAAACCATGATCTCAAAGATATTGTATGGGACCTGGAACTGTCACAAAAACGTAAGTATTTACCAATTCTATAACACACACTGCACTGTATTTTTTATTTGTGCTACCTATATTACCCATTTATAATTCCATTTTTCTCCAATCAATGTGAAACAGGTTATTGAGGCCTATATCCAAATAGAGGAGGATAAAATAGAGCCCATACAGACAGAGAGTCCACAGTACATGTCCACATGGACTTGGGTAAGTATTATTTTGAAAATTCAAAATTGTTTAAACAGACAATGCACTGCAGTTTTCGAAAAATATATACTAACAAATTGCCATTCTATGATATCAGGCTTACATGCAAAGCTTCCAAGAGCCATCTTGGCACAGGTTCCTGTATGAACACTTACTTGAAAAACTCGGGAAATGCAGTGTTCTTTTCTTCCCGATTATTTCAAAAGAAGAGTTCCACTTCACACTTCTCACATTTCACAAAAATGAACGAAAGTGGAGACACTACAATCCACTTAGATCGTTGGGACGTAGAAAAGAAAAAGGTGCATTAACATTGCTCAAAACTTTGTAAGTGGAATGAAACTGTCTTAATTTCTCAGCACAAACACAAACAGAAACTGCATTGCAGTTTCTGTATTATACATACTGCCTAATTTCAGACCAAAACTATAATATGCATTGCACTGATTACCATTTCTTTTTCTCTTTTTTTCTTGTTCTTTAAACAAGTTAATATTGTTGAAGGGTGGCTAGAATATATAAGACCTCAAGCACGAGTGTTCATAGAAACTAAAAAAAAAACCAACACTTGTGAAGCAAAAGGAAGGGCCCCTGACACTTGTACAAAAAGATTTGACTCCAACTGAAGAACTCACTCTCAATTGGATTATGCAAAATCCATTGCAGTTTCCATTTGAGGATGACATGGAATGTGCTCAACAAAGTGTATCTTCGTAAGAATAGTGTCTACTCAACTATTCATTACAGTTTGAAATCATTCAAAAGCAAAAAAAACTAATCTCGTATTTCATTTGCAGATTGGATTGCGGCATGTTCGTCATGTTCTATATGGATAAAATAGCACAAGGATAGCCCATTCCAAAAAGTGTGGACAAGAAATTCATGAATGAATATCGAGCACAATATGTCACAAAACTCCTACACCACAAAAACTGTGTAATTAATCGTCTCTAGTGATTTGCCTTTCGTTAACTCAAGACAATATGTATCTTAATTCTTGTGGATGTTTGTAAATATTTCTAATTATGGTATATGAGAACATATTTCCTATACATATAAACTGTAATATAATCTTGGAACAGGATGCAACAAAACGAAAAGGAAACAAACAAACTGCACTGAATTTTCTGGTCAAAAATACTGAAACAAATTAAAACTGCAGTGCAGTTTATATAAATAAATAAAAATAAAAAATCAGCTCAAAAAATGTGAAAAGAACCCAAAAGCCAAAGCCATAATCAAAGTACTAAAACTTTGTTCAAAACACATTTAAGTAGGTCAACATTGAAATGTAGTTTCTGCTCATAATCTGCAACAAATAAACAGAAACTGCACTGCAGTTTCTGCAACAAAATCTGAAATAAACAGAAACTGCAATGCAGTTTCTGCAACAAAATCTGCTCAAAATATGAAAACAAGCATTGAATGGCAGTCGAAAACAAATATCCACTCATTAAACAATTGTATAATTTTCATTAACTTCAAAAAAGAATCACAATATCCAATTAGAAGCTGTGTAGCCAATTACAAGCAACTAAAACTGCAATACAGTTTTTACAAAAAGTTCAACGCAGAAACTGACTATACATTCGCTAAACCATATCTAAAATAAAAAATTGTCAAAAGAGAAGGAGTGTTCATATAATAGCCTTGCAAGTCTTCCTATTGTGCCCAGCAACACTGCACCGACTGCATTTCAATGGCCTTTTAAATTCACCAAAAACTTTGATCCTCTTTGTTGGTGGTCTTTCGGCTGGCCTCTTTGTAATTGGCGGAAGCACAACTCCAGCTGCAGAACCATTGCTGCCCAATCCTTTCCCAATATCTGGAATAGGAAAAATAGGACTCTCATAGGCTTTTCGAAAAAAGTCGGTTTTGTAGTAACACTCCACGTAATCATAAACTGAATCTCTCTTTGCTAGGATTGTAGCCACCGCATGTGTGCAAGGAAAACCGTCAATTTGCCAAAGACGGCAAGAACAAGTCCTTTGCTCGAGATCAACCATCACAGAATAATCAGCAAATACTTCAAAAACAGTGCAATTAGAACGACGAACTGCCCAAGTCCTACCGGCCTCCGCATTTTCACAGAGTCTAGTTTCCATCTCCGGACACAAAACTGTTGTCCACTTCTCCGCTTCAATTCGTCGTTGAGAATTCAATACCATCAATTTCTGTCGAATCCCTTCTATCAAAGGTAGCACCGGCAAATCTCGAAACACACCAACCCAATTATTAAAGGACTCCGCTAAACTGTTTGCCATCTCCCCATAACGCATTCCTTTGAAAAATGCGTTGGCATAGTGATCTCTAGACAAATCAGATATAAATGCCTTCACTTTCGAACTCCCAACAATCACCAACTCCTCCATTGCTACCTTAAACTCTTCCTCCGTAACAGCATATGCGCATCTACTACATAAATTGATACCACGGTCTTGGAGCAGTTTCCCATAACCTGACTTCGGGTACTTTGATATCAAATTCTGTCTGAGGTGATAATAACAGTAAGAATGAGGCCATCCGGGAAACACAAACCCCATTGCATTTAACAAACCTTGATTGCGGTCCGAGAAAAAGGTCACCACTCTCCCCATCGGTAGCAATATAGAAGCCAAATGTTGAAGAAACCAAGTCCAATTCTCCTCTGTCTCAGAATCAACAACTCCAAAAGCTAGAGGATAAAACCTTGCAAAACAAAACCAAAAGCACAAGTATAAGCAAAAAAGGGAAACTGCAGTGCAGTTTATGAAAACAAATCTGCTCAAATATGAAAGGAAACCAAAAGCCAAATCCATGATCCAAGTACTAAAACTAAGTTTAAAACACATTTAAGTTCATGAGCAGTTACAACATTCCCACAAACATGTAAAAAATATTAATAAAATCGAATTATGAAACAAGAAACTGCAATGCAGTTTCTGCTAAAAATTGCAACAAATGAAAATCTGCAATACATTACAGTAACCATACCTTGATTTCCATTCTTTCTCGAAGCACAGAGAAGGTGCCCCTTGTACTTGCTCTTCAAAAACGTAGCATCAATGAACAACAAGGGTATGCAATATTGAAATCCAGCAATGCAACCGCCAAAAGACACAAAAAACCCTCGAAAGCGATTAATTCCAGCTTCACAATCAAGAGTGCAGAGAGAACCAGTGTTAGTTTCCTTTACGGCGTCCGCATACCACACTAACTCGTTGAAGGACTTTGACTCATCACTGTGAACGTCCAATTTAGCTAACTCTTTGCCAAACCATGCCTGGTAGTATGAAATGTCTATACCATAATAATCTTTGAACTCGTGTATAATCTCAACTGGCTTTAGCTCTGGTTTTGCACAAATTCTGTCCACAATGAGGGAGGACACCACACGAGACCTCATCATCTTACTCTTTGATTCCCGTATCCGACCCGCACATGTATGAACATTATTTAACGTCCGAATTACAAAACTGCCAGTAGCTTCACAACGAGAAGCATAAACACGTCAGCTGCAACCCTCCAATTTCTTATTCGAATAAACAGCAACCACCCGCTTCTTGTCATTGCCGGCATATAAAAAATTAAATCCTACTTCAAGAGCGTACTTGCACAATTTCAACCGGAACTCCTCTGCACCACCGTCAAACTTCTGCCCCACATGATGTATGTATGTCTCCCACTCATTCGACAACAAAGGCTTAGCACTTGCTCTCTTCGACCTGCCCAAAAACCCGTTTCTGTCTTCGACAGTACTAGAACACGACGACTCGCCCTTTTCACATGCTATCAACTCCTTATTTACACAAAAATCACCACTATATTCACTGCTCCCGCATAAATCCTTCACTAAAATATCAACAGTCTTCTCATTTGATATCAACAAAATGTCCTCATCAAGTCCAAATCGCTATCCGTTTCTAGAAAACAACTCGGATAACTGGGCACTGAATACCGTAATGTGAAACAACCCAACTGCAAACCCCTAAACCTCAGACACAAAGTCTTCAAAATATCAACCATGGATGACTCTGATGAAACTGAAAACATGATGGTTTCCGACTTATATGTGCACTTGGCAATGACACACACCTCCATTAGCCTTGAAAATGCAAACAAAACAACAAACAAAAACAGAAAATAATTAAAATCACTAAATAATGTACATGAGCAGTTGTAACATTCCAATAGAAATCCAAATATTAGTATGAAATCGAATTATGAAACAAGAAACTACATTGCAGTTTATAGTCAAAAACTGAAATAACAGAAACAACATTGCACTTTATGTGATAACATACCCTTAAATTTGAATAGAAACCAAAAGAAAACCATGTTCAAAGTACTAAAACTTAGATAAAAACACATTTAAAACACATTTAACTCCATGAGCAGTTGTATCATTGCCTTTATGAAACCAGAAACTGCAATGCAGTTTTTGCCAACACTCCAACAAACAGATGCAGTTTATAAAAGAGGAGGCAAAACAAATCGAATAGAAACCAAAAGGAAACCACGTTAAAAGTACTAAAACTAATATCAAAACACATTTAACTCCATGAGCAGTTGTAACATTGCCTTTATGAAACCAGAAACTGCAATGCAGTTTCTGCGAACACTCCAACAAACAGATGCAGTTTATAACAGAGGAGGCAAAGAAAATCGAGCCACAAAACTGAGCCACAAGATCGCGTCACAAAATCGAGCCACAAAACTAAGCTCGAAAAACTCAAAACTGATAGATTCGGCATGATAATCGAACGAAAGATTATCCAATTAGAAGGAAACAAACAAACTGCACTGAATTTTGGAACAGGATGCGGCATGATAATCGAACGAAAAAGATTCGCCATGATAATCGAACAAAAAAACTGACAGATTCGGCATGATAATCGAACGAAAAAGGAAGAAATAAAAGGAAAACCAACCAGAAAATTGAGCTCCAACGGCGAGAACGAAAACGAAAACGAACGAAATCTGCCTGCCAAACGAACGAAATTTGCCTGCCAAACGAACGAAATTTGCCTGCCAAACGAACGAAATCTGCTGCCAAACAAACGAGGACGAAAACGAAACAGAGAGAGAACAGGCTCGCGCCTTGTTTAAACATTCAGGGGCAAAAGCATCATTTACTTTGTAGGTTTACAAATGGGCCAGGCTTTTCAAGAAGAAGGGTAGAATTGTCTTATCAGTTGTTATTTTTTACCTGGCCTAACGAATCTGGGCCTCTATTTGGGCTAATCCAAAATAGTAGTTTTTTCCTAGGTATTAAAACTAAAACCAAAATATCCAATATCTTACAAACTAATTAATAAAGTTAATTATGTCTAAAACCTAATTTTTCTTTAATTTTAAATTAAATTTATATATACTAAAACCTGATATAACTAGCCACTATTCCTAAGAGCAATTCCAACCTCATACCAAATTTTATGAAAGATCAAGTTCGACTGATACGGAAATGGCATTGGCTAGTAGGTGGAAAGTTTTGAATAAAGAGTTAGGGAAATGAAGAGATGTGTGGCAAAAGCGCGGGACAACCATCAGAGTAAAATCTTAGCAATGGGGTAAATTATTTGTAATTTATGTTTTATTAAATTTAATGTTCTAATTATTATTTTTTTTAATGTTTCTTGCATTTCCAATTTTGTTTTTAATAGATTATGCAAGCACAAATGTGGTTCGATGCCATTGGCCAAGGCAGAAAATTTTTCAACCATGAATAATGTTGGGAGGTGGTGAAAAATTGTTCACGAATCAGAATTATTCTCACGGGTCTGACTGTTATGTTGAACGAGATGCCACTCCATGATTCAACGGCATCGGATTTCCCTTTGGATTCCCCGATGAGTCAAGACTCACCAATTCAAAAGGAGTCGAGGCCTATTGATCGAAAGGCGGTGAAGGCGAAGAGAGGGAGTGCTTCTAGCAATTATACTGCAAATTTTTTGGAGCAAATTGCAAGGAACGGCAACATGAGAATTGAGTTAGACATGAAAAAAGATGAGGCGGAGAATGCAATGAATGAAAAATATGCAAGATAAATTGAGTATATATGCAAACAAGACATTGGGAAGAAGGATCGGGAAACCATAACCATGGATACAAGCCATATGTTCCTGAAACAAAACAATTTTGGAAGCTAGAACGAAGGGATATTATGAGAAAAAGACTTTTCCGTGACGATTGACCTAGCTACACCGATTGGTTAAATGATAAAAACTATTAAGTTAGTTTGCTTGCCTTTTATTTAATTGTATTGCTTGTTTTGTATTAAAGTAGTTGTAATTCTTGTCTTTTATTTAATTAATAGTTTTTTTTAATTAGTTGTGTTGCTTTTTTTTTTTTTAAGTGAATAAAGAAATCATTCAATAAAATACATTTTTATTCAACACATTGTATACATCAAACAAAACATAATTATAATTTTTTTTTTAAAAAAAAAAAATCACAACCAAAGCATAATTCAAAACAAAATACAAATAAAACATACATCAACACAAAGAAAAATTAAAAACAAAGCATCTTCACTTCACTTCATTCACCGTTATTACCTCTTACTGCTCATAAGTGCTCCATTAAGTCAACTTGACGCCGTTCATAAATATAAGATGATTGCATCTCCGTATATTGATCAATCATATGGTTCATGACATGCTCTAGTGGTTGTTCATTTGCTCCCATGTGCCTTTCATAAATTCTTGTAAAGGTGGTGTTCATAAGATCGGGTTCGAACATGTCTGGAGCATCATAATCATACTCATCTTCTATAATCATGTTATGGAGGATGATGCACATCATCATAATGTTTCGCAACACCTCCTCATCAAACATACACGTAACACCCCTAATAATTGCCCACCAAACTTAAAAGATACCAAAACACCTTTCGATATCATTCCTGTAACCCTCTGGACAGACAAAAAATAATTTTTAGGCCTGACTATACTATTCCACCATGCACTTGAATACTGAAGAAGACAAGAAATAGCAGAGAAGGGAAAGCTGTCAGAGAAAGCTGGCAAGCACTCGCATCTCTCGAGCAACACAGACCACTAACCAGTCCATTGAAAATTGAAACATCTTTGCAGAGATTCGCGTTACTCAACATAATGACCTTGAAGAAATCAAAGGCCACGCCCCCTTCACAAACAGCACAATAACTTTGTTTGTTCACCACACCCATCTGCTTCCATCATACACTTTCCTTTTCTAATTTTTGGATAATCTTTCTGGCTTAAAAACTTGAAGAATCCGAAATTATCTTCGTCTCATACATCAAGTCGGGAAACTCCAATCAGAAAAAGAAATTCAGGTAGTTTTATGTTGCAATACATGAATTCTTTTTCTTTAGTTTTTAACGTTTCATGCTGGAAGGAAGTGAAACATATTGATGTCGTGTTTGTTGCAGTTCCAGTGGGTTAGTAGAAATTTAAGAGAAGGGTCAGATTTTGATTGATGATGTTAACCATTTGTAAGGGCTTTGCTCTTACATATGCAACCAACAACCTCCAACTTCCCTTTCAAAAAGATATGTTGTTATTTATGGCATCAGGAGAGCGTTTTGGAATGGGCGGTTTCGGAAAACAAGAGGTACTATAAGTTTCAACCTTATGATTCTTTTTGTTTTGGTTTTCAAATAATAAATAATTGTTATATGAATATTGTTATCTCTATGGAATTTTGTTACATTTTGTTGTATCTGCGCTTTCATTTTTTTTTTTTTTTTTGTTTTATTTTGTTTTGTTTTTCTTTTGAAAATTTGCACTTCCAAATTGTCGTTTCATGCATTCTGGAATCTGGATGACAATGAATATTGATTTTGATTTTAAAAATATACATATATATTTAAATGACTAGTTATTAAGGCCTATATACAAATCGAGGAGGAGAAAATAGGGTTTACATGGACTTGGGTAAGAATTATTTTCAAAATTCAAAATTGTTTAAACAGACACTGCACTGCAGTTTTCGAAAAATATATACTAACAAATTGCCATTCAATGCTTGCTGTCTTACATGCAAACCTTTCTAGAGCATTGAATGACACATTGCAGTTTCTGTATTATACCTACTGCCTAATTTCAGACCAAAACTATAATATGCAATGCACTGATTACTATTTCTTTTTCTCTTTTTCTCTTCTTCTTTAAACAGGTTAATATTGTTGAAGGGTGGCTAGGATACATCAGACCTCAAGCACAAGCGTTCTTAGAAACTAGAAAAAAACAAAAACTTGTGAAGCAAAAGGAAGGGCCCCCTACACCTATACAGAAAGACTTGTCCCTGAATGAAGAACTCACTCTCAATTGGATTCTGCAAAATCCATATCAGTTTCCATTTGAGGATAACACAGAATTTGCTCAACAAAGTTCATCTTCGTAAGAATTGTGTCTACTCAACCATTCATCATAGTTTGAAATCATTCAAAACCAAAAACTAATCTCGTATTCATTTGCAGGTTGGATTGCGGCATGTTCGGCATGTTTTACATGGATAAAATATCCCAAGGATAGCTCATTCCAAAAAGTGTAGACAAGAATTTCATGAATGAATATCGAGCTAAATACGTCACAAACCTCCTACACCACGAACACTGTGTAATTAATCGTCTCTAGTGATTTGCCTTTTGTTAACTCAAGACAATATGTATATTAATTCTTGTGGATGTTTGTAAATTTTTCTAGTTATGGTATATGAGAACATATTTCTTACACATCTAAACTGTAATATAATCTTGGAATAGGATACAACAAAACGAAAAGGAAACAACAAACTGCATTGAATTTTCTAGTCAAATACTGCAACAAATGAAATCTGCTCAAAAAATGTGAAAAGAACCCAAAAGCCAAAGTCATAATCAAAGTACTAAAACTTTGTTCAAAACACATTTAAGTAGGTCAGCAGTTGTAACATTCCAATATACTTGCAAAAATTATTCTGAAATCGAATTATGAGACAAAAAAAACTGCACTGAATTTTGTGGTGAAAAACTACAACAAACGGTAGTGCAGTGTATGCAAAAACATATGCTCAAATCTAATGTGAAAAGAAACCGAAAGGCAAAGGCATAATCGAAGTACTAAAACTAATATCAAAACACATTTAACTCCATGAGTAGTTGTAACATTCCCATAGACTAGCGAAAATTATTCTGAAATTGAATTATGGAACAAGAAACTGCACTGCAATTTTTGGTCAAAAACTGCAACAAACAAACGGAAACTGCAGTGCAATTTATGAAACAAAATTTGCTCAAAACTGAAAACAAGCATTGAATGGCAGTTAAAAATGAATATCCACTAATGAAACAATTGTATAATTTTCATTAACTTCAAAAAATAATCATAATATCCAATTAGAATTTGTGTAGCCAATTAAAAGCAACTAAAAACTACAAGCACCGACTGCATTTCAATGGCCTTATAAATTCACCAAAAGCTTTGATCCTCTTCGTTGGTGGTCTTCCGACTGGCCTCTTTGTAAGTGGCTAAAGCACAACTCCAGATGCAGAACCGTTGTTGCCCAAGCATTTCCCAATATATGGAATAGGAAAAATAGGACTCTCATTGGCTTTTCGAAAGAAGTCAGACTTGTAGTAACACTCCATGTAATCATAAACTGAATCTTTCTTTGCTAGAATTGCAACCACCACATGGTACAAGGAAAACCATCAATTTTCCAAAGACGGCAAGAACATGTCCTTTGCTCGAGATCAACCATCACAGAATAATCAACAAATACTTCAAAAATAGTGCAACTAGAACGATGAACTGCCTAAGTCCTACCAGCCTTTGCGTTTTCCCACAGTCTAGTTTCAATCTCCAGACACAAAATTGTTGTCCACTTCTCCACTTCAATTCGTCGTTGAGAATTCAATACCATCAATTTTTGTCGAATCCCTTCTATCAAAGGTAGCATCGGCAAATCTCAAAACACACCAACCCAATTATTAAATTACTCGGCTAAATTGTTTGCCATCTGCCCATAACGCATTCCTTTGAAAAATGTGTTGGCATAGCGATCTCTAGACAAATCAGATATAAATGCCTTCACTTTCGAACTCTCAACAATCACCAACTTGTCCGTTGCTACCTTAAACTCTTCCTCCGTTACAGCATATGCGCATATACTAAATAAATTGATAACATAGTCTTGGAGCAGTTTCCCATAACCTGACTTCGGGACTTCGATATCAAATTCTGCTTGAGGTGATAGTAACAGTAAGAATGAGGCCATCCAAGAAACAAAAACCCCATTGCATTTAACAAACCTTGATTGCAATCCGAGAAAAAGGTCACCACTCTCCCCATCGGAAGCAATATAGCAGCCGAATGTTGAAGAGACCAAGTCCAATTCTCCTCTGTCTCAGAATCAACAACTCCAAAAGCTAGAGGATAAAACGCTGTAAAACAAAACCAAAAGCACAAGTATAAGCAACAAACGGAAACTGCAGTGTAGTTTATGAAAACAAATTTGCTCAAATTTGAAAGAAAATCGAAAGGCAAATCCATGATCAAAGTACTAAAACTAAGTTTAAAACACATTTAAGTTCATGAGCAGTTGCAACATTCCCACAGACTTGCACTTCCAAAACGTAGCGTCAATAAACAACAAGGGTATGCAATATTGAAATCCAACAATGCAACCGCCAAACGACACAAAAAATCGTCTAAAGTGGTTAATTCCAGCTTCACATTCAAGAACGCAGAGAGAACCAGGGTTAGTTCCCTTTACGACATTTACATACCACACTAACTCATTGAAGGACTTCGACTCATCACCGTGAACGTCCAATTTAGCTAGCTCTTTGCCAAACCATGTGTGGTAGTATGAAATGTCTATACCATAATAATTTTTGAACTCATGTATAATCTCAACTAGCTTCAGCTTAGGTTTTGCACGAATTCTGTCGACAAAGAGAGAGGACACCACACGAGACCTCATCATCTTACTTTTTGATTCCCATATCCAACCTGTACATGTATGCACTTTATTTAACGTCCAAATTACAAAATAGCTAGTAGCTTCACAACGAGAAGCATAAACACGCTAGCTACAACCCTCAAATTTCTTATTTGAACAAACAGCAATCACCTGCTTCTTGTCATTGCTGGCATATAAAAAATTAAATCCTACTTCAAGAGCATACTTGCACAATTTCAACCGAAACTCCTCTGCACCACCGTCAAACTTCTGCCCTACATGATGTATATACGTCTCCCACTTATTCGACAACAAAGGCTTAGTACTTGCACTCTTCGACCTGCCCAAAAATTCATTTATGTCTTCGACAGTACTAGAACATGATGACTCGCCCTTTTCACATGCTATCAACTCCTTATTTACACAAAAATCACCACTATATTCACTGCTCCTGCATAAATCCTTTACTAAAATATCCACACTCTTCGAATTTGATATCGACAATCCTCATCATGCCCAAATCGCTTTCTGTTTCTAGTAAACAACTTGGATAACCGGGCAGTGAATACCGTAACATGAAACTACTCAACTGCAAACCCCTAAACCTTTGACACAAAGTCTTCGAAACTTCAATCTTGGATGACTTTGATGAAATTGAAAACATAATGGTTTCCGACTTACATGTGCACTTGGCTATGATACAAACCTCTATTAGCCTTGAAAATGCAAACAAAACAACAACAGAAAACAGAAAACAATTCAAATAAGTAAATAATGTAGATGAGCAGTTTCTAGTCAAAAACTGAAATAAACGAAAACAACAGTGCACTTGATGAGAAAACATATCCTCAAATTTGAATAGAAACCAAAAGAAAGCCATGAACAGTTGTAACATTGCCATACACTTCCAATGAAGTTTATGAAACTAGAAATTGCATTGCAGTTTCTGCTAAAAACTGAAACAAACATATGCATTTTATGACATAAAATCTAAACGAATTCAAGTCCATCCGCAATTGTAACATTGCCAAACACTTCCAATGCAATTTTTGCTAAAACACTGAAACAAACAGATGCCGTTTATGACAGAAATTCAAAAAACTTCGAATAGAAACCAAAAGGAAACTAAGATAAAAGTACTAAAACTAAATTCTAAAAACAAATAAGTTGATATAAACGAAAATAGGTTTTTAAGTACTCATACCTCAACACCTAGGACTGCCAAAAATCCCCGCAAATAAACAGCAGCTCAAAATCAAATATGATCGCAAAATGAAGAAGACAGAGTTTAGCATTGAATGCCACAAGATCGCGCCACAAAATCGTGCAACAAAACTGAGCTCGAAATACCTGAACTAAAGAGAACAGAAATCACCCAAAATTGACCCTCATTCCGTATGCAAATCGAACGTAAACGTAGTAGAAAAAAGAAAAAAGAAAAAAGAAGAAAAACGAACAAAAACCTACCAACAAATTGAAGCTCCAATGGCAAAATGAGAACCAGAGCTCCAAAACCTCAAAGTCAAAGGAAAACGAAAGAGAAACCAAGACCAAATCATTTGTAGTTTAAATAGCCAGGGGTAAAAGAGTCATTTAATTTGTTAGGTTTAAAGATGAGCCAGGCTTTTTAAGAAGAATGGTAGAATTTTCTTTTCCGTTTTTATTTTTGAGTTCGCCCAACGAATCTGGGCCTCCTCTTTGGCCTAATCTAAAATAGCAATTCTTTCCTAGGTATTAAAACCCAAACCAAAATACCCAATGTCTCACATACTAATTAGTAAAGTTAATTATGTCTAATACCTAATTTTTCTTTAAATTTATATACACTACTATTCCTAATAGCAGTTGCAACCTCATGCCGAATTTTGTGAAAGATCGGGTTCGACTCGTACGGAAATGGCCATCGAAGTGGCAAAATTTTTAGCATTGAGGTAAATTATTTGTACATAATTTCCGTTTTTTAAAATTCAATGTCCTAATTTTTTTTAAAAAATGTTTCTTGCATTTTGAATATATATTTGTTAAATAGTTTATGTAAGCACAAATGTGGTTTGATGCCATTGGCCAAGGCAAAAAATCTTTCAACCATCAATAATATTGGGTGGTGGTGAAAAATTGTTCGCGATTCAGAATTATTCCCACGGGTCCAACCGTTGTGTTGAACGAAACTCCACTCCATGATTCAACGGCATCATATTCGCCTTTGGATTTCCCGATGAGTCAAGACTCACCAATTCAAAAGGAGCCGAGGCCTGTTGGTCGAATGGCTGTGAAGGCGAAGAGAGGGAGTACTTCCAGCAGTGATACTGCAAAATTTTTGGAGCAAATTGCAAGGAACGACAACATGAGAATTGAGTTAGACATGAAAAAAGATGTGGACAAGAAGGCAATGAATGAAGAATATGCAAGAGAAATGGAGTATATATGCAAACAAGACATTGAGAAGAAGGATCGAGAAACCATGGTCATGGATACAAGCCATATGTCCCTTGAAACAAAACAATTTTGGAAGCTAGAACGAAGGGATGTTATGAGAAGAAGACTTTTCCGTGACGATGGACCTACGTACACCGATTGGGTAAATGATCAAAACTATTAAGTTGGTTTGCTTGCTTTTTATTTAATTGTATTGCTTGTTTTGTATTAAAGTAGTTGTAATTCTTGTCTTTTATTTAATTAGTAGTTTTTCTTAATTAGTTGCATTGATTTTTTTTTTTTTGAGTGAATAAAGAAATCATTCAATAAAATACCATTTTATTCAACACATTGCATACATCAAACAAAACATTATTAAAATAAAACCACGACCAAAGCATAATTAAAAAAAACACAACCAAATCATAATTCAAAATAAAACACAAACAAAGCATACATCAACACAAAGCAAAATTAAAGACAAAGTATCTTCACTTCACTTCATTCATCGTCATTACCTCTCACTGTCCATAAGTGCTCCATCAAGTCAACTTGACGTCATTCATGAATGTAAGACGATTGCATCTCCGTATATCGATCAATCATACAGTTCATGAAATGACCGTCCCTAACCAACGGTTCATGCTCCAATGGTTGTCCATTTGCCCCCTTGGGCCTTTCATAAATTCTTGTCAAGGCCGTGTTCTTGGGATTAGGTTTGAACACGTTTGGAGCATCATAATCATACTCATCCTCCACAATCATGTTATGGAGGATGATGCATGTCATCGTAATGCTCTGCAGCACCTCCTCATCAAACATACTCACAGCACCCCTAATAATTGCCCACCGAACTTGGAGGATACCATAACACCTTTCGAATCTTTTCTGTAACCCTTTTGATAGGCAGAAAATAATTTTTCCTTCTCCGATGGAGGATGTGGAATTGATTTGACGAATGTGGTTCACCTTGGGTAGATGCCGTCTGCTAAATAATACTCATTCCATTAGACGGTATTGTTGATTTTTTAGGTGATATTTGGGGCTTCACCTCCCAAGACATCATTGAATACTGGGGATTGACCCAACACGTTCAGGTTGTTTTGAGATTCGGCAACTCCGAAAAAGGCATTCCAAACCCATGTATCGAATCCAGCAACGGCTTCGAGAATGATACTGTTTTGGCCTTTCCTATTCCCATAATCCCCTTGCTAGGCAGTTCGCCAATTCTTCCATTACTAGTGCATACTGTTGATGCTTCCTATGATGCTTGGAAAACCTCGAGCTTTTTTGTAGAATTCTTTGAAGGTCCCTATGCGTAGGTTTGCGGAGGTAGTCCCTGATGTAGACAGTTTCGATTGTATCACAGAATCTGACCAAGGATTCTAGAGTAATGGACTTCCCCATCCTAGAAATCTCATCCACTTGATCAACAAAGGCACATACACCAACATTCATTTAACAACTGTAAGCTTTTGCTTCGAAAGAAGCCCCAAATCCCCAGCATCATCACACTTATGAAAGAAGTATGCATCGTAATTGCAAACATCATGCATGACTTTATTGAAAAAATGGGGTTGCATTCTATATCACCCTCGAAAATCAACATTAGAGTGCACATAATTTGGGATAAAGTAGTCTTCCAAAAGATTCTTACCTCAAGAATGCCTATGTCTGTTCACGTTCGAGCCACGACCGACTTGTGAACCACGGTGGCGGCCTTGACTTGATATATCAAGCATACCCATTGCCATGTCAACTTGTTCATCATCTTATTGTTGCACCTTTTTTTCTTCAGCTCATCTACGCATTCTTTCTTTAATTTCTCGCTCTTGCCTCTCCAAGCATCTCCTCATGTCTGACATTGAGAGTGGAGTATGAAATCTAAAATCTGAGAAATGAAAGGATAGACAAGATCTAGTGTGAGAGGTATGAGTTGAGCCTCTGGTTTTATAGATAGATATAGAAGATAGAGATGACATGTGGCACGATTTTATAGGGTAAAAATCTTATCGAAAATCTAAGATTTGTATTTTATAATAAATATCGACAAATGGCACCCGAGAATCTTATCTTAAAATATTATCTGAAATTTGAGATTTGTATTTTATAATAAATGTCGACACATGGCGACCGAGAATCATATCCGAAAATTTTATCCAAAAAGTTCATTCAAATTATGAGATATGAATTTTATAATGAATATTGACACTTGAGAACCGAAAATCTTCTCCAAATTAATTTTTTTAGGTTTAAAAAAAACACTAAAAGTGAATAGTATTTCCCCTTTGCCATGGCAATGAGTGGAAACACACCTTGCCTTTTGCAAGGGCTGCCCCTAATCACGTGAATAGTAACAACCCTTACCTCCCCTTGCCCTTTAACATGGCAAATAGGTGGAAGTGCTCTAAGCATACTGAAAGGAATTAATTGCCCCCGTTTTACTGTTCTTCACCCCCTTTTTTGTCTTAGAGCACAGTGAAATGACGAAATTACCTTTCTTAAAACTTTTGTGTCTTTCCTTTTTTAACCCATTCCCCTTCGAATCCCTTCTGCTGCAACTATTTCATTTGCTCTGAGAAAGCACTAATTTCTGACCAGGCTGGTTGGGCTGGTTGGGGTTCAAGAATGGAAGATCTTGCTTCATTGTTGAAGATCCATCTAAGACCGTTCATTTCTGTTTTTGGCACTTGCTGCTAATCGGACTGTCCTTTTGGTCTTCATCTGATCAGTTTTCCTCTAAGCTATATTACATTTGAGTGTTTCATCTTTCAGTCAGTTCCAGCTAGGCTTCATCCTTCCTCTCATACCACCGGGTATTAATATACAATTAATGATAGATAGGTTAACAATTAAATTCCAGATCATGCATATTTACTACTAAATCAATGATAGATAGGGTAACAATGATAGATAGGGTTCATCCTTCCTTTCATCCATGATTAATTATTATTATGGGTTTAACTCAAAGGGATTTATAAGTTTTCTTCATTTGTTTGATCTCTCTCAAATATTATTGCTTTTTATTAATTTTAAGTTAGAAAAAAAGTTGAGATTAAATGGCTCTTAATCTCTATCCCAAGCTGAGATTAAAACTATATCCTTTTTGGAATCCACCAAGTCCTGTACAGTTTAAAAACCCTCTGTATCGCTCAGGCACCCTCACTAGTAAAGTCTATATGGAGGAATTAAAGTCTAACGTGTAACTAAAAGTCTAGACGCGAAGGCAATGTAAAAGAATAAACGGTCCACAATTGTGCCAAACCTAATTCATAAGGCTGTCATTAGGTTTTATTACTGCATAATTGTCATTAGGGTATTCTTTTACAAGATAAGGTCTTCAAATCAGTAAGATAAGGGTTTTTGTGTTGAAATATAAATGTTTTAGCTAATATTATTCTGTATTTAGTTTAAATTTACAGATTTAAATGTGAGCCCTTGGATTACGGTCCAAGTGGACAGCTAAGATGTGATCTTAGAATAGAAGAATGGATGGCTAGATTTGGATGATGTAATGTGGGAATATTCTGTTCCCAACAGTTAAGTGTGCACAGTGCGTGTGTGAATTAGAATGAGAATTCATCTACTTCTTCCTCAAGCTCTCTCTCTCTCTCTCTCTCTCTCTCTCTCTCTCTCTCTCTCTCTCTCTCTCTCTCCAAAATCTATCATGGTATCAGAGCCATCCTTCATGAGCACCTCTGTGAGAGTCATCTTCCCAGCATCGCTTGATTCTTCTTTTTCTTTCTTCTTTGCATCGGATTCACCAGCTCATTTCAAATCTGAGCACTCTACTTCCTCATTTCGAATCTGAGCGCTCTACTCCCTTCTCAACAAACTCCCATAACCCATGAGATTTGAAGATGGTTTTCATTCTTATGCTCAGAATTCATAGTTCTCACTGTTGAAAATTGGCGCTCTCAGCTCCCCACCAGACCCTGCCATGCTACAATAAGAAACCAGAGAATTAGAGAAACCAGTGTAGCAGCTCAAGTATGCTACTCAGGTAGAATCTACACCCACTATGTTTTATGCTAGTAATAAATCTAATACTAGTGTAAAAGAATATGAGGATGTATGGTATGTAGATAGTGGATGTAGTAATCATATGACAGGTAGGGAGGATCTACTTGTTGATATTGACAAGAATGTGACTGCAAAGGTTGAAATGGGTACTGGACAACTTGTTGAAGTTACTAGTAAAGGAAATCTGGTGGTTGAAACTAAATTAGGCAAGCAATACATTAAGGAAGTTATGTTGGTGCCTGGACTGAAAGAAAATTTACTTAGTATAGGTCAAATGATGGAGCATAGCTACTATTTGGTGTTTGGAGATCACAAGCTCGAAATCTATGATGACAGCTCATATTCCAACTTGGTTTCAAAAGTACAAATGAGAGGAAATCGAAGTTTTCCAATGAAATTGCAGTCTGGAATACACACTGCCTACAAGGCTAGTGTATGTCACTCTACTACTATGTGACATAGGAGATTGGGGCATTTGAACATCAGTAGTTTGAAGTTGATACAAGAACAAGAGATGGTGGTAGGTTTACCAGAAATTCAAGCAGCTAAAGAGGTATGTGAAGGGTGTGTTCTTGGTAAACAATGTAGAGAGGCATTTCCAAGGGAAGCTACTACTAGAGCATTAACTCCTCTAGAATTTATACATAGTGATATTTGTGGTCCAATGCAGATTGTTACAAAGGCAGGTAATAGGTACTTTCTCACCTTTATAGATGACTGTACACTACAAGAAAAATAGCTTTTGACAACATGCCACTAACAACGTGCGTCTATTTCACGTTGTGGAAGTATACTTTTGACAACATGCACCAAGTGCACGTTGTAGTACGCTACTTATAACAACGTTCCTTTAATACGCGTTGTCAAAATGAAATTTAGAAAAAATTTCGCAACGCAAACATGCGTGTTGTGATATCTTTAAGTTCTACAACGTGCAAACCATGTTGTCAACTTGTTTCATTTTTTTAAAGGAAATATACGCAAAAATTATGCGGGAGAACTCCCTCTCTTTCAAAATATTAAAACATTCGAAAGTTTTTTAAAACCCCTCTTTTTTCTGAATAATATTTCACAGCCCCTCTTTCTTTTGCAAATCACTCTCACACTGCTAAACCTAGGGAAAAATCCAATATCCCAACCTCTTTTGCTCCATCCCAGCCATCTCTCTCTCTCTCTCTCTCTCTCTCTCTCTCTCTCTCTCTCTCTCTCTCACTCATGGATCCTCTCTTTGCTCATCATCCACTGCCTCTGTCATTGCCAACTTCACAGCCTCTCAATCTCTTATCGCCGTCATCAAATCCCTCAATGCTTTGCTCTCTCATCGCGAACCACTACTTCTTTTGTCTTAGATCTACAATTCTTAAGGCCAATCCTAATATTTGTTGTTCTTTGCAGGTATTGGCCTTCATCACCGAGCCCACCAGCATCTTTCCACCACTAACTTGCTCAGCCTCATTTAGGAAAAAATTGAGTGGCCTCCAGGTACAAAATTTTAGTGCGAAGGTTTGATTTTTGTTGGATTGTTCATTTGATTTTGGTAATATAATATTTGGGTTTATATTACTATTTGGATTGTTTGGTTTTGTTCACTGTTTCGATTTTGTTCACTTAATATATATATTTTTATAATATACATTAAATAGTGTGTTTAAGGCTCTTCATGTGCTTATGAATGCCTTTTTTCTATGATATATATATAATTTATATTCCCTCAAAATTTTCTGAGTGGATATGCCTTCAAGGATTAATTTTAACTTTCATCAGATTCCTTCATATTACAGGTTTTGATACTGGTTTTGTGCTGATTACATGTGTTGATTTTGGTTCCCTTTAACAAATGGGTAAGCTTTCATCTTTCAAAAGCTGTCCCTTTAATAGGGGTGAGTTTCGGATTTTTCCTTCAACTTCTTTTGCATTTTGTGTGTTAATTTTGACATATGTTTTTGTTGGGTATCTTGTCTTGGTTATGAATAATTTCAGTTTAGGCCAGAAAACTTGAGTAAGGTTTTTCAGTGCAAACAGATATAAGATCATAATAGTCTTCTTGTACATACTTATTTTCAATTGTTTTATGAAAATTTCATGTCTGGCTACAAAGCAATTTGCATTTTGTCTTCTAATTTTTGCCAATATTGTAGCTATGCAATTTTGTCTTCTAACGAAATAATTTGCATCATGTATGATTGTGATTATTGTTTGGCTTAGGAAGAAGAAAATAGAAGGAAAGGGCGCATTAAGGGTCCTCCCGTTGGACAGATATTGATGTTAACCTTTCCTGTACGTCTCTGCATTAAACTTGCTGTATTATGATAATATAAGTACAATAATTTTTTCCCCTGATATGTTGTATATTACTCTCTAAACTACCATATCTTTGATTGAGCCTTGAGGGGATTGATTGTTAAAGATCTTTGTTCTCTGTTCTGTTATGCATTTTCTCTAATTTAACTTCCTCTCTTACTATAGTTCATCTCAAACTTAGAGAAAGATAAGAACATAGTTTAGTTGGTTGGATTGAGTTAATGGCTAATCATAGGTTACTAGTTTTGCAAACTTTCTATTCCTAAATTTGCAATTTCTTAACTATTAAAATTGTCTTGTTTGATTTTTTTTTGTTCAGAACTTCTGTGCGACCTTAAGATGGATAGTATGGGTGCTTCTTGGAATGATAGGTGCACATTGGTTAGATAATATTCCGCAATTGGACAAAGGGTTTGAAACACAACTAATCAGGTTTCTTGATAATGCTTTACAAGGATTTTAAATTGTAATTATACTATGCATAGTTCAATTTCCCTTCATATGGATAAATGTAAGTTGACAATGAATCTTTCTATGGAGTTATTTTTTGAATGAAAACTCTTTATTATGGGTTACATTATGATTTTTATTTTATCAAAGGTTATATTATGATTGGGAAGGAAGAAAATAGTCACACTTAACTAAAGCTTGAATTTATGGATCAACTCTATTGTTATAAGGTGATTATGAATATAATTTTTTTTTTATTATAAATATTTATTATCACAACGTGCAAAGACTGTTGTTAAAATTGAAACAACAACATGTCTATGAACGTTGTCAATAAGACATACAACAACATGCCGAACACGTTGTTGTCCATTGATTCTACAATGTGTGCACGTTGCCGTTAATGGCATGGACAACGAGCACTTAAATCAACGACCACATGCAAAGCCTGTTGTCGAAGGGCCTTGACCTTTTAACGACATCGGCTTCCACAACATGCGCCGTGTGTTGTCAATACCCTTCAACAACGCCCAATGAGCGCTGTGAAAGGACTTTTTTCTTGTAGTGGTACTCGGATGTGCTGGATTTATTTTTTGAGATACAAGTCTGAAGTATTCAGTGTATTTAAGAGGTTTAAGGCTACTGTTGAACTGCAAAGTGGATATAAGTTGAGGAAATTGAGAAGTGACAAAGGAGGAGAGTATACATCCATTGAATCCAATAGGTTCTGTGAAGAAATGGGATGGAAAGGCAACTCACTGTGGCATATTCACCACAGCAAAACGGTGTGGTTGAAAGGAAAAAAAGGACCATTGTGGAGAGGGCCAAGTGTATGATGTTTGAGAAGAAGATGCCACTAGAATTTTGGGCTGAAGCTGTTAACACTACAGTATATATCCTAAATAGGTGTCCAACTAAGGCTTTGGACAAGAAGACTCCTTTTGAAGCCTATAGTGGTAGAAAGTCAAGAATTAAGCACTTAAGGATGTTTGGTTCTTTGTGCTATGCATATGTTCCAAGTCGACAGAGACAGAAGCTAAATTTGGCTAGCACAAGATGTGTGTTTCTGGGATATGGAAGCTGTGAAAAAGGCTACGGGCTTTACAACCTCGCATCTGGAAGAGTAGTTATTTCTAGAGATGTTGTATTCAATGAGGAAGCAGGCTAGAATTGGAATATGCGAAAGGAATGCAGTATCTCAGTTCCACTCACTGATATGCTTACTGAGAAAGAAAAGGAGACTGGTGCAGCTAGCTTGCCTCAAGTAGAGACCTCAGAAGAAGAACGTGTTGAAATTGGTTCAGGGCCACAAGATATTGATCACACTCCTCTGAAATATAAAAGTATTGCTGAAATATATGAAAGATGCAATCTGTGCATCATTGAGCCTGAGACATTTGAAGAAGCTGTTAAAGATGAGTCATGGCAGAAAGCAATGGAGAATGAAATTGCAATGATAGAGAAGAACAACACTTGGGAGTTGGTTAATAGACCATCTGATAAACTAGTAAGTGGTGTCAAATGGGTCTATAAAACCAAGTTGAATCTTGATGGCTCGGTTCAGAAAAATAAAGCAAGGCTTGTTGCAAAGGGTTACTCTCAAAAGCCTGGAATAGACTTTAATGAAACATTTGCACCTGTTGCTAGGCTTGATACAATTAGGACATTGATTGCTTTGGCTGCACAGAAAGGCTGGAAGCTGTTTCAACTAGATGTGAAATCAGCATTTTTGAATGGAGTATTACATGAGGAAGTATATGTTGATCAACCCCCTGGATTCATTAAGAACAAAGAGGATAGAGTTTACAGACTCAAGAAGGTATTATATGGCCTTAAGCAAGCTCCAAGAGCTTGGTACAAAGATATCAACTCTTATTTTATAAAGGCTGGTTTTCAAAGAAGTCCTAGTGAAACAACATTGTATGTGAAATCTGCAGAAAGTGGAATACTCATTGTTTCCCTATATGTGGATGACATTATTTACACTGGAAGCTCAGGAGAATTGATGATGGGTCAAAACTGAAATGATGAAACA